>NC_059169.1:11026363-11347727 GCF_019923935.1 Bubalus bubalis | reverse complement strand
AAATATCCCCTAGGGAACAAACCATCTTCTTTAGCGAGCAGAATTTACAGTCACATTAAACAAATCTCACGAACATTAAAGATTCTTAATCAGCAAACAGCAGAACTACTCAGAAGCACCCAGCACCAAACTGGTTAACTCAGCAACAAACAGTTCATCGTTCAATCAAAAAGGCCCTTTGGCGGAGGAGGCAACTAGCAGCAAGTTTAGAAAAAAAGAAATGAGAAGTCAAAAGCCATTTCTCTTTCAGCTTGCTTTGACAGCCTCGTGATATACGCAATCAATCTAATTAAGAGTCTCATTTACTCAAACTGCGCATTTTACGCTTCATTTATGTATTTACACAGCTTGCACAAGGTAAGCCTTAGCAGCGTGACCACTGGGCCAGCCCCCCACCTGCTTCGGGTACTGCATGGAGGCCTCGTGGAGGATGCCCAGCGGGGCAGGCGAGCTCTGCCGGTCGCCGTTCCTCAGAGACGGGGACGTGGTGGCCAGCATTTGCCGCACTGAGAAGTGGTTCAAGTCCACATGGAAATCGGCAGAAATCTTCCGGTTGCATTTTACGTCAAACAGGGACAGAGTGACAAAGAAAGGCTCGACCTGGACAAAACAAAACAATCCAGACCATCACTAGGGCTCAAACTGTTGGGACAAGAGAACGCTGCTATCAAAGAAGAGACGACTAGACCTGTGTGTGATTGCTGCTACAAGTTACTGCCAAAGTGCAACAGCCTCCCTCCCTGTCCTGTACCGTGAACGTCCTGTCTGGTGGCCCAAATGACCCTCTGCGCTCTGATCTCACCCTCCGTTCTCCAACACCAGGAACTAGGACTGCGTGACATGACCACACTGCAACGGGCTCACCTGAAACCTCGGAATGTGTTGTTTTTTTTTAATTTTAGTTTTTCAAAAGGAAAATTACGTTTGTAGTGGGCCCTTCTTCATTTTCGGCAACACAGCATTGCAAATTGAAAGATAAATCATTGCACTTGACGAGAATTCTTTTTCCAAACTTCTCTTCAAATGGCTTCACTTCTGGCTCAGCTGATGAGAAGTCAAGCTTCTTTAAAAGAAAATGCAAATATATAAATGTATTATGTTCCCACTAAGAAAAAAAATCCCATAATAAATGTATCCTAAGGAAACTGCTTAAAATATGGAAAAGCTATACATATTTATTTATGCAAACTGTGTTTACTATTTTATACATTTACGTAGTATATAATACTGGTCAAATAAATGATGGTATATCTACTCAATGACTGATTATTTAGAGCTTTAAAATTATTGTTATGAATAACTCAAGTGTTCATCAACTGAAGTACCTATAATCAAAATGTGGCATATACTATAAATCCAATGAAATATTACTCAGCCATAAAAAGGAATGAAGTTCTGACATATGTTACAACAAGGATGGTCCCTGAAGACATTATACTAAGCGGAACAAGCCAGACATGAAAAAGAAAATATCAAATGATTCCACATATATGAGCTTCCTAAACAGTTAAAATCTTAAAGACAGAAAGTAGAATAGAGGTTACTAAGGGTGAGGGGAAGGAGATACAGGGAGCTGTTGTTTAATGGGCACAGAGTTTCTGTTTGGGAGGATGGAAAAGTTCTGGAACGAGATCGTGCTGATACTTGTGCAATAATGTGACTCTACCTAATGCCAGTGAATAGTATGTTTAAATGGTTAAAGCGGTAAATTTTATATTGTGCATATTTCATCACACTAAACAAAAACCTATCCAAAAAACTATATGGTTTTGAAGTCTGAGAAGAGACAGAAATACTGATTATTAAATGGGGAAAAGAAGTTCTATTAAAAAAAAAAAAAGACAACAAATGAAGAAGAGGAAACTATGGGAGGAGACACAGCAGGACAGCTGGCCCTCCGAGCAGCCCTGTGTGTGGGCAGCCCTGGAGGCCCTCGCCACGTGTGTCTGGGGTGTTCTCAGGACACAGGTGTGCACAGAAGGATGGCAAGGCTTGTGTTTGGAACTGAGCTTGGGCCAATCAGGAAACAGTACCGTCTACTGGGCAACTGTAGAGATCATGTTATTTTCTTGGTGGTGGGTTTACGGGGTAAATTATATATGTTCTTTGTGGACTAGCACATCTTTGGATAAATCTCCTTCAATTTTCAACAATCCATGGAATATCAAATGAAATTACCAGTTTTTGTTTTCTCTCTTTCTCCTGAATTTTCTATATTATCATATTGCTTTTCATCCAAAATATATAAATAAGCAAACAAATAAGCAAGCAAATAACCTATCAAAGCTTTTCTTTCCTTGAACTAGTCTAAATATTAAAATACTTCTTACCTGAGCATCTGGGTCCAAGTAAAAAAGTTTAACTCTACTTTCACTTTTCAGTTTGATTTCTGCTTCTCTGGCACTCTGATAACAAGATAAAACAAAAAATAAAAATCACATTTAAAAACCTCCTTTTCTTACAGAGGTGTCTAAGTATGTTTGAAAGCTACCCCATCCTGAAGAGCCAGACGCTGGACAACTCTGCCCTCATCTTGGTGGGTCACCTGCACGTCAACGAACAAGGACAGACTATGTAAGTACTGTGGATAGGCGGTAAGGACAGACACAATGTAAGATCTGTGCGGGGAAAAGAGAAACTAAGACTTGATCCCTGCCCTTGTGAAGCTGACAATTGACTGGAGAGTCAAAACCAATGCAAATAAAGCAAAAGAGAATAATTAAACATTACCATCAGGAAAAGCTTCATAGAGTAATGAAATAGGTGACCAGCTCTGAATGAAGAGGTAGAATTTAGACAGCAAAAAGGAGGAAAACATGTGCATTTCAGATCAAATGAAAAGGATGCAGAGAAAGGATAGATAAGGACTCACAGTCCAGCCTGTGACTTGAGGGTAAAAGCAAAGGATGGGGAAGGAAGACGTTCTGGATGGTGGAATAAAGAAAACTATGGCAGATCTTGAGGGACAGCCATTGGTTTCGGTGGCAGGCAAGGGGGGAAATGCTGATTCATTCAATAAATATTCATGAGCACATATTCTATGTCAGGCTAGGGACACAAACATGAGTGAAGAGCAGTCCCTGTCCCCAAGGAATACCATCTGGGAAGACAGGATATGAATAGCAATACGAATGGCAAAGGAAACCGTGCATACAGCGAGCCAACCTGCACCAAGGGGTGGCCACGAGAAAGAGCTCCCAGAGGAAAGTCCATATCACAGGATAAGGACACTTGGCCAGAAAAGGAGAGAAGGGCGTTCTAAGCGGAGGGACTACAGGTATAAAAGCACAAGTTCACACTTGAGCAATGACCAAGTCATTCATTACAATGAATGGCACATGATGAAAAATGTAGAGAAATGAGTCAGGTTTGTATAGTGAGGCCTGGGGATTTCATTAAGAAACCAAAATCCAGAATCCAGAATCAAAAACTTGTGCAATATTTTTATCAGGGGAATTTACATTTTACAATAGATCTGCCCCACGGGTAGGGCTGAAGCAATGGATTAAAAAGGGAAAGACCAAGAGATCTACATGGTCTCTCCCGGGTTATGACAACAGGCTCCCAGCCTCACAGCAAGGCCCATAACAAACCCCACCTTCCTAGCCTTGGGTGGCCTGCTGGCTGACAATTAATCTGGGAGGAAGAGCAGGCTTATTGAGAAGGTGGTAGACTGGATTCTGGAGATGCCTGAGGGATTCCCAACTGGTAACATCCAGTAGACAGCCAGAAAGATGCAATGTGAACACAGGGTGGGGAGGAAGGCTGGAATCACAGACAAGGAGAACCTCAGCACAGAAGTCTTGGGGGGTGAGTGAGGGTCCCTGGGGAAAGTGTGAAAGCAAGTCTGTGGACGGAAACCCAGAAGCCCCAACACTGAAGGGATGGACAGAAGAAGAGAAGACACACAGCGGCAGCGATGGGGGCTGGAGCAGTGCGATCTGGGAACAGGCAGAAGAGGAAGCTTCTAGGAGAGTCACAGAAGTCATCTCCAGCCACATTATGCCTCACACCTGATGCCTCTAAATCTATACCCTGCTCTTCCTGGCAGTCAGAGCTCTTAATAAAACGTCCTCTCTCATCTGCTCCTTTGCTCAAAGATCATGAGTCACATCTCAGCACATGATCAGCAGAGACAACCACTGGAGAGGGCATCTAGTCCTCTCTGCTGGTAGCTTACCGAGGTCTATTATCACATTTCTAATCATGGCCAACTGGAAATTAAGTATCTTCTTCATTTTCCCAGCCATGGAGTTATTCGAAAATGTTTTTAGCCATGATGCAAGGCCTTCCCTGGTGGCTCAGACAGTAAAGAATCTACCTGTAATTCAATGACCCAAACTCCATCATGACTATATTTAAACAACTGTCTACATCGAGCAGAATGAAATGACCACCAGAATATCAGCTAAGAAACTGGATACTAGTTCTAGTTCAGTTGTGAACTAGCTGTGTGAACTTGAGCAAGCCACTCAGCCTCCCTGGACTTGATTTTCATTTCCAAGTAAACATATTCAACAAGGTGCTGGCTCAAGTCTCCTTCCATGACAAAGTTGATCTTGTTCCTCTCCCTGCAGCTTTTAAGGCTTCTGGAGGCTCAGGGGCCTTCCTACAGATCAGCTCATGCTTTTGCCCATTGCAGGGCAGCTGGGAGGTAGTGGACAAAGTTTGAAATCCATCAAGCCCATCATTTTCCCTGGTTTTTCACATCAAAAGGGCCAGAATATGTGCACGCAGAATATACTTAACTGAACCCAAAGAAGAATTTGCTTTACTTTGTCCATGAGGTTTCCTAACAAAAACATCAGTACTACATGCTGTGAGCCACCACCCACAGTGACACATTCTTTTCCTGAATTTCTGCTGGATTCTTTGAACAAGGGCAACCTTTATGATCTCAGACACTGGGGCACAACTGGCATAGTAGCAGGAGAGCGTGCTCTCACTCATGTCCAACTCTGCAATGCCATGGACTGCAGCCCACCAAGCTCCTCTGTCCATAGAATTTTCCAGGCAAAAATAGTGGAATCGGTTGCCATTTCCTACTCCAGGGGATCTTCCCGAACCAGGGATTGAACCCGAGTCTCCTATGTCTCCTGCATTGGCTGGCAGACTCTTTCCCATTGAGCCACCAGGGAATGGGTCCTTTATGTAGAAGCATTCCCCGGTGCCTTTCTGAAAGATGTTTGTTGATTCAAGCGGACTAGGAGATGAGAAATGAACAAAGCAGGAATGACTGCTAAGGGCTCCATATAATTGGAGGGCAAACAGGGATGCAGATACATTAAAAGAAAAAAAAAAAAAATCAACTAGCCAAAATAGACTCAAAGCATGCTGATGTTGCCACTAATATCCAAGAGATATATTCTTCACCAGAAAAACCACTTAATGGGGAAGAAGGGACAATGTTAGATGTAAAAATAACCTCAGAGTGTATACTCTACCTTACACACGTCAACAGCTCTGCTCTGAGATAGATAAAAAGCAGGCTCAGCTTCTTAAAGTTCCTCCCAGCCCTCCCAAGGCCTAGAGTGCTTTAAAAAGAGGGTACGTCTGATAAATAGTGTTTGAAACAATTACCAAGTAAAACTTAGGCAGTAAGAAAATGTGGCTTTGCCCCAGAGCCAGAGAATAATAAAATACACGAAGGTATCAGTGATAAAACAGGGTATTCATTCATAACAGCCAATATCTCTATGCTAGATGTTACCCTAAGAGCATATTTAAATTTGGTACAACCTTAGGAGGCAGGTCTTATTTTATCCTTGTTTAAGGGAAAACACTGAGGCATGAGGGACATGTTTGGAGCAAACACTTTGCTCCAAAGTTTGCTCCAAACTCACAACACTAAATAGAAATCTGGCTTCTAGCCGAGGTTGTCTGGTTTCAGTACCGACACTCTTTAATTATTAGACCAGAAAAAATAAAATAGGTAAAGAATATAAATAGGCAAGTCAGACAGCAAAAATACCAAATGGCAAATAAACATGAAAATATGAAAAATATCACTACTAAGCAGCAGAATAGAAATTAAAGCAGAGAAACATCATTTTTTATTCCTCTGGATGCAGATAAACAGGAATATGAGTTATTATAACCTTTTGGGGAAGTACCATGGTAATATTTAAAGCGCTAAAAACATGATAAACTGTGACCCAGAAATCCCACCTTGGGGAAGTCCTAGTACTGAGATAAGAGCATGAGTTTTCAAGTTTTAAATACGTCACGATGTTTATTGTGCACTGCTTGTGTAGGCTAAAAACAGAAAATTATCTAGATGCTCGTGAATAGGGAGATGACTAAATAAAGTGTGCAGTATCCATATTTGGAATATTATGCAGCTACGGAAATGAGTATGAAGACAAAAGATTGAAGGCAGGAAGAGAAGGGGATGACAGAGGATGAGATGGTTGGATGGCATCACCAACTCAATGCACCTGAGTTTGAGCAAGCTCCAGGAGCTGGTGATGGACAGGGAGGCCTGGCATGCTGCAGTCCATGGGGTCACAAAGAATTGGACATGACTGTGCGACTGAACTGAATGATGGCAATGAGTGAACTAGACCCTGTGTGGCCCTAGAGGGACCCTTAAACAAATATTTTTAAGTGGAGCAAATTTCAGAGTAATGTGTAGATCATGAGCACATTAAAAAACAAATAACCAAAACCACTACACATGTGTATACATGTTTCCATCAGCAATTGGTTTAGTGAAGGAGAAACTATAACAGGTTAATAACATTGGTGCTCTCAGGAAAGTGGGGATGGAGGTTGAAGGGAAAAGATGAACTTTTCTTTATGTGACTTTTAATATTTTTAGTATTATAGAAAACATATTTGTTTTCACTTAAGTTCTAGTAAAGACAATGAAATAAAATAAATTTGGGTAATAAGTACTTTCACAGTCTAAGAGCCCACAAAACAGAACTGTAAAAAAAATAGCCCACAGACAATGCCGTCCAGCACTTCTCAAAGTGACAGAAACCGGCCCTACTCTTAAAAATAACCTGAGGTCAGTCCATACTGTGGATGGAAGAAGAACTCAATTGCTTCTCCCTAAATCCGGTTGCTGCCGTCCTACCCACTGTCCGTCTGATACTTTGGGTTCCACGTACAGGAAACCGAGAGGAAAATGCAGAAAGAAAAGTAACGACAGAGCCATTCTCTGTAAAAATTGACACTTCTCAGAAATCACAGAAGAGAATGAATTGTCTAAAACAAAAGCCATTCCACCCACTCCTGTAAAGCCCAAGTTTAATCACTAATGATACAGCCTGACAATGTTTTCTTCTTTTCTTCAGTTATGAACCATCCATTCAAGAGTTCCCAGAAGAACTACTGCAGAGTTTAGGCCCGGCATGCTGCAGTCCATAGGGTCACAGAGTTGGACACAACTGAATGACTGAACTGAACTGAACAGCTTAAGTTTACCTCTGAACAGGTAAAACAATCGGAGGCCAGAGTGTTGTACTTTGAGGGTGAGTCATCAGAAAAATATTCTGACTGTTGGCTCATTTAAACAGAATGGGTTGGAAATAGGAAGACTTTGCAAAATCCTTTGAAGTCAGAATATACACTTTTTAATTTAAAGAGCTGTCATGATTTGTTTCTACTACTTCCCTGATATTTAACTCCCCGGGACTACTATCGCACCCTCTGTGACACAAAGCTGCAATAAAACATTCTAGATAAGGAAGCCCAAGGAATGGAATGCCAGCTGACCTCACAAACACAACCCTAGCCAATCCCTTTGTGTTGTAACACAGTGACATAGTTTTCTGGACTAGGATACAGGGAAGGAAGCATTTATTATAATGTGGTTTAAAAACTCAGAGAAAGTGTCTGAAATTCTTTGGTTTCTAACAAATACTTGTGAGTTTGGCACCCTGATGCTTACTGAACCTCAGCGAGACTCTAAAGTCTGAAACACCACCTTCTAGCCCGTATTCAAAACTGTGGAAAATTTACCTAGGAAGGTAAATTCATTCCCTAAAAACAAGTTACACAGTAATAGGATGGGAGCAATTTTGGTTCAGCATCAAACAACGATTCTCTTTTGCAACCACTTGGGGAGACCAAATTAAGACTGAGCAGCTGTTTCTGAGTACAGCAAGAACACAAAAATAGAAAAGTTATGGAGGAAAATATAAGGAGAATGAGAGTTTTCTTCATACTATCTTTACACAGTAGAGGATATATATATGTGTGTGCATATTCATTCCAATGTTACCTAAGGTAAATGCAACCAGAAAAAAAATATTTATCAAATAAATCGTAATCAGGTTTACCACATGATCATATTACCCCTCGACACTGAAGAAGAGAAACCAATCAACTAACTTTAACTACAGTTTGCATATTTAATAAAAATGTTTATAAGACTATGTACTCTTGATACTTTAAATGCTGGTACATTTAGAACAAATACTTGGTTCTGTATTAGACAACAGAAGGAAAGGAACAGGTTTTAGGGTATACACAGTATGTCTCCATCAGAAAACAATGAAGGTGTCCAGTACTAAATGTACAAGCAACAAAAGGGCCAGGAATATACAAAATATGCCGAAAACCTGAGTCCACATCACTCCTACTGTATGTCAAGGGCCCCTGCATTTCATTCCACAATGAAATATCAACTATTTTTGTACTAAAACAACTTCCTCTCACTCACATCCTGTTTGGTTATGTCTCAGGCACAGCAGAAAACAAAAGCTGAGGCAACAGGATGAATGAAGCAGAAAGAGTGGCTACGCTGAGAGGAGCCTGCCATTAAATCACACCTTTGCCTGCCCCCATTGTTCTAGTCCTTTCTCTGCAATCCAGCTCAACGGTGGCCTGACCTCCCCACGGACTGTTTCCCACTACTGACCTCTTAATTTCCTCATCCCCTGACTAAACTCTCCCTTCTCGTACAGCTGTGGGACTCCAGCCTTGCTCCCCACCTCCCCAGATTCAGTCTCAGATTCTGCAGCTCTGGAATCCATTCCTTCTAAAATCAGGATAACCAGTGATCAATCAACCTTCCTCCTTTCTTAACAGGTACCGATGATCCCCGCTCCAGAAACACTGAAGGGAGTTGGAAACAGTCAAAACCACTCACACTCGGAGCCCTGGATGACGGAGGGGCTGAGAGTCGGGCACACAGGTGCCTGAGCCCCTCATACTGTATTTGGCCACCAACCAGCCACCTGGACAAGAGGTCTCGCGAACAGACACCTGCCCCACAGTGGGCAGGGAGGGCAGCATGCCGATGAGCGATGGCACAGCTTAAGTTTTCTTTTTCCCTTTGAAAAATTACCTTCTGCCTTTTTCTACCTTCTTTAAGTAAAATAGTTTTAGAACACTTGAGAGCTGGCATGAGGTGGGCTGGCGGGTAGGGAGGGGGAACAACAGTTAAGCCCCTTATCAGTTCAGTTCAGTCACTCAGTCGTGTCCGACTTTGCGACCCCATGAATTGCAGCACACCAGGCTTTCCTGTCCATCACCAACTCCCAGGGTTCACTCAAACTCATGTCCATTGAGTCGGTGATGCCATCCAGCCATCTCATCCTCTTTCGTCCCCTTCTCCTCCTGCCCCCAATCCTTCCCAGCATTAGGGTCTTTTCCAATGAGTCAACTCTTCACAGAAGGTGGCCAAAGTATTGGAGTTTCAGCTTTAGCATCAATCCTTCCAATGAACACCCAGGACTGGTTTCCTTTAGGATGGACTGGTTGGATCTCCTTGCAGTCCAAGGGACTCTCAAGAGTCTTCTCCAACACCACAGTTCAGAAGCATCAATTCTTCGGCGCTTAGCCTTCTTCACAGTCCAACTCTCACATCCATACATGACCACAGGAAAAACCATAGCCTTGACTAGACGGACCTTTGTTGGGAAAGTAATGTCTCTGCTTTTGAATATGCTATCTAGGCTGGTCATAGCTTTCCTTCCAAGGAGTAAGCGTCTTTTAATTTCATGGCTGAAATCACCATCTGCAGTGATTTTGGAGCCCCCAAAAATAAAGTCTGACATTGTTTCCCCATCTATTTCCCATGAAGTGATAGGACCAGATGCCATGATCTTAGTTTTCTGAATGTTGAGCTTTAAGCCAACTTTTCACTCTCCTCTTTCACTTTCATCAAGAGGCTTTTTAGTTCCTCTTCACTTTCTGCCATAAGGGTGGTGTCATCTGCATATCTGAGGTTATTGATATTTCTCCCAGCAATCTTGATTCCAGCTTGTGCTTCTTCCAGCCCAGCGTTTCTCATGACGTACTCTGCATAGAAGTTAAATAAACAGGGTGACAATATACAGCCTTGACGTACTCGTTTTCCTATTTGGAACCAGGCTGTTGTTCCATGTCCAGTTCTAACTGTTGCTTCCTGACCTACATACAAATTTCTCAAGAGGCAGGTCAGGTGGTCTGGTATTCCCATCTCTTTCAGAATTTTCCACAGTTTATTGTGAGCCACACAGTCAAAGGCTTTGGCATAGTCAATAAAGCAGAAATAGATGTTTTTCTGGAACTCTCTCGTTTTTTCCATGATCCAGCGGATGTTGGCAATTTGATCTCTGGTTCCTCTGCCTTTTCTAAAACCAGCTTGAACATCTGGAAGTTCACGGTTCATGTATTGTTGAAGCCTGGCTTGGACAATTTTGAGCATTACTTTATTGGTGTGTGAGATGAGTGCAATTGTGCGGTAGTTTGAGCATTCTTTGGCAGTGCCTTTCTTTGGGATTGGAATGAAAACTGACCTTTTCCAGTCCTGTGGCCACTGCTGAGTTTTCCAAATTTGCTGGCAAATTGAGTGCAGTACTTTCACAGCATCATCTTTCAGGATTTGGAATAGCTCAACTGGAATTCCATCACCTCCACTAGCTTTGTTTGTAGTGATGCTTTCTAAGGCCCACTTGACTTCACATTGCAGGATGTCTGGCTAAAGCCCCTTATAATGCTGTACTTTTTATATTTCAACCATGACTCAAAGTAAGAAATACATTTACATCACAACCACACACACACATATTCTCTCTCTCCCTCCATATATAAGTGTTTATATGCATGATATATAGTATCTTAAATAATATCTATCATTATTAAGGGCAGGGCACTTTAGTATTCTCTATGCAAGTCTATCCACTTTTTTATCCTGGGTCACATACTGTTGAGCTTTAGCCTGCCACAAAGAGTACGTATGTATGCTTCCATTTTTAGGAAGTTCTAGAAGAGTTAGAACTATGGTGATAGAGGTCAAAACGGTAAGGGTATCAGCTGAGATGGAGGATACAAGACAGTCTGCTGAGGTGCTGGAAATGTTCTATATGTTGACATGGGTGGGGGTTCTGTGTGTGTGCCAATGTGAAATCCAGCAAGCTATACAATTAGTGCCTGGGCACGTCATTCTATGTAAGTCCTACTTCAGTTAAAAGAAAAAAAAAAAAAAAGAATAAAACATTCAAACAAAAAATAAATGAGAAATGGAGGTTAAAACCAATTTAATTACCTTTTACCAATTAAAACAGCTTCAGCTAACTTGCTCGTTACCCACTGTTTGAAAACAGCTTCAAATATATCTTATAAATATACTCTTTAAAGAATAAATGTATGTGATCTATGTCTCCTTTAAGTCTGACAACCAAGGAATTCTAAATCATGCTGTCCAGGCAGCAGTAGTCAATATGAGAAGAAAGGAAGGCACAGCTCTTACATGTCTTCACAGGAAAAATACAGACTTCTACTTAATATTAAGCTCAAAGAAAAGCTATGACAAACCTAGTCAGCATATTAAAAAGCAGAGACATTATTTTACCAACAGAGGTCCATAAAGTCAAAGCTATGGTTTTTCCAGTCGTCATGGATGGATGTCAGAGTTGTACCATAAAGAAAGATAAGCACCAAAGAATTGATGCTTTTGAACTGTGGTGTTGGAGAAGACTCTTGACAGTCCTTTGGACTGCAAGGAGATCAAACCAGTTCATCCTAAAGGAAATCAGTTCTGAGTATTCACTGGAAGGACTGATGCAGAAGCTGGAGCTCCAATACTTTAGCCCCGTGATGTGAAGAGCTGAGTCATTAGAAAAGACCCTGATGCTGGGAAAGATTGAGGGCAAGAGGAGAAGTGGGCGACAGAAGATGAGATGGTTGGATGGCATCACTGACTCAATGGACAAGAGTTTGAGCAAGCTCTGGGAGATAGTGAAGGACAGGGAAGCCTGGCATGCTGCAGTCCATGGGGTGGCAAAGAGTTGGACACAACTGAGTGACTGAACAACAAAAACAAAGCTCAAATAATATGAGTCTTCTCTTAGGTATCCACTGTGTTCACCCAGTAAATGGACAAAGTTATGTTTTTGAATTATAGACTGAACTGCATATATTATCTGTTTCAACAAACATTTTGCTTTGAGAAATCACAAACCCCAAAATATCCAGAAACAAAAAAGCAAATCTCAATGTAAATACGGTACACAGAAGTTCATAACACAAAACAAACACATGAGCCAAAACTCTTCCAGCCTAGAAGGTTACAGCGGTGGTACTAAAATTAGCCGTAATAGGCAGGTGCTAAAGACACCGCGGTAACAGTCAAGGTCCAAAGAAAAACAATATTCTCAAGTCCCAGCCAAGGAGGTAAGTTTTATATTTTAGAACAGCTATGTTGTCTTAAAGTGAAGATCAATGTTGAATGCCAGTCTGTTTATAATGGTATATAGATAAACCATGTTGTCTATTACAGTGTTTAAGATGTGGGTGTGTAGGGTCTCTATTTCACTGTATTCTCACACACAAAAAAAGAGAGAGACAGAATAAAAAGGGAATAACAGAGGAAGAATATAAAGGGCCAAGGAAGACAAAGATATTTCTCTCATTTAAAAAGAATCATTCATAGATGCACACAAGGAGACAAGTACAAGGATATTCACTGTAGCATTGTTTGTAACAAAAAAATTGAAAATAAGAGAACTGCTAAAATAAAATGCTTACACAATGCAATAAAGGGTATGAATTCGATCTACACACCAACTTGGATGGATCTCAAAAATGAGGCTGAATTAAAAATAAAAGCAAGTACAGAAGACTACGTAATCATTTAAATAACATTTTAAACATGCAAAACACAGCTGTATATTATTATGCTAGATATACTGGTAAAGATAAGAAAACAAAAGGAAGTATCCCCAGAAGATCAATAATAGTGGTTGTCTCTAGATGAGGCTGTAAGGGAAGAAGGGAATGGAGTAAGGATGATACTTAAAAAAGGATTTCAACTATAAAGGATATTTTATTTCTTTAAAAGATATTGAAACTGAAGGAACAATACAGTAAGAAGTGTGGAATCTGGGTGGTAGGAATGTGGATGTTTTGATCTTCTCTGTGCTTTTCAGTAATTTATGAGCTTCTCAAAATTATATAAAAAAACAGGTAAAACTATTTTTTTCTTCCATTCAGAGTGACCCAGCAACAATTCATATAACTCAGGCAACCCTTTTTGGTTCAGTAACAAGATTACTAGTAATACAGATCCATCCTCTTTGGAACTGTCTCTATTAACTTAAATAAGGGAGCATATGTGTGAACACAGTAAGTAACATGTTACCATGGAAACATTTACCTGTGCATCTTGGTTATTTCTTCAATATGTGTAATGTGGCATGAAATATTATGGAGGAAAAACAAAGAATAACAAAAAGAGAATATGTCACAAGGTACTTTCTGGAAAACAAACTGAAACCCGACTCAGGTCAGTAATGGTATTCTACCTCACCAAAGACTGTGGTCAAAGATCAGCAGTAACTGCACCATGAGTTTCGGAGAAGGCAATGGCACCCCACTCCAGTACTCTTGCCTGGAAAATCCCATGGATGGAGGAGCCTGCTAGGCTGCGGTCCATGGGGTCGCTAAGAGTTGGACATGACTGAGCGACTTCACTTTCACTTTTCACTTTCATGCATTGGAGAAGGAAATGGCAACCCGCTCCAGTGTTCTTGCCTGGAGAATCCCAGGGACAGGGGAGCCTGGTGGGCTGCCGTCTATGGGGTCACACAGAGTCGGACACGACTGAAGCGACTTAGCAGCAGCAGCAGCAGCACCATGAGTTTAGCAGTTCACTACCACGTATTTTTGAAGCATTTCAACCCCATCCTATGAAGAGTGGAAGATTTAACATGGGGTTACCTTGGCAAGTTCAGGCAGGTAGCTGTCTAAACCGGAACCAGAACCTTCCAATTTGCTTTGTTCATCATCTAAAACAGTAAAAAAGATCACCCAAGTCACTTGGTAGTTGAGTGTATTTTATTTAAAACAGGAGAAGGAAAGCTCTTTCTCTTATGTGGCCTGGAACACTGTGGTTTTCAATCTGGATACCCAACAGAAACACCTCAGGGCTTTTAAAAAATGCTGATGCCTGGCCCAGGGGTGAGCGTGGAGTATTTGATGGTGGAACAGCCTGGGCAGTGTTTAAGCAGAACTGGCATTAGCTATGGACAGCAGGCCATGTGGCCACACCCACCAGGCCAACTAAAACAGAATCTCTGGTGGGACAAAGGGAAGGGCATTTGTTAAAGGTTCCCAGGCACTTCTAAGGCATAGTTAGCAGGGTTGGGAATCACCTGTCCAAAGGCCTGAAATAAAACGTGAATTGTCAAGAATGTAGCCAGATTTCCCCACCCACTGATTTAATCTGTGGCTTCTGCCCATCCTAACTCTGACTTGAAAATTCCAAAGGATATGATTAATGATAACAATAAAAACCATAATTAGCATTTTATGTGCTGACTCTTCTGCCAGGCACTTGAGATACACTATCTTGCTTAACCTTCCCACCAACCAGCAAGTTCCATTTTTATTCCTACTTTACAAGTGAGTAAACCACAACTCTGAAAACATAGGGAGCTCGCCTGAGGTCTCACAGCTGACGAAGGGTATTGCTGGGACTTGAACTCAGGTCTTCCTTTCTGCCTCCAAAGCTGTGGTTCTTCCCATTACACGATTTCCTTACACAAATGATGCCAGCGTAGGACATCCTACTGTAATGCAGACAGCCCATCTGTAAGGAGCTCACGTGTGTCCCACCTCCATGTACCTGTCAGTAATCTACTTCCTGCATCCTCTGGGGAAACGGAAGACACAGTGGAGCGTTCGCACACCTGGAGAGAGCCACACCTGCCTACCTTCATGAGAGTCTCCGTTCCGCTTTTCCTGCATCGCAGCTTCAAAGTTGAGCTGGAGAATCTTGTTCAGAATTGTGATCCACTCTTCCATTTCCACTTCACTGTCTGCTGCCAACAGGTAACTACTTTTGTCCTGCATCTTGAGCTCAAAAGCAAAACGCCTGACTTTGTTGTTCTGAAAGGGGGAAGGAGGGAAAGAAACATATTTTAGAAGAATTGGGACACCCTTGAAAATTCTTCTCTTTATTGTCTGCTGGTGAGTACTATCTCACCAGCATTTCAGATCGAGTCATTTAAAAAAGCCCTCATCACTCTCCACCTTCCCTGATTTATCTTCTTTGTGGCTTTATTTTCCCATCTGACACATTACAGGTTTTACATATTTATCTTATTTGCTGCCTGGCCCATCCAATGGAATGGGAGCTCCTCAGGGCAGAGATTTCTGTTCTTCCCTCCTTCATCCCTGTTTCTAGAACACTGCCTGGCAGGTAATAGGCCCTTAAAAAATATCTGAATGAATGAAAGTTCACTGAAAAATTTCAATTTCTCTAGCTCCTATTTTTTTTTTAATGAAGTAAAATGTGGTATCACATTTTTAAAGCAAACCATTATCAGTGGACTTCCCTGGTGGCTCAGATGGTAAAGAATCTGCCTGCAATGCAGGAGACCCAGGTTCGATCCCTGGGTCAGGAAGACCCCCTGGAGAAGGGAAAGGCAACCCACCCCAGTATTCTTGCCTGGAGAATCCAATGGACAGAGGAGCCTGGCGGGCTGCAGTCTGTGGGGTTGCAAAGAGTTGGACACGATTGAGCAACAAACACTACTAAACACTACTATTATCTACCAGTTAGGTTTGACTCCCTTACTTGGAACTTTCTCACCACTTATGAGTCTCAGAAGGTATTTAGGCACCAGGTCTCCCTTCCCCCGGCTTCCCTCACGCCCCCAGCTTTTCTGCCCAAAGTATAAAAACCGTAATCCACGTGCACTGTATTCAAAGGATGAATGTGCTGGGAGACCAGGGTTTCTGCATCTGGGCACTGCTGACTCCTGGGCCCTTTATTATGGGAATGGTCCTGGGCCCTGCAGCCTGTGTGGAAGCAGCCTAGCCTTACCCCCGGATGCCAGTAGCAGAACCCCCCAGCTGTGACGATACAAACCTGCCTCCATATAATATCAATCTTACCCCGGGGGTACAATCACCCTGGGGCCTGCACTACACAGAGGTTCAGCTCCGAGGAGTATGACACAAGACTCCTGGCGAGGACAGGGTGAGGGACGTGACGTCACACACACTGCCACCTACATGCGGGGGCCAGGCAGAGAGCTCACTCATTAAAATGCTGGCTGGTTAGCCGCTGGCCCTGGGGGCCCTCAGTGAAGGTCTCAGAGACAGGGTGGCCTCCCAAAGGTGGCTCTGAGTCCTCTACAGCATGGTTCTCAGGAGAGAGCTGCTCCCGAGGAGCACGTGGACCACCACGCCCTGGGCGCAGTTCACAGCAAGCGTCAGAGGAGGGGTTGAAGGCAGGTGTGAAAGAAGTTCTCAGCACTCCTCATGCACTTCTTATTAGGAAAATATGGTAAAAGTGGGGCTAGCAGCAGGTCTTGATTCCCAGTTATTCCTCTCTCTGAGCCTCAGTTTCATTCTCCACAAAATAAGTGTAATCAACTTCAAGGTCCTAAAATAGGGGCTCAAGATTCATTTCGGGTCTATTTTTAATTTTAGTTTAGGCATTTCTTTGAACTCACAGCATTGATCAACTAACTTTTTTACAATGTCCAAAAGCAATATTAGGAAAAAAAAACAAACCTGTAACACTTAAGCCATTAATTTTGGTGATTAGCTTACAAACAGATATGGAGATAGAAACAAATGATTTAAAAATTTTGAAGCCTTAGATACAATTCATTAAATGCAAAATGCCATCTGCCACACCTGCAAAAGGAATATAAAGGAAGTGATGGCCACTGAGCTCAGAACCTTAGAGTCTGAAATATGCTCCAGAGACAAAATGATCAGGAATTCTTTACTGCAAACCATCTATGCATTGACTCTGTACTGCAGACCATCTATGCACTGACTCTGTATTGCAGACCATCTATATACTGTGCTGAAGACAGGCATCACAACTATCTTATAAAACAAAAGTAATTATTTCTACTTTCTAAATGATGTTACCAATTATATATATTTTTGCTTAAAAAAAATTTTTTTTAAAGTCAGTGATAGAAAATTCAACTAAAACATAAATGAAAAGGTCTCTCAGCTTAAGAATACAAATGAAACTCCCACTTGGGAATCCCACACAAGAAGTTACTTCACTGTCATTGATAATGCACTCTGGTATGGCTCCCTTTATGTGCTGAATAAACATTCTTTGATATAATTTGGTTTACATAGTGGCAGCTTTCAGCTGAGGCTGGGTCACAAGCTGAGAGCACCCGTGGGCTCAATTAGCTGTTGGTGCAAAATTAATTTTCAGCGGACATTACGTGGTGCTGTCATTTCGACCTAGGGCCTAGGTACACTTTCCTGTATTCCACCCCCTTTTAAAATTTCAGTTCTGCACAGTGTTTGTGGGTTTCTGCTGTTGTTGTAACCATCAGTAATTTAAAAGACCAGGATTTAACTAAAATTTTGTATTTCTGGTTTTCCTAAAAAAAAAAACTCAGATGATCTAGCAGCCTTGAGCTGGCAGTGCCACCAGCAGCATCAGCTCCCCATTGAAGGGAGCCCTTGTGTTCCAGTTCGTCAGAGTCCCCAGCATTCCCCATTGCTTTACAAGCACGCCTCTTCTTCCACCTAACTTATTGGTTTGGCACCTGCAGCCATCTGAGTCTGGACCCGTCTGGACCCCTAACTTCCATGCTCACTGTGATGAAACAACAAAGTCTGGACTTCTTCTCCCATCATTAACTACTAAAAAACTGGGCAAAAGAGATGAAACAACTGTTTCCAGATATTTTGCAACCAGCGGTGCAGCCCTACGATCCCTGATGGAAAGGAAACGAATGAGGTGAGCCCTACCAGCACCTTAGCTCTCTGCCTGGACCCTGGGAAGGTGAGCCTGAACAGAGTCCAACAGTTCTGCTGACTGAAGAGACTGCCCAGAGTTCACAAGATGTAGGTGGACAGAACACGCAGGACAGAGTCTCCAGAACAAGAACAGAGTTCTCATCACACACAGACAACAGAGACCCAAACTTAGTAAACACATTCATTGTGTGGTTTCTATTTATATGTTATGCTTCACCAAAAAAGCTACTCAAAAAAAAACAAAGCCAAGACAATAACCTAAACTTCAGGTTACCATCCATAAGGGATAAAGAGAAGATCAATAGGGAGTAAGAATGGCATCAGACTCCAAAAATAACACTAGCACCTAGAAGACAATGGAAGATCTTCAATGTCTAAGGTAAATTTCACCTTGGATTTTGATACCCAGCCAAACTGTCAATCAAGTATGAATGCAAAGCTAAAGGTGTCTGTAGACAGACTAACTCAAAAAACTAAGATCCTATGAATAATTTCCCAGGAAGCAATTGGAGGATGTGTTCCTCTCAAGTAAGAAAGCAAAGGGTGAAAGAAGATGACACAGGATCCTGAAAACAGGGACTCCGACACAGGGAGGAAGGCAAAGGGAATTTCCAGAATGGTGACTGTAGAGAGTCACCATCTAATTTGAACTGGTTCAGATTAGAGCAGTTAGGAGGGCTGCAGGAGCTGAAATCCTCTCTAGCATTACATAACGTCCACAGTTGATGAACAAAGAGAAGCAAACACTCCTTATCTAGCAATATGGACATAGAGCCCAGAAAAAATTTTAAAATAGTGGGAAAAGTTGAAAATGATCATTTCAGGGAGTGGGGAGTAGGCAAAGTGAGGGTGATGCTGGCAGGAATGCACCTCTAGTGCTTCCTCTCTGTGCTCTTTGACATTTAAACCAAATGAACGTACTATTTTGGATGAGAACAAAATTTAATTCTAAATAAACATGTGAATACATAAGCAAGGGCCAAACCAGAGAGCTGTGTCTCTAACCTTAGTCACACTGGCCCCACAAAACAACCCTTCTTAAAGGACCGAGCTTTGGGCCGATGTCATCAGCAGATACTGACTCATTTTAAGGAAGCACTCTCTGATCACGGTGACTGCGTCTATTGTGAGGAATCGTCAAGGAGATTGTTCATTAATCACACAGTGCCCTCTGTATGAGGGCCCCCAAGAGAAATGTCTGAATGGGCTTCATTCTGAGATTACTCGGGCAGCTTCTGACTAATTGGGTTGTTTGTATCTACAGACACTGTGCCACCAAACGGGTCTCTGAGCTAGAAAGCGCAGAGCTGGTGTGTCACCCACCCATAGCAGGCGTTAGTTCTTTAAAATATATGCTTTTCCCTCAAATTAATCCTACCTCATCTCTTCCCTACTCTGACTCCTGGTTCACCTTTCACACCCACTTTAAATGTATAATATCCTATATTTTTGGTTTTCCTTGTAAATTGCTACCTTAGATCCTCCTGGGAAATGGGAGGGGAGGGGATAAGTGGATGGATGGATGAACGTGCAGATGGAGAAACTGCCAACCTGCTTTCAAAGGCAGTTCCGCACAGGTATGGAAGGAACCACATCAAACTGTTAACGGCAGCTCTTTGAGAAAGGGAAAGATGGGGGCCAACGGGGACTTCTGCATTACCTGTACTGTCTAATCTTCTATAATATTAACATGCTCATGTACTGCGTGAGTGCTAAGTCACTCCAGTCTGTGACCCTATGGACTGTAACCCATCAGGCTCCTCTGTCCATGGGATCCTCCAGGCAAATATACTGGAGTGGGTTTCCATGTCCTTCACCAGGGCACCTTCCTGACCCAGGGATCGAACCCATGTCTCTTACATCTCCTGCACTGGCAGGCGGGTTCTTTACCACTAGTGCCATCTATTATGTATAATTAAAATAACGTTTAAGATTCACTCTACAACTATAACAGCACTTATGGCAGCAAAAATACCTAATATTGGCTGATGCTTAGCAAGTGCCAGCCCTGTTCTGAGCTCTTTACATGTATTGATTAATCCTCTCCATAACCACATTCAGTGCTACCACTATCCCCATTTAACAAACAAGGAAACTGAGGTACAGAGAAGTTAAATCATATCTCCAAGGTTACAGAGCTGGTCAGTGGCAGAATGGGGATATGAACTCAGTCTGCACCTGAAACCCAACCTCTTGATCCATATATACTACTCTGCCATGGATATTATGATGATAAAAGTCATCACTGAGATGGTAAGAACTGTCCCGAATATTTCCAAGTTAATTCATCTAATCCTTTAACTCATTTACCCTATTAAGGAAATATTATCATTATCTGAATTTTGCATATAAACAAACTTCAGTCAATAGCTGGTCCAAGGTCACACAGTTAAAAAGTGGATGAGCCAGGTTTTAAGAAGAAAAACATTTGCCAGAGCACTCGGGCCTCCTACAACATAATTCCACCTGTCGCGCATCCACTGTCTTCTAAACTGATGAAAAACAAACCCTTACTCAATTTTTACATCTGCCATTATATTTCTACCACAAATATAGCCATTTTTGGAAGTGTTTGCTTAAATCTGCTAATTCATAAATAGTATTTTTACAAATGAGAAAACTCAATGATAAAACTTGTTTCATATTTACCTGAACCACACCCATACAGGAATCGAGAAATATTGATCCTTTTGGTTCCTTGGAGATCTTTTCATCTTTATAAAAATTCAAATTGTAGGACCCATCACCAAGTTGAATCAGGTGGAAAAATCGTCTTTTAAATGACTGAGAGAAAAATATACACACAGTGATTGTTTCAAAACGAAAGAAGCCACAATCTCTCTCAATAACTCACAATGATGCCCTGATGTAAAAACCATTTCAGTTCTCTCCAAAACAAATCTCATTCTGGCCAGCGCCCAGGTAGCTGGGTGAGTTAAGACTCTCCATCGCATCTAATAATTTCCCTGCATTTAAATTCTGAGGGGCTGGTTCACTTAACATTCCTGGGTCATTTTTCTCACCCAGAGAATCAGAGATTTTTACATAACCACCCAGAATCGGGGCAGTGCGTTCTGATTTGGGATGCAGCTGGAAAGGATGGAAACTTTCTCAAATCCCCAGGGTTTCTCGCCCAGAGTAGAAAGTGTTCTCGGCCTCACGATACTGGACGACTTTTCAGCCTCAGGGTTACGACAGTCAGCATTTCCCCTGATTTAATTTTCTCTCCTGCCCATCCCACCTCCCTTCCATTGCTTCTCTTTACTATTAATTCTGGTCTTTCTCTGCTCCTACTTCTCTCCTGGACAGTTTTTACACTAGTTTTACTTTTCTCTTGGCAGCCTCCTTTCCAACTTAACCATATTCCCTTTAGTCACTGATTTCCACTTTTCTTGATTTTGTTGCAGGAAAGCAAAATTGCTTAGGTGTAGCCCCTTGGTGATGCTCTGCGAGATACTGAGTACCCCTTTTGTAATCAACACAGAGAAAGAAAGGCTATATGGTGACTGCTCCTTCACACCAGCCTCCCAATAATCTTGTCACACTGGTGGTCGGAGGGTGACAAGTGGAGGGGGTAGAAACTGTACCAGTGAGGGTTGATCACCGATCACCAGGGAAGCATCTAATTAACCAGACAATGTCACTTTTGTTGGGAAGAACAGCATCCCCATTCATCTTGAGCATCATTCCAAGACCTACAGCAGAAAGGGCTTAATCAGGGGAGAGCAGGGTGGTGGGCCTCCTTACCCTCATGGTCACGCTGATTGCACTGTTCATGTTGCCTTTGTACAGCCAGCCATGCTTGGTGATCCCACCCTTCTGAGAGCCGAGGGAGGCGGCATCCTAGGAGAGAAGGACACCACCAGTCAATCTCCCATTATCACAGATGGTAGATCCGTTCAATTCATGCCAGGTGGCCCCTCACTCCTTTACTGGAATCCGCCTGGCACTTATACCTACTAAGTTCACTTACCAGTATATAAGGGGGACAAGCCTAAATTTCTGCAAACTCCAGTCCATTAAAAAGCAAAGCTTGTTCCAGTCCAAGTTGTTTCATTTTTAAGTGTTTAATGAGCCACAGAAAGTACATACCATACTCGACCACTCAAGTTGTAAGGTCTCGCCCGGTTTCATGAAAAATGTTTTCACATTACACTCCCCTATAGTTGGAAGACAAAAGCAAATTCCTGGAAAACTTCCCAGAGGCTTAGTTCAGGGAAAGGTGAGTAAGAAAGGAAGGAAATATGAGGCAATAGAGAAAGGAGAGATAAAATGCTGGGGCAATAGAAAAGAGGGAAAGAGAGGCGAGAACACAGCAGGGAGAGAGACAAGGGAAGAGCAACAGCTAGAAAAGTTAATAAAACTTGTTTCTTCAAGTTCTGACCCCAACTCTGAGATCTGGGTTTAAGGGCATGGGGCAGCCAGATGCTGCAAAAAATAGGTCAAGTATACATTTGTACATACAATAAGCAGACGTGAAATACACACACACAAACACACAAACTTTCCATGACACTCTGACCAGGGCCCCTTCCTCATTCTCTAAGATCCCCCACTGGTGATGCCGTTTCCCCTTTAAGGCTGGGCCCAATACACACTTCAGTAGGAACTTTAGGAAGAGAGGACCACACAGTGTCAGTCACCCAGCTCACACCTCCTACGCACTAGTCGAATTATGACCCGTTTCTACAGTCCAGTAGATAAATGCAGGACCCATCTTATACTTTGTCTGAGATCACCTCAATGTTAGTCTTGGTGATTCTACTGCTGCTGTTATTATCTGCAACAATAGAAACAACCCACCTGCCTAGGATTTCACAGTTTGCTGTGTTATTTCAATTAGTCCTCCTCTCACTATTAATTCACGCCAAGGTTTTAATATCTTGTTTTTCATTTTGAATGACCACTGACTCTTCCCAGAATATTTCTAAAGTGGTTTCTGAAATACTTTGCTGCTGTGCACATTGTTAATGCCCACAATGAGCTGAGTAGGGGAGAAGAAGAAATGCAGAGACAGGCAGTACTAACTTTTTTATTAGGTTTTCCTTGCTAGGTGTACACAATACACTTAATGCCCCAGCTCAGCATCCTTTACACATGCCTAGTCATCATCCATCCTCCAATAGTAGGGAAAGTGGGCTGGTTAAAATCAGAGCTTCTGGGTCCCATTTACTTCACTCAAAGCTCTCCCTGAAGAAACAGCCATTTAAAACCTACTGGCTGCCAGTTTGTGTCAAATATCCCTTGAAAAACAACCCAAACTTGGGATCTAAGTTATCTTGATCTTTTTAACAATGTAGCCAAATCTTGCCTTTGAAAACCATCTCAGAACAAATAAACAAGGACCAGAGGAACAGGCAATGCTATGCAGTGGAGTTGAAACAGAGACCATTATTTCAATCAAACAAGATATTTTTAAAAAATTCTTCCCCTGTTTCAAGAAACATTCCAATTCCTGTTTTGGATACATGTTGGTAATTTTCCAATAAGTCGTCTAACTGTGAACTAAGTCGATTTTTAAATTCATAAGCGAGCAATCCTACCTCGTCTTTGTCGACCTCCTCGTCCACTTCATAGACATGAACCGGAAGTTTATCCAACTTGGCCATTTTGCTTTAAAAAGAAGAAAGAAACTTGTTTTATAATTACCTAGTCTATGAAGAGATGCCAGATTTCTTCCCACATCAGAGGAGCAAGCCTTTAACAAATCCAAAGCTGGCCCACTTGGCTGAAGAATGGAAACAACTGACGACATTGCTCCCAAAAGCTATACAGACAAGATGGCATAGCTTGCTGGGAGTTAGGCATGTTAATAATGGTAATGTGTACGAAAAAATAAAGGCGTGGTGGAAAAGGCAATGCCAACCCACTCCAGTACTCTTGCCTGGAAAATCCCATGGACGGAGGAGCCTGCTAGGCTGCAGTCCATGGGGTTGCTAAGAGTCTGACCCGACTGAGTGACTTCACTTTCACTTTTCACTTTCATGCATTGAAGAAGGAAATGGCAACCCACTCCAGTGTTCTTGCCTGGAGAATCCCAGGGACGGGGGAGCCTGGTGGGCTGCCGTCTATGGGGTCGCACAGAGTCAGACACAACTGAAGCGATTTAGCAGCAGCAGCAGAATAACTTTAATATGAAGCTTAAATAAGGTCACTGCCTTTGAAGTGACTGCAAAGCAGTCTTAATGAAGATGGTATTAATGATAAAAGGAGGACAATAACAGTTCCAGCTATTACATGCTAGGCACTGTGCTGCACTCCACATGTGGCACTTCCCTTCATCCTTTAGATGGCGGGAACCGGTGCTAAGACCACTTAACAGATGAGGACACTGAGGCTTACAGAGGGCAGAGGAGGTAGATGACGCCAGCAGACTACAGAATCTATGTTCTTAAGTCACTGTTACAGACTCCTCCTCCTCATCACATGATTGAAACTCTTATTAATGCTCAGAGGTAAAATCCACCAGCAGCAACAGTATATCGTGTAGTAAATATACTATATCCTCAGTCTATTCTCTTTCAGTCATGAGAACAGCATGAACAAGCCTCTCAGTAACCATAGGTGAATTCAATCAAAGGGGAAGAATCAAGGCCCCAGATGAGTGTTGGGTAAATATAGAAGCAAGGAACAGAGCCATCTGGAGAAGACAATGCTGGAAGGGAGTGTTCTCAGCCGAGGTTTAAAAGAGAAGACTGGGAAGTTGGCTGAACACTCTTAAGGAGTGGCTGAACCACACAAACAGAAAAAAAACAAACAGCTAAGTCCATTGAGAACATTAAAAACAGTTCAAACTCACAGATGCAACAAACACAAAGAAAAAATATATTAATAGAGTCTCAAGTACAATTTTCATTGGCAACAGTTACTTTTGACACAGAATCCATCATTGTTTGCTTTCAACTTTCATAATAAACCAAAATTTGCCAACTGTATCATTTCAGGATGTACCATTTTATAATAGATCTCCTCTCAAGGCGAGACCTATCTATACCTGGTTTACTTTAACTACCCTTATCAATCTAAACACACTGGCTTTTGGTGTAGTTCAGAATGAGTTAATACATTAAAGGAAGTGAAGAAATTTGGGAAAATGCTTTTTAAAATATAAAATTTGTTCAATATAAAATGCTTTTCATGTCTCTTCAAAATAGTCTTCTTAAGATAAAACACACCCCAACATAGTTCAATACCCTTATATTTACTTTGTTTCCTATTTCTCACTTAAACAAACAAACAAACAAACCCTCACCTGTTTGTGTTTTATCAGTGGTACCCTGAGTGGTACTGAACACAATTAAACCATCTGTGAGTTTATCACCGACCAATCCCATACTACTAGGTTTGAGTTCTATGGTCAAATTCCTTATAAACAACAGCTAACCCACATACACACAAAAAGTGAAAAGTATTGAAAGTTAAAGTCAATCAGTTGTGTCCAATTCTTTGCCACTCCATGGACTATACAGTCCATGGAATTCTCCAGCCCAGAATACTGGAGTTGGTAGCCGTTCCCTTCTCCAGGGGATCTTCCCAACCCAGGGATTGAACCCAGGTTTTCTGCATTGCAGGAGGACTCTTTACCAGCTGAGCCACCTGGAAAGCCCAAGGATACTGGAGTGGGTAGCCTCTCTCTTCTCCAGGGGATCTTCCTGACCCAGGAATCGAACCAGGGTCTCCAGCACTGCAGGAGGATTCTTTACCAGCTGAGCTACCAAGGAAGCCTCCACATACACACAAACCATCTAGAAACACATTCTCTGATCACTCTGACTGCATGTGAAGTTACTCACTTCCCTGGGTGTTTCAAGTACAAAGAACTTTTTCTGTGTGTTTAACCCCATCTTGTGCAGTCGGATCGTGTACTCACTTTGGAAGCTGTCGAAACTCTCCTGAGTAATCTTCATATTTATAGTTCACAAGATGCCAGTCAGAGTTATAGGTTTTGATGCACTATTGGGAGAAGCAGAAAAAATAGAAAGCATAAGAAAAAAAGGAAAAAGACATGTGATGACTTCTGGAGAACATTTGGGAAAGTTTATGAATGCACACCCACACCAACATCAAAATAGTTCTTTCCCCTCAACCCTCTCATGCCTGAAATTCCACCACGGAGAGAGGTTCCCTGAAGCTTAAGAACCACCGAAACATTACCCTTGGGAGAGGGGTCATTAAAGTCACTATCATTCGTGGTCCAGAAGCAGGGGTTACAAGGAGACAAACCTCACCTCCTCTTGCTGCATTTACATAACAACATGTTGCTCCTCACTTAAACCCAATAGGTTCCTAAGAAGTCATGTGGCCTCTATGAGAACATGAAAGTAAATGAAAAGTGCGACCCGAAAGACTCTTTCATGGTATTTACACACATTACAACTTGCTCATGAGTCAGTATTACATACATTTGCCCTCAGCATCTCATTTATTTATAAGGGATGGTGTGAGGTAACTAGGAAGAAAGATTTAGATTCCAGTTCACAGAGACACCATGACCTCTTCACGTATGCATGAGTGCTGGGTCGATTCAGTTGTGTCCGACTCTTTGGAACCCCACGGACTGTAGCCCGCCAGGCTCCTCTGTCCATGAGATTCTCCAGGCAAGAATACTGGAGTGAGTAGCCACGTCTTCTTCCAGGGGATCTTCCTGACCCAGGGATGAAACCCGCATCTCCTGTGGCTCCTGCACTGCAGGTGGATTCTTTACCCCCGAGCCACTGCTGCTGATGCTGCTGAGTCGCTTCAGTCGTGTCCAACTCTGTGCGACCCCAGAGACGGCAGCCCACCAGGCTCCCCCATCCCTGGGATTCTCCAGGTAAGAACACTGGAGTGGGTTGCCATTGCCTTCTCCAATGCATGAAAGGGAAAAGTGAAAGTGAAGTCGCTCAGTCGTGTCCAACTCCTAGCAACCCCATGGACTGCAGCCTACCAGGCTCCTCCGCCCATGGGATTTTCCAGCAAGAGTCCTGGACTGGGGTGCCATTGCCTTCTCCACTTGAGCCACTAGGGAAGCCCAAATAAGTATATACTTGTACACAATCAGTGTATTTATGAACAGACACCTGAGTGCCCAGATTTTTAATATCTTAGGCAAAATGGATAAGAAAGATAATTACAGTTTACATATTTTAAACTATTTGTTGTTCAGGTGCTAAGTCGTGGCCGACTCTGCGACTCCATGGACTACAGCATGCCAGGCTTCCCCCTCCTTTACTATCTCCCAGAGTTTGCTCAAACTCATGTCCATTGAGTTGCTGATGCCATCCAACCATCTCATCCTCTGTCATCCCCTTCTCCTCCTGCCTTCAATCTTTCCCAGCATCAGGGTCTTTTCCAATGAGTCAATTCTTCACATCAGGTGGCCAAAGTATCAGAGCTTCCACCTTCAGCATCAGTCCTTCCAATGAATATTCAGAACTGATTTCCTTTAGGATGGACTGGTTGGATCTCCTTGCAGTCCAAGGGACTCTCAAGATTTTCTCCAGCACCACAATTCTAAGGCATCAATTCTTCCGTGCCCAGCTTTCTTTATGGTCCAACTCTCACATCCATGTATGACTGCTAGAAAAACCATAGCTTTGACTATATGGACCTTTGTTGGTAAAGTGATGTCTCTGCATTTTAATATGCTGTATCGGTTTGTCATAGCTTTTTTTCCAAGGAGCAAGCATTAAAAAAAAAAATTAGAAACTGCAAAAGATATAGTTAACCAGGTTAAGTAGCCAGAGAGTCACTTGTTTCATAAGCCATTGTTGACTGCCCACATGGCAGGCACAAGCTGAATTCCAAGGCAGAAACAGAGAACAAGCTAGCAACCTCCATGAGACTGGGGGTGCAGAAAGTCCAGAAGACAAGGGGTTCGATCAGAAATCAGTACCTGGAGAACTATCTCTAAAGAGGCAGGAATCTGGCTGGTTTCATGACTGACCTTCCAAAGTCGTGAAATTCAATAATATTTTGAGGTTATACTGAAAGGGTTTTTTTTGTGTTTTTTTTTTTTTTTTTTTTTTTTAAGCCATTAGGTCATTCTCCCATGGACGAGAGGACGGGGAGGAAGTGCTGGGGCACTCCACCCTGGTGGAAGGGGCCCAAGAGGGTGGGGCTGTGCTGGCCCCTGCACACAGGGTAAAGTCGCTATTGCTCAGACTGCAGCGATGAAAGAACTCGATGGAGAGGCGTCCTTCAAAAATCCTATTTTTTAAGAAACTGGGAGAGTTGAATTAGTAATTAACAGTTTTATGATATGCCTTAAAACAAATATCAGCAAATATTTTCTGCAGAAGGCGAGATAGTGAATGTTTTCGGCTCTGAGGGACACTCTGTCTGTTGCAACCATCGATTGAGTCTGAGCAGTAATGTCAAGCAGTCACAGGCATATGTGAGCGAGGGGTGTGGCTGTGCCACAATGTGACTTTCTTTAGCAAAACAGGCTGCAGGACGGTTCGCCTGTGTCCTGTTTTAAAATAAACATTTGAGATGATGTAAACTGAAACTTATCGGACCGCATTTGTCTTGCATCAGTGTTACGAACAGAGTGGCAAAGGAGATAAAGCAAGAAGTTATCTTTTCAGAACGATAAGAGAACACACTTCAGACAATGTAACCGCGTTCAGTTTTTTGAAAAATCCCAATGGAGGGCTTCCCTGGTGGCTCAGTGGTGAAGAATCCACCTGCCAATGCAGGAGACACGGGTCCGATCCCTGATCCAGGAAGATCCCACGTGCCTTGGAGCAACCAGGCCCGCGTGCCACAACTTCTGAGACTGTGCTCTAGAGCCCGTTCTTTGCAACAGGAGAAGCCACTGAACAAAAAGTGGCCCCCGCTCACTGTAAGGGGAGAAAAGCCCTCAAAGCAACGAGAACCCAGCACAGTCCAAAATAAGTAAGCTATTTAAAAATGGCCCACATCAAAAAAAAAAATTCTTTAGTAATCCATGGAATCAAATGTTGTTATTGTAATCGGCCTTCACTTACAATAGCATGTAACTTCCTTGTAGCAGGCAAATTTATTGATGGCACGGTTAGCTTCTAAACATCAACTAGAAGAATGGGGATAAAAATTCACTATTTTTTTTTAAAATGAAGGAGCACTTCAAGAAACAAGGTTAAAACACCTAATTCATTCATCCCATCTAAAGGCACCTGGAGGAAGAAACAAACCCCAAGAAAGAAAAAGAAGGCAATCTCGATGCAGTAATTTCTCTTTCCTCCTTAACAAAAGAGTCATTACCTGTATGAGCAAACAAAAGTAATAATAATCATATATTGATAAAGGATAGTTATTATGCTCATTATTACCTGCCACTTCATGAATACTGAACTAGTCTTGATAAAAAGTTACATGTACAAACATATAAATGAAGTCAACAAATACATAAACGCGTGTGCTGAGTTTCCCTTGAAAAGAATATCAATGTCTGCCTGGTGTCCATTTACAAGTTACTCTTTATTGTTAAGCCTATGAAATAAGTTCTGTCAAATTTGTGTTTTGTCATAAATGGACCCCTGTTGACATTTCTGCCCACGTTTCAGACTCGGAAAACTGCACTTTATTCTACTGACTATTTTAACGGCTATGATAAAAATGTAATTATCTCTCCCTGACACTGTCTTGAAAATACCACTGAAATTTTTAAAGGGGGAGGCGGCACTAGAGAAAAATCACTTAGTTAACACGTGAGCTAGCGTAGAAGCAGCACATTACCTCTGTCACGAATAGGCTCTGGGCGTCCTGCAGTGCGCTGGGGGGCACGGTGGAGCGCTGGTACCGGTCCTGTCGTCTCAGGAGGGCCGTCTGTGAAGGAGAGCACCAGGACGAGGCTTGATGAGTGGAGACGGAAAGGCGCCGGCCTCTCGGGGCAGCGGGCCCTTCCCCTTCGCCTCAGGTTAGGCGCTGCAGACCCCAGACCCCAGCTGGCTCCTTCAAGTACAAAAGGTGAGGGCAGTGGCTCCCAAGTTCCTCTGCACCTCGGGGCCCAGGGACCCCCTGCAGGCAGGGACGAGGCCACTTTCAGAGACCCTCACGCTCCCCCCGCCCCATGTGCTTGATCTAGTCCCACTGTGTTGCCTTTTACTTGCCTTAATTGCCTTTTTAAAATCGTGGTAAGTCAGACACTACGTTTACCATTTGAACCATTTTAAGTGTCCAGGTTCAGGGCTATTAAACACATTCGCATTGTTGTACATCCACCTCTTACCTGCCTTTTACACCCATTCTATTTATTGCCACATCCCCAGTGGGACACGCAGCAGGTCCTTAATCCATGTTTGTTGACTGAATCTGTAATTTGTGAACACTAACTTACCCCCTATAACTTGGAACTGCTCTTATATTATGAGGCTTAAATGCATACTTTAAAGAATAAAAAGTCTCACTTTAGGCAGCAAATCTACCTAATTAATCTACCCTAATTAATGCTGTTTGGAAGGGATTGTAGTGTCAGTATGAGATAACCAGGCCCTGGGATTCAGAAAGGAATGTTCTAGATTTTTTTTTTCTCCCATGGACTGTAATTCTTGGGTTACTATTAACAGATCACAGCTATAAAAACAGCACACGTGAAACTGTCGTGTTGACAGAATCCATCTTTGGGCTAATTACTAAGCTGGGATTGCCCAGCCTCTGTCCAGCTGTTTCTCTTCTTTCTAAGGCTGGAGGAAACTTTGGGTAAAATCTGTGGTCCCTCCCTCTCCAGCACAGGGGAAGAACTCCAGGGCATACACTGTTTAAAAATTTATTTTTAATTGAAGGATAACTGCTTTACAGTATTATGTCGGTTTCTGCTTAGTTAGTTAGTTAGTTAGTGTTAGTCGCTCAGTCGTGCCCAACTCTTTGCGACCCCATGGACTGCAGCCCACCAGGCTCTTCTGTCCATGAGATTTTCCAGGCAAGGATACTGGAGTGGGTTGCCATTTCCTTCTCCAGGGGATCTTCCCAACCCAGGGATCGAACCCAGGTCTCCTGCACTGCAGGCAGATTCTTTACCGACTGAGCTACAAGGCTGGCCACAGGTATACACACGTTCCCTCCCTCTTGAAACTCCCTCCCACCTCCCACCCCATCCCACCCTTCCAGGCTAGTTCCCAGAGTCACAGAGCAAATTCCTACTGCTATCTATTTTACATAGGGTACTGTGTATGCTTCCATGCTACTCTCTCAATTTGTCCAACCCTCTCCTTCCCCCCAAGTCCACAAATCTGTTCTCTATGTCTGTATCTCCATTGCTGCTGCTGCTAAGTCACTTCAGTCGAATAGGTTCATTGGTACCATTTTTCTAAATTCCATATATATGCTTTAAAATATGATCTTTTTCTCTAACTTACTTCACTCTATATAATAGGCTCTAGGTTCATCTACCTGATTAAAACTGACTCAAATGTGTTCCTTTTTATGGCTGAGTAATATTCCATTGTATATATGTACCGCAGCTTCTTTATCCATTCATTAGTTGATGGACATCTAGGTTTCTTCCATGTCGTAGCTACTGTAAATAGTGCTGCAATGAACACTGGGGTACAAGTGTCTTTTTCAACCATGGTTTTCTCAGGGTATAAAGGGCATACATTTTTTAAATAATCTTATTTCTTGCCTATGTTTACCCCCTGTTGTGTCCGCTTCACCTGTATTCACTCTTTACTTGCACTGTGTCCATCTTTGAAAATAATCAAATTCAACTTTTAGAATAAGCCTCCTTTAGCAATGGCACCCCACTCCAGTACTCGTGCCTGGAAAATCCCAGGGATGGAGGAGCCTGGTGGGCTGCAGTCCATGGGGTGGTGAAGAGTCGGACAGACTGAGTGACTTCACTTTTCACTTTCATGCATTGCAGAAGGAAATGGCAACCCACTCCAGTGTTCTTGCCTGGAGAATCCCAGGGACGGGGGAGCCTGGTGGGCTGCCATCTGTGGGGTCGCACAGAGTTGGACACGACTGAAGTGACTTAGCAGCAGCAGCAGCAGGCTAAAGGAAGGGAGGCGAGGAACTCTGTTCTCTACCTAAGTCCTTTACAGGTGAATTGTTGATTCATCCAGCCTCCTCCAGGAGGGCTTTCAACACACTGGCCCTTGGTTTCTTCGTGAAAGTCACAAACAGTGACCCTCATTATACACCTGGTTCCACGAAAGGCCACAGAGATGAGTGACAGTAAGCACTGGAGGCATAATCTATTCCAAAAGCTTCAAAGTCACACATTAGAAGAGATTGTCAAAAGTGCTAAGAGTCAGGTATAATAAAGAAATTACATACACTTCAAAGGAGGACATATTCTATACCCTCACTTACTGTGTCCTTATCTTGATTTATTTGGTTCTCTCAAGATTTTTTAAAAATTAATTATCAGACTTTTAAAATGTTCATGAAATAACTCAGGCCAAGAAATAGGACTTTTAGGGTCATTTCTGGCCCAATCCCCATCACAACATCAGGAAGAAAGAAAACTTACTATAGAAATTTTCCTGGTGGAATTAACAACTCAAGAAACTTTAATTATGTGACACTTTTCCAAATACTTCTTTAAGGTGAGAAATAGGAAATGAACCTTTTTTTTTTTTATTGTGGATCAAAGTGACATTATGCTCTCATTCTAAAAAGAAAGCAAATTTAATCATTAAAGACAGACGATCTTTAACAGATAAGAGAGCATTGGGCATAATTAAACCAATCAATCATGTGTTTCTAACCACCCACCATACCAGAAAGGTGTAGGAAAGAAGAACACAAAATCACAGGCTGGAATGAGACGAAAGGGTAGCAGAGTCCAAATCCAACAGGGAGGAAAAGAGAACGCCAGGAAGATGTGCACCAAGGCAAAGACGCTTCAGTTAAACTTCACAGGACGAGTATAAGTTTTGTTTAGTACGGAAAGGAAGAGAAATGTGAAGATAACCCTACCCTTAGAAAGTCAAAATAACAAAATCAAGTCATAATAGATGAGATTAACTCTTCATGTGTGTGTGTGTGTGTGTGTGTACACACAAAAAAACAAACCCATTTAGTCTTAGAATTAAAAAACACATCCTATGCCAAAGGAAAATGCCTAGAACTCTTTAGGCTTGAAGTACATGACTCTAAAACTGCACCAACCTATAGCTTAGTCGATGGTTTTATAAGGAAAGAATGGGCCAACAGAAAGAACTGGGCTTGTATGACCAGAACCCTTCTGTCAGTGTCTTTGTTACCATCTAATAGGAAAGACTGGGACCCCCGGGGGACTCCTGGACTTGGTTCCAATGAGGAGTCACTGTTTGATGCCACTGGTTTCCAAGGTCTTTCCACTTGTTGCCTTTGCTTCCAGTCTAGTCTCACCAAGTCACTTGTTTATTATAATTCCCATGTCGACTCTCCTAATCAGAGAACACACAGCCAATGAATGTATTCTGATCTGCTTATTAATTCTAGTTCTCAGTGAATTGAAGTGAAAGTGGAAGTGAAGTGAAGTGAAGTAAAAGTTGCTCAGTCATGTCGAATCTCAGTCACTCTTTGCGACCCCATGGACTATCTAGTCCACAGAATTCTCCAGGCCAGAATACTGGAGTGGGTAGCTGTTCCCTTCTCCAGGGGATCTTCCAACCTAGGGATGGAACCCAGGTCTCCAGCAGCACAGGCAGATTCTTCACCAGCTGAGCCACCAGGGAAGCCCACTAGTTGTCAGTGCACAGAATCAAATGGTATTCTGCTTTGTTCTCTCATAGTTAGCTGCTACAGGTCATTTCCACTGAGCCCAAACAACTCTGGTCACACTAGCCCAAACCCAGTCTCCGGGCTTTGAAAGTCGAGATCTGAACCCAGACCTTGGTGACCTTATAAACCACACCCCCCGAGGCACCCTCTGATAGCTCGTCAATCTCTGACTCCATTATCCAAAACCCTTCTGCAGACACATGTCCTTTTTTCCCCTTCCATCCAAACTCTGGGTTCCTTTGAGGGCAGAAGACGTATCTATCTATCTGCTAAGTACTCAATAAATGTTTCAAGAAATGAATGGATAAAACAGTCAATGGAGATAGAAATAGGAGCCTACCAATAATCATCCATTCCTTGCAGCTTTCCTCCCTATTATTTCAAAAAGTCCTCCGGTCCATTATGGGAATTGACAAGGGAAGACTGTCGCATAAGTAAGTGAATGCTCTATTTTAATTTCTCCATATAGTTTATGTATTAAAAGTCACATTCAGGTAATAGTCTATTGGATGCCAAATCAATTCACATTAAATTTCTGTAGTTTCATTTATCTGACTTACAACAGACTCCAAATCAATATCTGATTTCTACTCACTGAAGACTAAAATTTATCTCAAAAATGAGCTTAGTTCTCTTTTTCATTGCTGTGGTATTCTTTCCCACTCATTAAAATCATATTCCTGCTAGAAAACAGGTCTGTAGCCACTTTATATAATCAACACCAAGGTGGACATTTAAAGAGCGTTAGTACCATTCCTTTGTTTGGAAATAAATCATTTCCACTCTACTAAAAAGTCAATGTACAAGGGGTGCATGTGTGCTAAGTTGCTTAGGTCATGTCTGACTCTTCTGTGACTCCATGGACTGTAGTCCGCCAGGCTCCTCTGTCCATGGGATTCTCCAGGCAAGAATACCAGAGTGGGCTGCCATTTCCTCCTTCAGGGGATCTTCCCCACCAGGGATCGAACTCATGTCTCATGTCTCTTGCTTTGGTAAGGGTGGTTCTTTATCACTAGCACCACCTGGAAAGCCACAGGTGGCCCCTTTTTCTACTGAAAAAGTACAAGTCTTTTTTGTGCAAGGGGTAGGGAGAAAAAAAATTACACACTATGAAGTGTGAAAAAATCTGAAAATTGAACCTAAACATAGTATTTCAGACAACCTTTGGGATATAAATCTAATAGCACAAAATACAGTTTAAAAATAAAAGTCTTCTTCCAGCTACTATAATAGATTAAATCATTTCCAGTCGATACTGTTACTCAGGTTAAATCTGGGCAGTGCTTGACGCACAGAAATCCTTAATCACCTTGGCCAAGCATGGGCATGAGTCTTATGAGACCTTTCACAAAATTTTAAGATTAATTAAAAAGGAAACTTACTAGGACTGCAAAAGGAGGAGGAAAAGGTGAAGTTCTCTTCCAAAGGGCTTACATAACGATGCATGAACACCTGAGAGCCTTTATTGGCTTTATTAGATTTTTTTAAAGCTGTATTTTCTTAAGTCTTTATTGAAACCTTTTAATGTTTCAGTTTTGGGGCACAAGACATGTGGGTTCCTTAGCTCCTTGACCAGGGATCGAACTCGCACTGCCTGTGTTGGAGGGCGAAGTCGTAACCTCTGGACCAACAGGGAAGTCCCTGAACTTTTTTTTAATGGAGTGAAATGATAAAATGCAGAGGTACCCCCAGACCCCAGTAGGAAGGTTACATTTTATGACTATAGCCACGTCTAGTTTGGAAGGCCAAATTTCAAATAGAGACTTTTATTTTATAAACTTTTTTCTCTTGGCTTACATGATTCCCTCCAAAAACGGGGGTCACTTGAATAGCTATGAGCCACATACAGAAAGTGGGATGCTTAGCCCAAAGAATCAGGGCCTCTGAAGGGTACCATGTTTCCGCACCTGGGCCCCAGCCCAGGCTTCCTGGCATCTTCTGCTCCTCTTCTTCACCACTCACTGCTCTTCCCTGATGGCCTGCCACGGCCCTGTTTCTTTAGCTTCAACTTGGAATCCCTCTTACTAATGAATTTCCAGCCCCCAACCTGGCCAGGGCTCCGTCTTTCCTGCACCAGTGTGGTCTAACACGCCACCCTGACCCCACTCAAGCCGGGATACCAAGGCGCTCATGTTTCAAACCACAAGCAATGTGAGGCGCATAATTTAATTAAACTTCCTACGGAAGAATCTGAGAAGTGATCTTGGAAAGAGGTTGGACTTGAGGGCCAGGAAACCTGAGTTCTCATCTGAGCTCTGCCTCTAATTAGCTGTATGGTCTTGGAGGAAAGTTTTAACCTTCCACATCCAAGGTTTTCTAGGATCTCCAGGTTTCCTTTGTGGTTTAAAAACTCCACAGTTCCATGGAATTCTGTCTCTCTCTCCACAAATGATTTATTATCTGAGCACTACGAATTGCTCTTTGAGAAACTAAAAACTTAAAAGATGTCCACAAACAAGATGAATATCTTTTTTGATTTTCAGTCATATTATCCCACTTATTTTCTTAAAGGAATAGTTTTAATGTGTTTTTTTGAAAGGAATTGGATTACAAGGAGGGGAGATTCACTGTGTTGACTTAAATACAGGCTGTTAGTATTAACAAAGATGTTCTTTTGTATCATCATTTCTTTATTTTTCTAATCCTCTCAATTCGTAGGTCATCTGATTTTTTTATTAATCGTTTTATAATGGGCATTAAACAACCCTCTTCATTCCTGGTGGGAAGTAGGCATATCTCTTGGGTGTTTAAAATATCATTATTTTATAGGACTTCAATTAAGACACTGAAACAAAAGGCCCACCCTCCCCCTGGGACACAGGAACAATGAGCTGGAGACAAGATCCCAGAGAAGTGGGTGGCCTGGAACCCGAGCCAGCTGTGCAGATCCACAAAGACTCTCCCCATCTCTTGGTTCAAAGGAGCACAGGGCTGGGAGTCTCTACCCTAAGGGAGAAAAACAAATACCAGTGGCAGCCCAGGAGGGAGTGTGGGGCTCAGAGCCGGCTCCTCGGGTGTCCTGAGCAGAACAGCCTCAAAGGAAGGCAGGGCCCTAGTGCACCAGATGAGACAGAGCTAGAAGAGGTGTAGAGGGTCCTCCCTGGCAACTGGTCAGCAGGTATGGCTGCAGAGCAGAGAGACAGAAGGGAATACCTAGGCTCCCACTGTCTTTAAGATGGATCTTGGGGCCTGGAGATGGCGTAAAGTCAGAGAGGAGAGGGCCCCAGGCTCACTCTGACCACCTGCTGGACAGTCCAGCCCACCAGGCCTCCACCAGGCCTCAAGATCTGTCAGCTCCAACCCACCCACAGGCTGAGATGTGGACTGTCTTAGCAGGCAACCTCTCCTGTCTGTAATCCCAAATGAAGGAACTGTGTGTCTGTGTGTGTGAGACCAGTCACTAAGTCATGCCCAGTTGACTCTTTGCGACCCCGTGGACTGTAGCCCACCAGACCCCTCCGTCCGTGGGATTCTCCGGGCAAGAATACTGGAGTGGGTCGCCATTTCCTCCTCCAGGGGATCCTTCCAACCCAGGGACTGAACGCGTGTCTTTTACATCGCCTGCATTGGCAGGCAGGTTCTTTACCAATAGCCACCTGGGAAGCACCTGTACTTGTGTTGATTATTAAGTTTGTTATCATTTTCTTAGCAGAGCTAGCCCTTCAAATGCATTTGCTGGAGAACGAGTACTCTGGTCTACCAGAAGCAAGGCACCCTTGAAGTGGGGGTGGGAGAGGCCAGGGCTCTGTGAAGGGAGGCAAGTGGGTGTGTGAGAAACGAAAGCCCAGGAGGGCTGAGTTCCCAGGCGGGCGTCGCTGGGGCCCAACCCCTCTCCCTCGCTAAAGAGTTAAGCCCTGGGTTGAATTTGTATTGTGGTCAGGTGGGCCAAATGCATTTTCAACTATCCCCTGCTAGAGAGACAGCGCCCAACACCTACTTCCTTTCGTCTCTGGGTCCCTGCGAATCTGCCGGAAATGCCCCCTTGAATGCATCTGTCAGTGCAGTAAAACGCTGCGAATCCAGCGCAGTGTTAGACCTCCCTTTGGACGAGGCTGGGGACTTTACTGCCACTTACTGGGCACAGCAGTAATGGAACCTTTCCAGATATCTGGCAGAGGCATTTGTTTCAGAGCAGATGACTCGCTTTCGAGAAGATTCAATCCCAAGCTACACTGGAAACTAAAATTCACCCAGGGCGTTCCCCACATCTCACTGCGGAGATCATAGCTTGGCCGCGGACCCACAGTGTTCCATGAAGATCAGACAAGTCCATTTCCAGGGAGGCAGTTTCCTGAGGATTTTCAGTGTTTAATTCACTAATAATCAAGGAAACAAACAAAGCATTGGGACCAGACAAGAGTCGGGAGAAAGATTTCCATTTAGGTTTCTAAAGGGATTTAAACAAACATACAAAAAAGACAAACTCCCAGGACTTCCCTGGCGGTCCAGTGTTAAGACTCCACCTTCCAGGCCAAGGGATGCGGATTCAATCCCCAGTCGGGGAATTAAGATCCCACATGTCTCACGGCCAAAAAACCAAAACAAAAAACAGAAGCAATATTGTAACAGATCCAATAAAGGCTTTTAAAATGGCCCACATCAAAAACAAACAAACAACAACAAAACGCCCAAGAAATGAATTAAAACATCACAAGGACAAGCCTGATGTGGACAGAGAAGTGGACATCTGCCTCTGACAGCTCCTCTTTACCAGCCCCTGCACGGCCCCCTAGCTTCTATCTTTTAACGGTCTCTGTTCCCTCACAGTGTCACCTTGTGGCTTCAAGGACTTTCCTTGCTGTCCGTTGCCATGACAACACACGATTTAGGGCGCTCTTGTGTGACCCTCAGTGTGCACCCTCCCCGACAGGTAGGCCTACCTTCCCTCCACCACCCCTCTGCACAGATGTCAGTCATCTTACTAAAACTCTCATCCATAGCGTCAATGTCTCAGCTTAAATTCTTTCAGTGACCCCCTCACTGCCATCAGAATAAACTCCAGACTGCTCGGCATGACCTAAGACCTTTGGTGACCAGTGGTACCGACTCTCCTGGACTCTCCTCCTGCCCTTCTTCCACCGTCCAGCACACAAGCTACTTCTCACTCCCTAAGGAACTGGCCCCCTCTGCCTGGCTGGTGGAGCGGCTCACTCCCACCTCCTGCAGCACACAGCAAGCGATTCTGCTGAAATGACTCAAAAAACCTTGCTGTATCACCTACCAGACTCAAGAACCGCAGACTGTGCTAGTCATCTTCGCTTCTCCACCACCTTTAGTAACATAAATGTCTGGGTGAATGTGTCATCGGGACTTTTAAACGGAGGCTGTCTTGTTTAGTTGTTAGATCACTTGAGGTGGACTCCCCTGGTGGTACAGTGGATAAGAATCTGCACGGGTTCAATTGCTGGTCTGGGAAGATTCCATGTGCCTGGAGCAACGAAGCCCGCGTGCCGCAAGTGCTGAGCCTGTGCTCCTAGAGCTGTGACTCCTGAAGCCCGTGCTCTGCAACAGGAGTAGCCCCCGCTTGCCACAATTAGAGAAAGACTGTGCACAGCAACAATGACCCCGCACAGCCAAAAATAAATAATTTTTTTAAAAAAAGAAAGATCACTTGAGGCTCCAAATGAGACACTGTCTTAGCAACTGGTGAGACATCAAGTAGCTCTGTCACTGCATAATGTCCTGTTTCCTAAAGTGACATATATGTACATTTATAAATGTCAGCAGACCTTTGAGAGTCATAAAAATTTCATTCTGCTACCTTGCAACCCACCCTCCCAGATTATATATGACATAACAGCTTATTCAAGTGCAGTAAATTCTAACTAAGTTAAATGTTCAGAATACTTAGTGACTGGACTCGTCAATTAAGTTCAGTTTTTAGAGAGATAGGGGGTTGGTATTAAACAAAGAGGCTCGTTTTTAATCACTTCCTAAGTATCACTGCACAGGTGAGGATGGAGAGAGAGAGGGTGCCCAGAAGACCAGGAGCAGCCAGGGAACGAGTGGCAGGGCCAGCTTCCCCATGAGTAAGGGCTCAGCCTGCTCTCCACATCGTATGACTTTGCAACTAAAAACTGCCACCCTCAAAAACAAAACGATGCTACTAGAGAGGAAACACGCTCTGATAGGCACCCTGGTCACTCAACCCCCTCTGTGCCGCCTAGAGGACACTAGTCAGGGTGTGCAGACAGCTTCCGTGAACGGTGCTGCCCCTGTGGATTCTCATACATCTAATGAGAACCCAGATTTTAGGGCAAATGTACCCTCTGAATAACAGGTTAAGAAAAGTGAATTTTAGGACGGTTTCTTGCTTACCAAAATACCCAGATTACTAACAGACAGACTGGGGCTAAAATCTAGAACCAGATGACTGTATCTCAGGTCTTACCCCTACCTTGGTGCCTAGGGAAGTGAAATGTGAAAGTGGAAGCCGCTCAGTTGTGTCCGACTGGAATTCTCCAGGCCAGAATACTGCAGTGGGTAGCTGTTCCCTTCTCCAGGGGATCTTCCCAAGCTAGGGATCAAGCCAGGTCTTCCACATTGCAGGGAGATTCTTTACCAGCTGAGCCACAAGGGAAGCCCACCCTGGTGCCTAGAGCACCTAGCATTCCATTCAGTAACAAAGCCTTGAGGAAGGAGTGGGCAAGAATAAGTTCTTTTATTTTCTAGTTGTCTGTGTCTTCTTTAGAATGCAATTTTAGTTGTTAAAAAGACCCTACCTTTGGTCTTCCCTGGTGGCTCAGACAGTAAAGTGTCTGTCTATAATGTGGGGGACCTGGGTTCGAGCCCTGAGTTGGGAAGATCCCCTGGAGAAGGAAATGGCAATCCATTCCAGTACTATTGCCTGGAAAATTCCATGGACAGAGGAGCCTGGTAGGCTACAGTCTATGGGGTCGCAAAGTGTCAGACACGGCTGAGCGACTTCACTTTCACTTTGTGGGAACACCTAGTATAGTGAATAGTGAATATGTTGTTGTCTAGTCGCTCAGTCAAGTCTGAGTCTTTGAGATCCCATGGACTGTAGCTTGCCAGGCTTCTCTGTGAATGGAGATTCTCCAGGCCAGAATACTGCAGTGGGTAGCCGTTCCCTTCTCCAGGGGATCTTCCCAACCCAGGGATCAAACCCATGTTTCCGTCATTGGCAGGTGGACTCTATACCACTGAGCCACCAGGGAAGCCCAAATAGTGAATATGTGTCAAGTTAAAACATGTCCACTATTTATATAATTCCAATATCCCAATAAGGTTCCTTTCAGGGCTTGCCTTAGGAAGGCACACTCCTCCGTTCACATGTAAGGTCTCACTCCTGCATGAAGGGGAACCTCACACAGACCCCTCTGTGAGCACCATCACCACGGTGGTCCTGTCGGGGCAGCACTTCCACACCTGGCAGGCCAGGCAGAGTCCATCTCAATCACAGTGGAGCGGAGGTTACGCTTTCTGGATAAAATGCTGAGCAGACGGGGAAGTCCTGACTGGAGGTCTCCTGCCGTCAGGGGACTTCGTGGAGCTCCCTGAACTCGTCCTCAGGGGCCTCGGGCCCACACTCCAGGTGCTGCTGATACGAGGCCGCTCAGGCCCTGGCAGGACACTCAGCAGGACCTGGGCTCGGCCAGGCAGAGGGGCGGACACAGCAGGACCTGTTCAGGTTGCAGGAACCACAGCGTGTGCCTCTTGTTGTTTAGTCAATAAGTTGTGTCCGACTCTTTGTGACCCCATGGACTGTAGCCCGCCAGGCTCCTCTGTCCACGGGATTCTCCAGGCATGAATACTGGAGTGGGTTGCCATGCCCTCCTCCAGGGGATCTTCCCGACCCAGGGTTCAAACTTATGTCTCCTGCATTGGTAAGTGGATTCTTTACCACTGAGCCAGCAGGGAAGCCGCAAGCGTGTGTCCAGTAATATGTTAAATGGCATCTGATAATTCTGAGGCCCAAACCTCGGTTTGCATTTTCTTCAAGGACTTGGGGGTTTTGTTGTTGCATGCAGACACGTTTCCCCCTCTTCTGTCTCCCTCATCCACCACCTTGAGCTAGGCTTTCACGATCTCAAAGGCAGCTGGTGTTGAGATTCCAAATCCATCCATTTATTCAAGACATATTAAGTTCTTACCGTGGATAAAAACACTGTCATAGGAACATCGCAAATGCAAAGGTGAATTAAAAAAAAAAAACCACTATGATTTATAATAAAAACCCAGTGACTATAGTTTGCCACTCTCATGGAGATTTTATTTTTTATTTGGGGACAGAATAATAAGGTCTTATACTTACAAATAACTATAATAAAGAATGACTTCCAATGAATGGTAGACAGACAGTACAAATAGCCCTCCACCTGCTTGCACTGTGCAAAGATTCCCTCTTGCTTCAAATCTTCCCCTATCAATGCCTGTGCGTTGTGTTTAATAACCTAAGACACGTACGATGATCACACAGATAGAAGTGCCCTTCTGCGCTTCACTGGCTGCTCGGTGGCCTGTGCTTAGTCCCACTCACCATGCAAGTGTCGTCATTCTCTCAGGCCTATTTAAAATGTCAGCTAACAAGCCCCATTATTTTTAATAAGCGAAGATTTGAGAAAGAGAGAGAGAGAGAATGAGAGGGAAAGAAGGGAGGGAGGGAGGGAAAGGGAAAGCTGCTCTGTCATGTCTGACTCTTTGCAACCCCATGGACTATACAGTCCATGGAATTCTCCAGGCCAGAATACTGGAGTGGGTAGCCTTTCCCTTCTCCAGGGGAATCTTCCTAACCCAGGGATTGAACCCAGGTCTCCCGCATTGCAAGCAGATTCTTTACCAGCTGAGCCACAAGGGAAGCCCAAGAATACTGGTGCGGGTAGCCATTCCCTTCTCCAGGGGATTTTCCCGGCCCAGGAAACAAACCGGGGTCTCCTGCATTGCAGGGGGATTCTTTACCAGCTGAGCCACCAGGGAAGAGGGAAGGAGGAAGGAAAGAAACTGTGGCCTGATATGGGGAAGACACTGCTTCGGTAATGGACTTCCAGATCCATCCAATACCTTTCATTCCACCTGAGAAAATCAAATCTTAGACTCACTTATGCAGGTGATATTGTGAGTGTGTGTGTGTTTTATTTCATCTAGTTATTTATGTAGGTAATCTCAACTCCCTGCTCAATAACAAGTTTTCCTAAGCACCACATAGTGTTTCTAACAAAAATCATGCCATACATTGCCTGTGTGGTGGGGGGAAAAAAAAAGCTACTGCCTCACCAAGCTGTCTTGAGGAAAAATGAAGATGTCTGAAGTGCTAGGTAAACACAGAGATCAACGTGACAGATGTTTTCTCTAAGGGTTTCTGCAGGAGGAGCCGCAGCTCCCGGGGCCGCCCAGTTGCTGGGGCAGCCTCACTCCACCTTCTGTGTAAATGCCGCAGCTCCCTAACAGAAAGCAGAACACACATCATCACGCCCCCGAGAGCTGCCCACGGGAGCGGGGCACTGGCCCCGCTCCACTCTGGGATGGGCCTTCTCTGCCAGGACAGAGCATGGGACCCAGAGGGGTGCCAGGGGGGCAGCGAGGAGGGCTGGAGCACCCACCTGGGTGCCACGTCAGTTGGACTGCGCTGGGTACAGCCAGAAGGCCCAGAAGCAGGTGGAGGGCCTGGCAGAGGGTGAGGGCTCCACCAGGGTGCAAGGGTTGGAGGGATGCCTGCTGGGAGGTGGGGGAGAGCTTGGGTGAAGAGTGCATCGGGCAGAGGGAACAGCCTGAGAAGAGGCCCTGGGGCAGGAGGCTCCCAGAGGAGCCCCAGGGAGGCCAGCGGGGCTGCAGCAGAGAGCGGGCCGGAGGCAGTGATGATAACACAGTAAGCCACAGTAAGACTTCACTGAGGGCCTTTGAACACAGGCGTGAGGTGATCAGACCTGCCAATTGCTTACTTTTCAAAAGATCACCCTGGCTATGCTGTTAGGACAGACGGGAAGAGGGCAAGGACAGGACCTGGAAGACTTGATTGGATTAACCAAGGTAAGAAAGGATGAGGGCTGCGGCCACGGTGACAGCAGTGGGGGGTGACCTGCGGCCACGCCCTCCCCACCCCTGCCCTTCCGAACCCTCCCCCAGGCTGTTCTTCACCAGGCCAGCCTGACATTCCCTCCCTTAGCCCAATCCACCTCTCAATTTCTCTAATACCCAATCCTCTGCTCCCGATTAGAGATAGAACTCTCCTCCTTCCTAAACTCTTCCTGTAAAGACCCTTCATTCCATCCCCACAGATTCCTCTGAAGAGCCCTCGCTTCCAAATACATCCCTCATAACTCTTCGGCCTCTTCCTCACTCCTGGGCTTCCCTTCCTAGCTTGTTCTCTCATTTCCCCAATCCTGATCAAAACCTCCTGTTACTGCTCTGAGTCATGAGGATTCCTTCTCTCTGCTACATTCAACGCTGACCTCTATGCGCCGCTCAGTCAATTCTTCAGCCCCAGCAGGAAACGACCATCCTAGGCAACAATGCCTAGGATGCTTATTCATTGGAACGACATGCCTATTCATTGGAAGGACTGATGCTGAAGCCGAATCTCTAATACTTCAGCCACCTGATGCAAAGAGCTGACTCATTAGATGCTGGGAAAGACTGAAGGCAGGAGGAAAAGGGGACGAGAGAGGATGAGATGGTTGGATGGCATCACCGACTCAATAGACATAAGTTTGAGCAAGCTTCAGGAGATGGTAAAGGACAGGGAAGCCTGGCATGCGGCAGTCCATGGGGTCTCAAAGAGTCGGACACGACTGAGTGACTGAACAACAAAGACAACAACGCCTGGGTTATTGGCACCGAGGACCACTCTCCCACCTCAGTGGCAGGAGTGCGGGGCCACTGGCTCTTTCTGCCTGCCTTCTTCAAAGCCCTCTCAATGCCTTCCAGAGCCCCTTGCTTTCCTGGTCCTCCTCCCACTTTCTGTCTGATTCTCACTCACCTCCCTTCCTCCTAGGTGAAGGTGCTCCCCGAGATCCAGTCCCTTGAGGGCACCCTCAAGCGCTCGGCCCCTCTGACTGCTGTCTCATGTTTCTGTGGGTGAGCCCAGATCAGTAACCCTGGCTTGGCTCTTAGGCTGGACCTCTGCAATTCCAACCACTATGGGTGTCCCAGGTGGCGCTAGTGGTAAAGAACCTGCCTGCTAATGCAGGATTAGGGTTAGGAAGAGCCCCGGGAGAAGGGCATGGCAACCCACTCCAGTATCCTTGCCTGGAGAACCCCATGGACAGAGGAGCCTGGTGGACAACAATCTATAGGGCTGCAAAGCGTCAGACACGACAGAAGCGACTTAGCAGGCACACAAGCACAAAGGACTCAGCACCTGGACGTCCCACTATCTTAAACTTCCAAAAATAAATTTCCATGGGATTCAATTTGTCCTGATACTAGTCACATTCTCCTTCTCATTATTAAGATGAATTCAGTAGCTCCTTTCCTAAGTTTTGAGCAATTCAAAAGCAAGAACCCTGTCTGAGCCCTTTGCACAATCAGTATAACTACAAACTATATGCTAAATAAACACACTCTTCAACTCAGCTGATTGGTGCTGTCCAAAAAACTAAGCTCTTCTTTTTAAGACATAGTTGATGATAAAAAAAAAAAAAAAAGATAAAAAAGACCTGTCACCGTTTTCCATTAAAGGCATTATCTGACGTAGAATTAAAATCCTTATCTCCTGAGAGTCTGGCCAATGTCAATTCAGAAACATTATTTATCCAGATTTTTCAGGTAGGTTCAGTCCTCGACATGAACTAATATCCCAGAAACCACAATGCTCACGGAAATGGACATCACTGACCACTGAATGCAGACTGATAAAAATTTTGAGGAATTTTATCAAAAGAGCACTTTGCAATAAAAAGCCCAAAAGAAAGTATTGAAATTATTTTTTGGCAGCATATAATAAAAAGTGAGGACAAAACACCTCACTCAGGAATTAAAAAAAAGTTCTTTTCAAAAGGACAGATGGGAAATGAGATGAGGGACGTCCAAGCCCTTTGTAAGTAGTGGGGCCTGGTTTCCTTTTTAGGTCAGTGGTTTGTAGATCTTTATCAGTCTCATGTAAGCCAAAGAGGAAAAGAAACAGAGGAAAAATAAATATCAGGATGTTGTTTAAAGGAAAATGAATTAACCACATTTTTTTGATACAATGCTGAGAATACTCTAGGATTCTCCTGTAACTAAACATTTCCAAAAGTGAACATTTCTAGCGCTTCCAATTATTAATAATTTTCCCATTTTCCCTTAAAATTTTTTTGTTGAAGAGATCTGACACTGACAATACACCTTGAAATGTCAATTGAATGAGCATCAGAGAGTCACGCTTTGCCCTGACTGCTCATACAGCTTCTAGAAGACAACAATTTCAGATCTGTATGGCACAGAAATCTCATAACAACCTGCTCTTTTTTTCCATTGTGGCATAATATTCGTAACATAAAATTTACATCTCAACCATTTTTAAGAGTACAATTCAGTAGCATTAAGAACATTCTCCATCTTGCACAGGGCTCTTTTCATCTTGTGGAATCGAAACGCTGTACCCATTAAACAATTATCTCCCTTTATCTCCTGGCAACCACCATTTCACTTTCTGTCTTGATAAATTGACTATTCCAGGTATCTCGTATAAGTGGAATCATACAGTATCTGTTCCTTTTTGACTCATTTCAATTAGCATAACGCCTCAAAGTTCATCCATGTTGTAGCATGTGTCGGAATTTCCTTCCTTTTTAAGGGTGAGTAATATTCCATTGTGCATATGCATGCAATTTGTTTATCCATTCTCCCATCGATAGACTCTTGGGTTTTTTCCTGCCTTTCGGCTACTATGAATAATCCTGCTAGGAATGTGGGATGTACAAGTAGTTCTTTGAGTCTCTGCTGTCAACTCTTTTGGGTATATCCTCAGAAGTGGAATATGACATACTCTTTTCATATCTTTCTTACAAACCTTATGCCTCGTTAGTTTATGTCCAACACCAAAGTCTAATGTCTGGAGGTCAAAGAGGCACCAACCGAGTACCTGAGCCTTCCTCAAGGCCACAGTCTGGGTGGAGACACTTGAAGACAGAAAGCATGAGAAGCCATCACTGAAAAGCTCTAGACAATGTACTTAGGTGTTCAGATACACAGTGCAGACAGTAAGTATTAGAAGAACGAAGAGAAAATGGAAAAAATTACTGTGGACTTGAACAGCTTCAGAAGACATGGAATCTGAAGTGGCCTCATGGGTGAAAACATTCTAGAAGGTTGGGAAAGAAGAGAAGATATTGCTGGGGAGGAGAACCAGGACGCCAGGGCAGACACAGAGCAGAACGACCCCAGAGCACCAGAGTCTGATTCTGAAAACACAAGTGCAGTCAGCTAGAGAGGACTGTCTGAGCTTCAGCATTCCTGCCCTAATCTTGGCAGATAAAACTTCATACATATTCTGACAGCTGAGAACTGTCTTTTTGAAATTCACATTGACTTTCTGTCTCTCAGGATTTTTTGTTTTAAACACTCTCCTCCCACCTTAGACAAGTAGATCCAACAACAAATCTTCTCTCCACAAGGTTCGTTCTCAGACATCCTTAGGGGCTGACCAATACCAACACAGATCTACACGTGACCTGTATAAATGTATCATTGCTATACACACCTGCTGCTGCTGCTGCTGCTAAGTCGCTTCAGTCGTGTCCAACTCTGTGCGACCCCATAGACGGCAGCCCACCAGGCTCCCCGGTCCCTGGGATTCTCCAGGCAAGAACACTGAAGTGGGTTGCCATTTCCTTCTCCAAAGCATGAAAGTGAAAAGTGAAAGTGAAGTCGCTCAGTCGTGTCCGATTCCCAGAGACCCCATGGACTGCAGCCTACCAGGCTCCTCCAGTCCATGGGATTTTCCAGGCAAGAGTACTGGAGTGGGATGACATTGCCTTCTCCAGCTATACACACCTACAGTTTAGTAAATTACCATTCTGAATATATGTGACAGAATTTCACACCAAATTCTATTATCTTATTAATAATAATATAATAATATATATTATATATTATAATATATAATAATATAATAACTAATATTGTTTAACTGGAAAGTGTAGGATTACAACTCAACCCCACTATGCATTTTGCTCACTAGCTGACCCATTTCCTAACCAACTTGCTACCTTGATTTCACATGAAGTAAAATACTTGCCCCTGTCTAATTTATTCCCTCTGCCTCTGATAATACAATAATAATTCTGCCCTCATTCTGCCTAAAAATGCAGGGATAGACAGTAGAAATCCATGATATCACTAAGACATGTCACTGGATCAACTAACTACATAGTCATAAAAGCATTGAGACAATTTAGCAAGAAAGCACATGGCCTTCCCAGACTGGGATACAGGAGGACTCCTAGAAAGAAAACAGCAGCATCTAAACTTCCACGTGGCCCATTGCAATTACTGTGATGGGGATCGAAGCTGAAATTCAAGCTCCTTAATCTTTGAAAAAGCTTCCCCTAAACAGAACTTAACACTCTTCATCAATCTTGGCTAGCAAAATGTCAATGAGTTCTTTGCTGTTCCTAGAATATTTATGTCTGATATCCCCAGAAAAGTTGTTACAGGCGAAAGGAAAAAAGGAGTTTTTCTCAAAGTTTTAATCATCTGTTTCTACAACTGCTTAAACATCCAGGTTCTCTGTTGGTGAGATAAAAAAATGAAATTATAATTGTATCTTATTTCTGGGGTTGGTTTGCTTCTGAAACAACTGGATCTCCAGTTTTCAACTAAAATTTTTCATTTTAGGCTGCAAAACTAGAAATAACTTTGTTACTCTAACTGATACTAAGAAGAACAGATACTAATACTTCATGCTCAAAGAAACTTGAGATAAGCTTTAGCTTCCTCAGAGCACAGTGCAGGAAAAATATGTCAACATGGAGTCTAATTTATAATCATCTAATTTAACTCCTCATGTTAACAAAACTGTTGTCAAAATCACAGAGGAAAGACTTCATTCTGAGGTTTCCATTTATTCATCCTTTAGTTGGGTAACCTATTCTTGTAATGAAGTTTTCAAGGGCACTGTATTTTGGGGCATGATTTGAAACCATTTATCAGTGGAACATCCCATTAATGCCCAATTTCATTTCTGTGGCATTCCTAATTTTTCAGGAAAGAACTGAAGAATCATCATTTTCTCCACAAGTATCTCTCACAAGTTTGAACAAGTGAATATTTGTGAAAATTCTCACCTTTGTTGTAAACTGGAAGCTCTTAAATTTGATGGGGGAAACAAAACTTCAAGGAATATGATTTGATGATTGTTATTAACATGGAAGTTTCCAAAGACAATTGAATATATAGAAAACTGTATATATAGCAAGTGATGTTCTGGGGAGTGGGATTAAAAAGAAGGTGGAAGGGAGGCTTTTTAATGTCAAGTGTTTCAATAGGACCTGCTTATTTGTTTGTTACAAGCATATATTAGTTTTTAAAATTAAACAACAAAGAATCAAAGAAGCTTCAAAAAAAAGGCAGAGTCGGGGACAGGGGGCGGTAGTTTAATTCAGGACAGAGAAGTCTAGGATGATAACGGCATCAAGTAGAGAAGAAGGACGCTCCAAGGTTAAATCCCAGGAGAGCAAGGGCAGTAACTGGAGTCTCCAATGGATGGATGTGACTCCAGGCTGCCAAGCATCTAACGCGACTGGGGTTCCATCACTCCTCACTGGCCTGGAAGCTGTTGTGGGTCACTGAGCACAGGACATAGTCTGAAAGGCTTCAAGCAGCCATCTAAAGAGCTGCTCACAACAAAGCTATGCTGAGTGCCCTGCCGGCAGCTACTGAGTTCCCAGAAACAGCACCTGTCACTGCATCAGTGAGGTACATGTTAGGACGTTCCTGGATGTCAGGAGCCCCAAACTCTTCTCAGTGAGCCCACGCGCAGTTCAGGGCCTCTCTCCAGGCAGTCTCCCAAAGTGACAGCTTAAAATGATGCCTGACAAAACCTTCTGCCACTTCTGAGCCAATCCCATCCTTAAGACTCCAAGGCACTGGGCAAAACCCTTAAAATCCTCTTCAAACAAATTTCCTAAGATGTAGGAGGCACTTGAATCTACAGAATTAGCCTAGACTATGGACAGGGAAGTCTGGCGTGCTGCAGTCCATGGGGTCTCAAAAGTTGAACACAACTGAGCGACTGAACTGATACCACTTCTATTCAAGATAAAAGATAAATGCTTGAGAAAACATTTGTGTTATATATGTATGTGTGATATGCACACACGTAACATATATTCATATCTGTGTGTATACACATACACACACATGTAACACATATATGTACAACAATACCAATAAAAAAATCAAGTCATGAGGGAACGCTTGGAACAAGATAATGGCAATAACTTTTCTCTCTAAAATAGCATCTCTTCTTTTCATCTTTTTAATTCCCTAAACAATAAACCAAGAGACAAAAAAGAACTATTTGTAAAGCTCGACAGCACGGTGCTATTTACCCTCACCTGAAAGTCATCATACGGGAAGAGCAGCATCTCCCGTAGACAGTCGTTCAGGATCTGTGTCTTCTTCTGGACGATGACATTTTCATAGTCCAGTGGCTCAATGAGCTTTGGCTTGGCCTGGAAGGTGAAGAGATAAGCAATTGAAACACCTACAGATAAATGCAACTTCTCAAGACTGAAGAACTTTATACATCTTGCATGCATGCGCTCAGTCGTGTCCAACTCTTCACGACCCCTAACTGTATGTAGCCCACCAGGCTCCTCTGCCCATGGAATTTCCCAGGCAAGAATAAACTGGCTGAAGTGGGTAGTCATTTCCTTCTCCAAGGGACCTTCCCAACATAGGGATTAAAGCTCAGTCTCCTGCAATGGTAGGCGGATTCTTTACCACTGAGCCACCCAGGAAGCCCGAAGCATAGGTCCCTTATCCATCCTACTCTACATGTTTTTGCATTCTCCAACTTCTCTACAATGAGAGTGTGGCAGCTTTGCTATCAGGAAGAATCAAAAGCAAGAGAAACAAGTTGTTTTCAAAAGAACAGAAGACACTTCCTGGTCCTCTGCTTGTTTGGTTATTTAAGTACAAAGGAGGCTATGGGGTCTGGTGGAACTTCCAGTCACATCTTGGGTCACCCCTGGCTAGGTCAGTCCCCTACTAAGCCTTAAGCTTTGCCAGAGCCACTCTGCTTGGGAATCCAGCCATGATCTGGCAACGATGGCCAGTGGCTCCAGCCATGACCATCTCTTCTTGATCCTGGGCTAACCCTAACCCTAACCCTAGGCTTAAAACATCCACAGAGCTCAATATTTTATATAAAACTCTGTGAAACTCTTCTCTGAGTCTCAAAATAGCCCTGTCTAATCTATCTACCTACTTACATATGCAACACTGAAATATAGAGAAATGTGAGCAGGACTAAAACCAGGCCAGTAAGGGGGAAAAAGTACTTAAACCAGGGCTTGTGGGTGAGCCCCAGGGGATAGGGGTGACCATCCCTAGCATGTACTAATCAGAAGAATGAGGCAACGAGCTGGAGAGAATATGCCGTTTCTAGCCATTTCCAAAGTTAGTAAAAAATCTCGTCTAGTTCTAGTCATTGTCACAGTGTTTAGTGATCACTTTCCACATGCAAGGCACTAAGTGGGCTAACTCAACAGTAAAGATACATATTCAACTAATTACAGCACAGTATGCCAAGTGCTAAAGAGATGCATTTGCATGCACGCATGCACACACACAGTTATCAGAAATAAATTCATTATATCAATAAATCCTTTACTGCAATATTATTTCTGAAACTATTTATAAAAACATCCGATATATACAATTTCAACAAATGCTCTATGTAGTAAAATGTCAATTCATATATAGGAAAAATACTAAAGATATCTGGTATATGGCAACTAGATTAGAAATTGTGACAGACTGCCCTGTGTTCCTCAAATTGGTATCCTTTCCTTCCAAATAGAGCTGGACTACATTTCCCAGCCTCCCCATAGTTGGGTGTGGTCACATGACTGTCTTATGACCAATGGCATGTGAGTGGAAGGGATGTGGCCTGCTGCCAAGCCTGGCTCATAAAAAGCCTCTGCTATAGACTGACTGACTGACTGTGTCCTGAAAACCCATGTGTTGTAACCTAATCCTGAAAAACAATGGGATTTCAAAATCGGGCTTTGGGGAGGTGATTAGATAATGAGGGTAAAACCCTCATGAACAGGATTAGTGTCCTTATAAGAGAGACCTCCAAAAGCTCTCCTGTCCATTCCACTATGTGAGGACACAGCAAGAAGAGAGCATCCATGAACCGAAGTGGACCCTAGGCAAACACTAAATCTGCCCATGCCTTGATCTTAGACTTCCCAGCCTCCGGATCTGAGAGATAGCCTCTCTCCCCTGCTCCCTCCCTACGCCCCCCTGCCAGCAGCACACAGTGGACCCAGCAGTGGACTCAGGAGGCTGAGCGGAGGGTGCAACCCCAAGATGGAAGGAGTCTGGCTTCTGAATCACCCAGCAGAAGGCTGCCTGCTTACAACAGGCACTGAAACAGCCTGTGAACAAGAAGTAAAGCATCTACTGTGTTCTGCCATGGAGTTCTCAATTTTCTTACTGAGGCAGTCACCTTGCTCTATGCTATGCTAAGTCACCTCAGTCGTGTCTGACTCTGTGTGACCCCATAGATGGCAGCCTACCAGGCTCCCCTATCCCTGGGATTCTCCAGGCAAGAACACTGGAGTGGGTTGCCATTTCCTTCTCCAATGCATGAAAGGGAAAAGTGAAAGTGAAGTCACTCAGTCGTGTCTGACTCTAGCGACCCCATGGACTGCAGCCCTACCAGGCTCCTCCACCCATGGGATTTTCCAGGCAAGAGTCCTGGAGTGGGGTGCCATTGCCTTCTCCGCACCTTGCTCTAGCAGAAGTATAAAATGCTCATCTTTAATGTCAATTACTTGATTTAAGTAGACTCTACAAAACATGCTGAGATAAAAAACAGTGCCCAAATAAGTGCACAATTATTATAAAAGTACATGTTTATGGATGGAGATTAAAAATATATACAATCAAAAAAAGTAAAGCTATCTTGTGAAAAGTGGAGGTAATTTCTTCTTTCAAAATATTTGTAATGTTAAACTGTTTTTACATTTAAAAGAGGCCCAAAAAAGATTTGAAAGTGAAAGCGAAAGTCACTCAGTTGTGTCCGATTCTTTGCAATCCCATGGACTATACAGTCCATGGAATTCTTCAGGCCAGAGTACTGGAGTGGATAGTTATTTTCAAGTAAGAACTGTCACAGAAAATGAAAGTCTTCTCCAAAGTATGTTGCTATGCTATGCTAAGTCGCTTCAGTCGTGTCCGACTCTGTGCGACCCCATAGACGGCAGCCCACCAGGCTCTGCCGTCCCTGGGATTCTCCAGGCAAGAACAGTAGAGTGGGTTGCCATTTCCTTCTCCAATGCATGAAAGAGAAGAGTGAAAGTGAAGTCGCTCAGTCGTGTCTGACTCTTAGCGACCCCATGGACTGTAGCCTATAGCCTACCAGGCTCCTCCGTCCATGGATTTTCCAGGCAAGAGTACTAGAGTGGGGTGCCATTGCCTTCTCCGCCAAAGTATGTTAATTCAACTTAAATAATTTCCTCCTTTATTTCAGTTTGTTATGCTGTATATAGTAATCAGTCTACGGGTGCTTGTTAGCAAAATGGATGTTAATTGTCCACATTCAAATAAGTGATGTGTTTCCTGCCCATGGACCGATACAGACAATACGTTTACATCTTAAGTGCATTTAATGACAGCTCTCACCATTTGACTGAACTTGGACTTCTTAAATCTTCCATAAATGAAAACTATCTACATAGTCATAAATCACTTTTGGTATTTAGCACAACAACTAATGCTTTTGTTAATGAGGTTAATTATTGTTTTCCCCTGAAGGTATCTTGGCAGTATTTAATGTAACGTTGTAGGTATTAGGGCTACCTTGCTTCTGTGGGCCGCTGTTAACTTTCAAGGTGTTTTCACACAGATGATCACACTTAATCCACTGTTAAGTTAATTAAACTCAGAGGCCATCAGTCCGAAGTGCTTCTAATGCCATAGGTGGCTGCCTATGTAAGCAAATGGAAATGTAAGCCTGTAAATGCCTCAAGGTTATGAAATCAAAACACTAAGGACAACCCAGCACAAGCAGCCAACTAGGCTCCGTGCTGGAGCCAGTCGACAGCTCCTTTCCTTGCTTCTGCGCTTTTCTTTACAGAAGTCTCTCCCCAGCTCCTACCATCAGAGCACTCCCAACCTCTGGCAATTGGGTATTGCTCAATTCGAATCTATTTTTGCTCAAACCAACTCTTGAAATGTTTAATATGCCTCAGCTGTCCTTTAACACCACAAACAGGTAGGCGTGGAAACATCACTCCACTTGACGGAGCCCCAGAACCAAGGATCAGAAGTTGAGCTCACGGCCTGACACTGACCACCACCCAGTAGCCAGCAGACGGGACGAGGACACAGTCTCCTGTCGGTCGGAAGTCTTCCTTCCCCAGGCTGCTTGTGAAGGGTCAGTGCTCACCAACGCTCAACCACGGTACAGTGTCGACCTCTCTTTTAAAAGACGGATGGTGCATGTGAATCAGGAAAACTCATAGGAGGATGGCAATGTTTCAAAGCCTACCTCTCAGGGAAGAATTAGAAATAAAGGAAATCTCAGGGAAGAATCGGAGAAGGCAATGGCACCCCACTTCCAGTACTCTTGCCTGGAAAATCCCATAGACGGAGGAGCCTAGTGGGCTGCAGTCCATGGGGTTGCTAGGAGTCGGACACGACTGAGTGACTTCACTTTCACTTTTCACTTTCATGCATTGGAGAAGGAAATGGCAACCCACTCCAGTGTTCTTGCCTGGAGAATCCCAGGGACGGGAGAGCCTGGTGGGCTGCCGTCTATGGGGTCGCACAGAGTCGGACACGACTGAAGCAACTTAGCAGCAGCAGCAGGGAAGAATAACATGTCTTCTGTGGTCTCCAGGACTGGGAAAAGTTGACATGTGTACACACCCTTAAGTTGCTCAATGAAACAACTCCTGGAGACCTGACCGGGGGGAGGTTTTCAGCAACTGCACAGGGCACTGTCCCTGACAGAGCCACTGACACCAGGGGAAAGGGGCCAGAGGAGAGCCACCCACCTGCTGCCTAAGAGCAAGGCATAAAGCTCCTGCTTCAAACACGGATAGCTGGCCCAGTGCCTGCCTTCCATACGTGGCTTTTAGGAGGAGGGAAGAAAGAAACCATCAGAGGATAAAGGCTGAGAGTGGAGACTGGTGAAGAAAGACAGGAAAAGGGCCAAGATGGAGATGGGGGAGAAGAGTCACAGGTGACAGCCACCTTGGGGTGGCGGAAGTAGAAGATACAGAGATGGAGGAAACATAAGGGCAAGATAAAGACAGCAACAGGAGACACACAGAAATGACAGAGAGGGGGGCTTGGGAGACGTGAGGGAGCCAGTATCTACCAAGCTGTGGGTTAAGACGTGAGGGGGCCAGTATCTACCAAGCTGTGGGTTAAGAGCACAATTGCCTATTTTCCACTCCTCTTTAAACTGATGATTCACTGGTTACAGCTGTTCACTGTTCTTCAGCTCCACTAAGCTTTTCCAGCTGGTCACATGTGTTTTTTTTTTTTTGTGGGGGGGGCTGGTGTCGAGGGGAAACCTCAGCCTACCAGTGTAGGAAGCTGGCCTGCGGCATCACTGGTGACAGAAACGACACACAAATAGCACAACGACTCGATGGACTTGAGTTTGAGCAAGCTCCGGGAGTTGGCGGTGGACAGGGAGCCCTGGTGTGTTGCAGTCCATGGGGTCGCAAAGAGTCGGACATGACTGAGCAACTGAACTGAAGAGCAAAACGAGATTAAGTTAATTATCAGACAGCCAGACTCCTGGTTCAGAAGAAAGAGGCTTAGCGCAGAGCTGGCTCATGACCTTGGCTTTAAAGCCATCTCGACAAACCTAAGCTCAATGTTTCTCCTGGTGACATGACTCAAGAGTGTTGGACGGCATCCCCACAATCCTGCAATCCTTGCAATTGCCCAGCCATGAGGCCAAAGAAAGAACCTGGAGTCAGTGATAGAGAAAATCAACAATGTACTGGGCGGGGACTCTTACAAGTCAGAGGCCATGTACAGCTGACGGGAGGCAGGACATTACAGCAATCTTCACTGCAAGGGGGAGGGCTGGCCATCAGTGACAGGGGGCCTGACGTCAGAAGGGCCCCTCAGGTGCCAGGGAGCAGCTGGAACGCATGCCCTGCAGCTCTCTGGGCTGGAAGTCGCAGTGAGGACCGCTGTTTCCTGCTGATGACTTCGCATACTGGAGCCCGTCTAGACTCAGGGCTAGGACAGCCACTAGCTGAGGGGTGCGGGGGATCGGGCCAATCACACAGGGGGTTACTGATTAAACTTCCAGCTTAAGGTGGGGAGGCAACCATGCACATAAAGTAAGGCTGAGGCAGCGCCGGGCCAAGCTGGGATGTACAGAGAGCAGGAGTTCAGGCATCTTATGAAGCCTGATTATATGAAGGGCTACTTTATTTTTTTCAGTTGAGGTATAATTGACATACCAGTTCTTGATTTATGTGGGTCCAGAATTACCTAAATTGATGAATGGCCAATGCTCTTACAATGCTCCTGGCCATTAGAACTACCAGGTTTTGGAACTCTGCACATTTACCTGCTTGAATTTTCAATATTCCAGGACACTTGTGTCTCCCTAGGCGGGATGGGGCTCAGCCAGCTCCCGAGTAGGATGTTTGGAACATGTCCAGTGCGTGACTGTGCTTTCATAGTGTGTAAAAAGTGCAGCTCAATCTATACTCAAGTCCTTCAGCTTCCTCCCTCGTTGGGAGCTTAAAAGTTCTTATCTATCGGACGAGCCTAGAGCCTGTTATACAGTGTGAAGTCAGTCAGAAAAAGAAAAACAAATGTCGTTTACTAATGCAAATATGTGAAATCTAGAAAAATGGAATCCCCATATGGAATGTACCAATGAACCTATTTGCAAGGCAGGAATAGAGACTCATACATAATGTACAGACTTATGGTTATAGTCGGGCAAGAGGAGAATGGGACAAGTTGAGAGAGCAGCACTGAAATACACACATTACCATGTGTAAAATAGCTAGCTAGTGGGAAGCTGCTGTCTGACACAGGGAGCTCAGCCTGGCGCTCTGTGATGACCTGGAGGGGTGGGATGGGGTGGGAGGGAGCTTCAGGAAGGCAGGGGCCTGTGCATGCCTATGGCTGATTCATGCTAATGCGTGGCAGGAACCCACACAACGTCGCAAAGCAATTATCCTCCAACTAAAAATAAATACTTTTTTTAAAAAAGTCCTTAGGTATGAACATTCATTTCTCGGTTACTGTGAAATTAGATAGGGAGAGGTCTGTGGTGCTACGAGGCCACAACAGTCTACAGCAGTGTTTCTCAAAGCAGGGGCCGGGGAACAGCACCGTCAGCATCACCTGGGAAGCTGATACAGATGTAAATTCTGAGGCCTCATCCCAAGCCTGAATCAGAAGCTCCAGGCAGGGACCAACTATCCTAGAAGAAGCTCTCCCAGGGACTCTGAAGAACACCTGGACTATCATGATGGCCCAGGAACTGTGCTGGAATTTGTGAGTTCAGGGGTGAACACGGAACAATACCATGGTGAGAGACTTAATCTCCCTGAGGTTATGGACCCCCTGAGACCGAGGGCCCCTCCCCTCAGAAATGTATATGCACAGTACTTGCCAAAGTTTTTACCTAGTTTGGGGTGGAGGGAGGGCTGCCCTTCCCTGGAGACTAGCTATGGAACTGAGTCAAAGAAACCCTGGAAGGTGGGAGAGGCAGGCTCGTAAACACCTGATTTAGTTTAGTGGCAGGTGCCGGCAGATGCTGATGCAGAGCTGAAAGTAGAGATGAGATGGCACCAGCTGCCGTCCATGGGCTGTGAGATCTCCTCATGTCACCAAGCAAGTGCTGCCTCACCAGGGCTGAGGGAAGAATGAGAATTCTTCAGGAGGCAAGGGTTTGAATTCCTTGAGCTGACAGCTCAGCCCTCCTTGGGCACGTGGATACGTGGGTTGCAGTGGCGTCTCTAACCCGGGGGCCCAGGACACAGGCAGTGCGCTTGCACTCCCCGCACAGGCCCACCTGTCACAGTCCTACAGCCCTTTGCAGCGGTCCACAGAGGCTTTATTTTAGCAGCAGAATCGTTGCTCTAAAAAAACAAATCTGACACAGGCAGAGCTGCCAAGAAAGTGAAAGCAGGGTTGCTCTAGCCCCGTGGCAGGCAGCGCATGGCCACACAACTGGGCACCACCTCAGCCCATCAGAAGGCAGCCTATCCCTTCTCTGACCACTGCGGCCTCGTTAGCAGCAGTCCTAGGGTGCAGTTCCTTCAGCCGTGCATTGAAATGACCCATGAACAGCTCATCTCCCCCACTGTTAGCGCCCTGGGACAGGGCCGGTTCTCCTTGTCTCTATGCCCCCTCAGCACGGAGCCAGGGACGCCGTGACAGCTTAATGCCCTTCCCTTGCACAGCCCCTCTCCAGGCTCCATACATCCCTGTTGAGGTTGACTGTTGCTTGGCATCTTGGTTTAGGAAGATTTACAGGAACGTGGCTCATTAAGTCGGTCCTCCCAACGTCATGTAGGCGATACGACAAGGAGGTGCACAGAAGCAGTACCACAACACAGGTACATCCCAAGATTTTGGGCCAGAACTGCTTGGAGGTATCGCAGATCAGTTGTCACACAAACTCAGAATGCCCCCAAGGCACACAGCTCCTATATGATGACCCTAACAGAGATTTATTCAATCCTAAAAGTTCATGTGATGTCACCAAACATTGCAAAGCTAAACGCTTCTAAACTATGATTAATCAAATACAAATTTCAACTAATCTTGCTACAGGAAAGACGAAATGATCTAATTCTTGTGACACCGACTGATAACACAAAGTCATGATCGTATGAAGAGGTGATATGAGTATGAAGCCAAAAAATGTCTCAAAGTATTACTCAGGTGTGTCAAGAGGTTCACTGATTAAAATGTATTGTTTTCCTGTATTTTCGATGTCAATAATTTGGCTTTTTAAACATTGTAATTGGTTGTGATTTCTTTTCAAATTCTAAATAAATATTCACTTCCGTGCCTTATTATGTATTTGTAACTTAAGTTATTTTTCTTAAAGCCCCCAAAGTCTAAGCTTCACTGCTCGGAAAATCTGGATCTGCTCTGATAGGGCCATATATATATCACACAGATACTGATCAAGTTGAAGGCCATCTTTAGCACAGTGGTTAAAAAAACTGAGCCCATGAAGTTACGTGGGGCTGTTATTGGGCCTCGTTGAATTAATGCTCAACACAGCCTGGCAAACAGCAGGCACATAATAAATGTAATTATTACTATTATGTGTTGCTTTGACCAGTAGATGGGGACGGGGGGCACTTTTAATACCACTTTTAATAATATTATTATTAAAAGTGTTGCTGGCATGACAGCAATCTGAATTTTTTGTTCTTGAGTGAGTACTACACGTACATTCAATGTCACCAACCTGTTTACAAAACCTTTCTTCTATGCTCCAAGAACATATTAAACAGACAACAATGGCTAGGACTTTCATAGAGAAGGAAAAACAAAAGGCCGAGCATGGAGAAAACTATATGATAATAAACAGAGAGGACACTGGAATTCAGGGTCTGAGCCCAAAGAAAACCCAGACAGACGCTTCCATTACAGGTGGTATTGGAAAGGACAGAACAGTCTTGGCGGGGGCGGGGATGGAGCGAGCAAACTCCTCGGGGCCCAGAGACGGTTTTCTCTCAATGAATCAAAGCCTTGGCTTCTTTGGACAAGACTCGGAACAGCCTGAGGCTGTTTATGTGACCAGATGGTAGGAAGAAGCGGCTCCATCTGAAGGGATACCCTGGGCCCAGGTGAGCCACTGATGCCCAGGGCCCCCTTCCCCATCTACTGGTCAAAGCAGGAGGCAGCAGGCCGGCTTCCAGTGACCACGCAGCTCTCACGGGCGCCAAAGGCTAGGACCCACACACCCTCCTGTCCATCTCCCTCAGAGCCTTGCTGAACTCAGTCCTTTCGATCGCATTTGCTGCTCTGGGTTTGGCCGCTTGACATCCACGCAAACTGAAGTTCCAGATCCACGGGCAATCGGAGGTCAGGTAATGTTCTCAGCACCAATAAAACAAGACTCCTCTGGAATCCAGCAGAATGGGAGAGCGTCGGCCCACGAATGAGCTCGACATTGGCCAAGTGTGCACAGAGCCTCGAAAACCAGGGGACGAGCTGAACAAAAAGGCTTTCTGATTCTATTGCTCTCCCCTCTGACATGATGGCTTCCCGTGAACTTTCTAGTCATTTCTTGCCTTTGTGTGTCTGGTAACTAAATGTTAACACAAGCTGAAACCCTGAACGCCACTGCTTGAAATAGCAAACTGAGGAAACGGCAGCTCTTGGAGCACTCTATTTTAAGACATGAGAAATGCGTCGCTTCTGCTTATAAAGAATTTAGGACTTCCTTGATTTATCTGTGAGCTACAAAACCTCCTCCATCGGCTGGGATGAAAAGGCTTCATGGAACTGAGTCCATTTTTCAAAATGGTGCACTTCTCCACATTGCCCCACAGGGCCCAGCACTGCTGCTGGGGTGGAGGGTGGGGAGGGGGCGCTTGCAATAAGAAGGAACGGGGCTTCTGAAGGCAGAGTTAATCCTGCAGCCCTGAGCCTTTTGCACCTCCGTCTTGCACACAACTCTCACTCCATACTCCCACCGGGAACTTCTTGGAAGCTGTCAGATTTGAAGGAACAATCCTCACCTTCCTATAATTAGGGTGAGCGCAGGACATGAGCAGCTGTCCCCCTCCCCCAGTGCAAGGGCTGTGAGCAGATAGATATGTGTTCGTTCTCTCCATGCGTTTTCATGCAGCCTGTTCACGTGCATGGTGCCAGGTCTTTGGGATCCTGAGATGAAAAAGACACAGCCTACCCCCCTGCCCGAGCAAGCTCACAAGCCAGTGGGCAGGTGGACGTGTGAACGAGGCAGAACACGGTGACCGACAGCAATCGGAACCCAGGAGTGGCACTTGACCCACTAGAGTGAAACTGACTCTCCTCCCCTCCCCACTCCTGTTAGAGTACCAGCTACAGGAAGGGAAAGATCTCTGTTTTATTTACTGGTATTATGTCTAAATGATTTCTGCTTTGTCTAGCCCCTGAAACAGAACCTGCATTGCACAGGCACGCGGTGAGTGAAGGGGCCTGACAGTGCGGTGCTTCCTAAAGGAAGTGGTTAGCGCTGAGTCCAAGAGGTGAACAAGTCAATCAGGCTTCAGGGTGGCCTGGAGACCCCTTGCAGAGAAAACGGAGAAGCCAAGGAGCATGCTCACGGGTGGAATCAGATTTTGTGGGGCCTTAAATCTGTATCATCAAAAGGGGAATGGGGTTTAGGAAGTTGCTGGGGTCTCCTCTGGGGCCTGGTCAATCCCCTCTGAACAGGTAAGTTCAGGAAGTGAAGTGAAGCGAAGTAAAAGTCCCTCAGTCCTGTCCGACTCTTTGCGACCCCATAGACTATACAGTCCATGGAATTCTCCAGGCCAGAATACTGGAGTGGGTAGGCTTTCCCTTCTCCAGGGCATCTTTCCAACCCAAGGATGGAACCCAGGTCTCCTGCATTGCAGGCAGATTCTTTACCAGCTGGGCCACAAGGGAAGCTTAAGAATACTAGAGAGGGTAGCCTATCCCTTCTCCAGTGGATCTTCCCAACCCAGGAATCGAACCAGGATCTCCTGCATTGCAGGCAGATTCTTTAGCAACTGAGCTGTGAGGGAAGCCCTGAGTTCAGGAAGTGGTGGGCAGTTCAGGATAGCCAGGCAGAGCTCACAGCAGGCACGGGCCCCCACAGGCTAAGGGCTCGGAGCACCTCCTGTAGGGTGCGACAGCGTCGCTGGAACCCAGTGTGACGCAGAAAACTGTGTTTATGAGAACTCCTTTCTGAGAGTACTGGATGCGGCTGCAAAGCACGAATGAACAAGCCACCTGAAATCAGCAGTGGACTCTTGGATGGATATGCTTAGGAAGCAATGGATAGTTACCCGCAAGGCCTCAGTTTCTCTGAATGGGTAGGAACCCTGGAGGCTGAGGCGTAGAGCTCTGCGCAAGGGGTCCCACTCCACCAATGCCTCAGGCAGCCCTTGGTCCTCGTCTAACACAAACGACTCTCTGAACAGCATCTGTTTGAGGTCGTCCCAATGATTAGCTCACATGTCTCCAAGCCACCCCTGGACTACAGCCTATGGTGAAGGATGAGGCTACAGTGCAGACAGGCCATGTTGGGAAGGGCCCTGAGGAAGCCAGCAAACCAGTGAAGGAGCAAAGAGACTGAGAGACATAAAACGAGGCGCGTACATCCTCCAGCCGTGGAGAATGGCCTCCGATCTCCTTGTAACACACGCGGTCTTCTTCCCTTAACCCAGGACATTAGGACTCGGGAGACCCTGACAACCAACATCTGATCACCTTCTCCTCCAGCAATACACGTTCTTCTGCAGACTGCTAACAATGTGTGCTAGAACAAAGGCCTCAGCAGCTGTTCAGAATCGGGCATGTTTAAAACGAGCAGGAGGTTCAGTAAGAACAGAGCTGCAACTGTGCAAACGTCAGAACCTGAGATTTGTCTGGTCCAACCCTCCCGTCTCACAGACAGGGACACCTGGGAGCATGGGTAGGAGCTGTGTGACTGTCCTGAGGTCCCAGGAGGAGCTGTTGGCAAAGCTGGGCTGGTGTCTGGGGTCTCCTGACCCCTGGACTACGCCCTTCCCTGGTCCCTGCTCCTCCTCACAGCCTCTACATTTTAAATTTTTGCACACTCGCTGACAGCATGCACAAGCACCTGGTCCAGAAGACTGGAGAAAAGGGGGACCCTATCTTAGCGTGGACTGAGAAGAAAGCTCGAACCTCAGCATGAAACCACAACAGCTGGTGAACTGGAGAATGTTTAGAAGGACCTGTAATGAACACCAAACTTGCAGACATCTAAATATATTTCTCATGCTGAAATGTGGTGCTATCCTCAGAAGAGACTAACACCAAGAATGACACACTTGTGAATACCGCTTTTTTATATTACAAACACTGATAAGATGCTGAATTCTTTTACACAGGGCTGAAATGAGCACTCAAATGAGAGAACTTGTCACTGACAGACTGTACTGAATCACCATGGCAGTATGAGCAATACTTGGACATGCAAAATCAATCAGTCGGATGGAAGGAAAAGAGCCTGCGTTTTGTATTTGTCACTTTTATAAATAAGTGTGGTTTTCCAAAAATTATTATCCTATTACTAAAGTGAACAGAATTAGAGACTATGAAAAACTGTCGAATCAATGGCATCTAGAAAATGGAATGGCAATGGAGGTAATAATGAAGCTAATACTAATTAACGAAAGCCCACATAACTGCTTGCGTGCAGTCAGCTGTGCTCAGTGGGGGGGGCACAGACAGTGAGGGGCTTAGGCGGGCCTCCTCCACACCCTGTTCCCCTGAGAATCCTGAGCGGAGCTGAGTGCGGCCTGTGCAGACTGCATCTCAAGTGTCTTCTTTCTGCCCTGAGGCAGGGCATGAGCCAGAGAGGCAGGGAAGGGAGGGAGGAGACAGCCAACAGGCGGAGAGCCCGAGGGACGCCTCTGTACGCGTCTCTCACACACACAACACGCCAGCTGCTGATTCTCCTGACATTTTTTCACATGTGAAAAGCAACGATGAAGGCAAAAGAGAAAGACACACACCACGATAGGTGCCTAAAGAAGTTTAGCTTCAATCCACACCACAGACTCCGTTCCCGTCAATAATTTCCCTCCCACTTTTTTTAGTATTATAGACTGAAATTCTTCACTCTTCCTATGTCAATAAAAGTTATTTTTGAAACCCTGAAATGAAGAGGTCAAGTAATTAAGCTGAAAGGCTCTAAAAACCAGATTTAGTCAGATTTCAAAACAACTTACTTTAAACTACTTATCTGTGAACACTGAGGGGGGAGTGAGGTGGGGAATGGAACATTCAGAACACGGTTCTGGTTCACAGGAGTTTCTGAGCACGTCATCACCAGGAAGGCAGTTCAGACACCAGCAAAGGCAGGAATGGGGTATCAGGATTAAAGTCTTGATCCCCAAAATAATTGCTATTGTTGCAGGTGGTGATGAGTGGATGGGGGTTCATCATATCAGACCAGTGTTTCTCAAAGTATGGCCCCAGGCCAGCAGTACCAGAGCTGCCTGGAACTTGCTGGAAATGCACATTCCCCCCAGAGCCACCAAATCAGAAATTCTGGGGGTGGGGCCAGGCAATCTGGGTGCCTGTGATGCCACCCAAGTCAGAAAACCACTCTCCTAGTCTGTCTACCTTCATGTATGTTCCAGAAATTCATATTACAAAGTGTTTTTTAAAAATCCTGGCTCGACTGCTTGTTGACTATGTGGCCTTGGGACAAATTACTCAATCTCCATATCCACATTTGAAATGGGAAAAATACTAATTTCTCTTATCTTCATCACAGGGTCACTGAAGGGTTTCAATATTAAGTGCGTGGTACAAAGCACTGAAAAATACCACTTTCTCTTATCTTCATCGCAGGGTCACTGAAGGGTTTCAATATACAGTGCGTGGTTCAGAGCACTGAAAAATACCACTTTCTTCTTATCTTTATCACAGGGTCACTGAAGGGTTTCAATATACAGTGCGTGGTTCAGAGCACTGGTCATGGGGATCATACGTAGTTAAGCTCATTCAGATACAGAGAATTTTAGTCCCTAGAGCATAAACAAGCCTTTGCTGGATCACACATTAATTCTCTCTCTAAACCTGCCCCGAAACTCTTAGGGTTGCATCACCATCTTTTCCTAGATGGGGAAACTGAACCTCGGAGGGGTTCCATGAATCAACAAAGGTCTCACAGATGGTGACCTGCGGGTCTCCTGGGGCCAAGCCCACGACCTTTCCCATGTGACACGTAACAGCACTGCAGAGTTCCAGAACAGGAAGCCCCTTCCCAGAGCCCCCACTTCTTGTCCCGGGAACGCACAACCCTGGGCCACGCCACGCTGCCCCAGCCTCCACACCTCCAGGGAGGACAGGAATCTGAGGCCTTCTGCCCACCTCTGAGATCCAGAAACATAAAGCTGCACTGAACTGCCCAGGTACCACAATCTCACACCGGGAGAGAGAAAAAGCAGAGTCCTTCCCTGAAAGATCATTTTCTGTATCAAGTATTGATACATTACAAATCATACTCCAAAATACTAAATCTTCCTGAAGAATCAGATTTGAACATGAGGTTTTAATGCCACTAGGTAAAAGCTCATTCACATTATTTCCAAATACTTCAAGGACATGATCGTGGCAAGAACCCAACCTTAAACTTAAATCATGCGTTTCCTCCCCAACCCAGATTCACAAATATGACTCACTCCCACAAAAAAACCTACAATTTTTCTGATTGGAGGTGCTGACGCTCTGGAGTGTGTATGGTTCCAGACCTGCACTGTTTGGTACAGTAGCTTCTAGCGACATGTGACCATCTTGAATTCAGACATGCTACAGGTGTAAAATAGACAGCCAGTTTCAAAGACTTAGTATGAATAAAAGAATGTATAATGCCTTGATATTTTATAAGGATTAAAAGCTGAAAGGATACTATTTTGGAAATACTGGGTTAAAAAACTGTATTACTAAAATTAATTACACATATTTACTTCACTGTAATTTGGCTACAAGAAAATTTAGAATTACATATGTGCCTCAGGCTATAATTCCACTGGGGCTTCCCTGGTGGCTCAGACGGTTAAACATCTGCCTGCAACGCGGGAGACCTGGGTTCTATCCCTGGGTCAGGATGATCCCCTGGAGAAGGGCATGGCAACCCACTCCAGTATTCTTGCCTGGAGAGACTGTATGAAATATACTTTTTGTTTTACAAATAATTTTTAACACTTCAGGGCAGAACAAGGAACAGAAAACTTCCTGAAATTTTCACTTAGGGAGATAAAACTACCCACATTGGAGACAAAACAGTCAGGTTAAGTTGTGACGAAGTTAAAGCAGAGAACTGGATCGTTCAGTGTTGCTAACAGGTCCCACTTAACTGTCTTCTTGGCCCTACATCTTGTGGGTCTCCACTACCCTTTCCACATACAATCAATTTATTGGGATTCTGGTAATAGGGTCACACAATGAGCTTTCCCAAATGTCCTACAAGAATCAGAGATCATGATGTTACAGTTTTGGTGTAGAACTGATACAGAAACGATGGGTGCTGGCTGAGAGGAAGAGAGAGAGACAGGTTTGGACCCTGATCACCCATGTTTGCATTTGTGTCCTTAAGTCACAAAATGTAAGCCAATATTTTACTTTAGATCAAAAATAACAGAAGCACAGGAGAGTTTGGGGGCATAATACCCACATCACATTTAGTCAAGCAGGCTCCTCTAGTGCACCCCCTTTTACTTGTTCTGGCATTTCAGCATGTTTGAATATTGGTGGCAAAACCGATGAAGGTGAAAGAGGGAAGAAAGAAGAGGGAGAAAGATCCTCAGGTCCAGTCTCTCCTAAAAGCCCTTTCGGCAACCTGTGCCTTACATCCTGCAAAGGTGACAAGGGCCATGCCAGAAGGAAAGAAAATGAGGGGGGGGCGGGGTGGCGGGAGCTTTGACATTACGTCAGAGATGGAACATAAAAACAAAACACAGGGTTCCTATGGGGTATATACCCCCGCCCCCCACTAGAGAGGGAGACTGTACAAAGCTCAGCACAACACAGCAGAGAAGCATGATAACCTAACACGCTAGAATAATGATTCACGGTGAGCCATGGAGCACACAGTCTTCAGGGAGATGTGGGGAGAGAGTACAGGCTTTTTTGAGGAGCTGGTATGTGACCGGGACTTGAAAGATGAAAGAAAGTGGTTGGGCAGTGAAGCCTTGCCAGGCAAAAAGCAGCGCTGTGCCCATGTGTGAAAGCACCCTGAGCAAAGAATAGAAGGCCAGGGTCCGGACGCATTTTGGGAAGTGCAGCAGACAAGAGAGACCTGCAAGCAACTTCAGCCCCGCCTCTGAGGGTCAAGTAGGCGTGCTTTGCCTTTTCTGCAAAGACAAGTTATCGAAAGGGTTTAAGCAGGAAATGAACGGCCGTTATCTGCACTGTGGAGCAACTGGCTTGGTGGCATACAAGGGCAGGGCTCAAAGTAAGGAGAGACTGAATGTGGTTAAGTTGACCAGGGCAGCCCAGACAGCCTTTCAGAGACACGGGGCTGGAGGACAGCCATGGTGACTATCTCCATCCGGCAGAAACAATCTCGGCTTAGAAAAATGAAGTGTTTAGAAGACATAGGGCCCAGGACTTCTGACTGCGAGGGCAGGCCCTTGGCACGACCCACTTCTGCCTTAGTAGTGGCACCAACGCTCCACAGCAAGGAGACCCTGAAACAGAACTCCGGACCAGCTCCTCCCCGAGCCCTGCTGGCAAGTGGCACGTCCGCTTGTCTGGAAGGCGAGCACTAAAAAGTTCTCAAGCCTCAAACGACACTCGAAGAGAAACTTAGGACAGGCTGTATCACATTACAGGGATATTTCCAACTTCTGGAAAGTTGAGGATAAACTATAATTTCCAAGTCTTCTTGCTTCTAAAATTAGACTCAGTCGTCTCATCTGTAGGCTCAAGCCAGATCTTCTTGCCTTTCCTGTACATTATTCCCTGCTACCACTTCTATTTGTTTCGCTGGTGGCTCAGATGGTAAAGAATCTGCCTGCAATGTGGGACTGGGTTCAATCCCTGGGTCGGGAAGGTCCCCTGGAGGAGGGCATGGCAACCCACTCCAGTATTCTTGTCTGTCTACAATCCCATGCACAGAGGAGCCTGGCGGGCTACAGTCCATGGGGTTGCAAAGGGTCAGACACAACTGAGTGACTTACAGACATACCACTTCTATTTATTTCCAGGTTTGCCAACCCACTGCACTTGTCTTATTCATTACATTGGGTTGAAATCCAGTATCTCCTGTTTTATAGCTCCTCCAACTCAAAACCCAGACGATTCTGGATAAACTGAGCTCAGAACCTAAAACAAACCCCCAGGTCCTGATGTGACCCCAGCACAGCATACTGTGGGCCAAAGTGAATGATCCTGAAACATAGGCTTTTAGTGCCAGATGGAAACTTTGAGGTTATTTACTACACGCTTCTCATTTTACTTCTTTTTTTTTTTTTTTCATTTTTCTTCTCATTGGGTTTCCCTTGTGGCTCAGCTGGTAAAGAATCCGCCCACAATGTGAGTGACCTGTGCTCGATCCCTGGGTTGGGAAGATCCCCTGGAGAAGGGAAAGGCTCCCCACTCCAGTATTCTGGCCTGGAGAATTCCATGGACTATATAGTCCATGGGGTCGCAAAGAGTCAGACACAACTGAGCAGCTTTCACTTTCACTTTCTCATTTTACAGACAAGAAAAGTGCTGAAGTCAGGGTAGGGCTGGTATGGGAGGGAGGGAAGGGCGGTCACCTGCAGAGATTAAAAGGCAGATCCCTGACCAGATCTGAAGCTGGTCTCCAAACGGTCTTCTTGGGACCAGCCACATCACTCACGGGCGGTGACATGGCTCTGCTGTCTCGTGTTTGGCCACCACCTATCAGAGGCTAGGCAACACTGAGCAGATGGCAGCCTCCTATAGACACCGTGAGGACCACAGTGCCTTTTTCACTGATTAGGAAATAAACATTTCAGGGTTATCATGGAAATCAATTAAAAAAAAAAAAAGAAATCTAGGGAGGAAAATAAGATATCTCCAGATTCTCAGATATTCTACCAATCTATCTATGCTCCTGTATAATTTTCTGGGAGGATGATAAAACGGGACCCAAAGGAAGAGTGACGTGACCCCCAACTCCATCCTGTTCACGTTTCCAATTCCTTTAGCCATGACCATCCTCTTTGTCTGTCTGTGCTGTTCAACTGCTGTCATTTTGCCACTTAGAAATTGGCCTTTCTCTAACCAGTTTTAAATTTCTTAGGGGCAGGGAGTTTTGAACTTCTCTTTTTTCTTTATAATCCCAACTTCAAGCATAAGGAATACATTGGTTTTTGGTAATGAATCGTACATATGTGTTCAGGTATGGGTTCTGGAAAACCTGACTGGCACCTTAAAGCTGGCTCTGTCACTTCCTAAAAGTACAATTTTTTGTAGGTTACCTCTCTGGGCTCAGCCTCCTCATCTGTAAAAAAGACTAATAATAATAGTAACTGCCTCTTGGAGGATGAATTGACATAACATATTTAATAGGTTTAAAACAGTTTCTGGCACAAAGGAAGACACTATATAAATATTTTCTATTTTTGTTTTTACATCGGAAAAAAAAACCACAGTGCAACTGCCAGTACCTTGTCATAAAAAACAGTGCCTAGCCACTCTGCCTCCATGTTACTGACACACATGAGAAAAGAAACGAGCAAGCCTCCTGGAAGGTGGGAGAGGCCCAGAGCTCTAAGGACACAGTGACGCGAGCTGTGGAAGCCGCTTCTCTAGGGTGAGAGAAGCATCCACTTGCCGAAGATTCCTCCCAGCAACTGCCCCCCAAAGTACAGGTGGCACAGCGGGGCCTCATTCACACAGAGTGCGCACACAAACGATCAGGGTCCCATGCCCTCAGTAAAGCAGGGCTACGCCTGCTTTAGGTGCTAAAAACACAGAACGCGTCCTTGCTGGAGCCGATGACAAAGATGACTTAAGCGCTGTCTGCCTGAGTGGAAAAGGATGGGTGAGACCGACACTTGCTGGGCCTAAAAAAATACCAGGGAACAGCATTTCTGAGGAAAGAAGCCCCTCATTGCCCACGCCGCGCTGCTTGGGGAGAAGAACGGGGTCTCGCTCACCTCTGTATCCCTGCACTACCCAGTACATTTGCAAATCTCGGTTCTTAAAAAAGTGGCTGAATGAACAAAGACACAAGTGAAGGGGAAACAGAGGAGCACAGTGAAGGCGGTGGTTCTGAGTAAGGAAAACGTCCTGTTTTTTTTTTTTTTTTTGGTCACCTGGGAATATGTCATTACACAGAGCTTGCAGGAATTTCCTTCCTTCACCACTCAGTATATTTCAAAAAAACAAAAACAAAAACAACTACCTACTGAATAATATCAATGTAATATAATTAATTAATTATTTCTAAAGATAGTATAAGGATGCAGAAAAACATGGAGCGCAGAGGGCTTTACAAATATAAATTAACTCAATCACAATATGCTAAAGTCTTACAGGATACTGATAACAACATGAACATTACCCATAAGCTTATCCTTCAGGGTTTGTATCTTAATTCGCTTCTGCTAGTTCTAGGGTAAATAGAACTTATGGAAGAAAGGGCCTCCCCAGGTAATACACTGACTTAATAAGAAGCCCAGTCTCCTATTTCTTTCTACATGGGTACATGTGCTGCCTTCTCATATGGTCATTTAGCTAACTACTTGTTCTTTAAAACAGTAAAATAAGAACTCAGATTTAGTGTTGAACACTTGAAGATCCCAGAAAAATATCAAAAACTGGGGATTCCCTGGCCCTCCAGTGGTTAGGACTCTGCACTTCCACTGCAGAGGGCACAGGTTCAACCCCGGTCTGGGAACTAAGATTCCGCATGCTGCACAGCCAATAAACAAATGCACAAATAAATTATTTCTTTGAAAAGAAAAATATCAAAAATACAACAGATGTTTCTAAAAAGATACTGCTTTAAAAATACCTAACAAATATACCTAACGTGTGAAAATGCAGCTCTCTCCATCTTCACATCTTTCAACCTTCAGAATTCCCCAAGACCTGAGCTGCGGTCCTTACCTGCCTCTTGAAAGTGAGCAATGCAAGGGCAACACCAGGAGGTAGGCCCCAGCCAGTCCCGAGTCTCTGAAGCCACACCCTTTTCCTCTAAATTGTTGAGCCGTAACAATTAGAATACATTATTTCCAGGAATTGCATTAGAGTTTGGGGAGCAAAAATAGGTATTCAAATGTCAGCGGGGTAACTAACTTGTAGACATCAAGAGTATCCTGATTGTTCCCCTGTTAGTCACTCAAAGCCCACAGAGTCATTTTTCCATGGGGTTGGCAGTAAGCCTGGAGAGGAATGGGGAAACTTCACCATGCACTTCCTCCCCAGCTACGGTCACAATGAAGGGACAAGACCCACCTGCGTAGATGCCTGTTAGTTGAACCTTACAGCCTCTGAACACGTACTTCTTTTAGAATAGAAACACTGACTCTACCCAGCACGGAACAAGCAGCCACGGCTAAGGGAGACTTAACTGTTGCCCTGGCAGAGGCGAAAGAGGCATTAACTTCTGATAGAAGTTTTACAGGAAAAGGGCTTCTTCTCACTGGCATAAGTGCTTTCAGAAACATTTACCAGTACATTCACTGCTAGTCACTCACAGGCCACAGAGTCATTTCTCAAAGATTGTACACTGTACTAGTGGCCAAAACTGGAAACAAACTGAATCAAATTATGGTACAGCCATTAAAAATAATGGCATATATCTATACATGGTGACAAAGAAAGATGTTCCTGATATGTTCTGGGAGAAAATTAATGCAGAAGTTTACAGTAGAATACATTTTCCAAAGACATACAATAAGTTATATTTTCACATGCATGGGAGAAAGTTATTTACCAAGTAATTAACTGTGGGCACTTTTGGAAATCAAAGGTAAGGACACTTTACATTTCCCTATTTTATACTATCCTTATTTCTAATTATATGCATTAATTATTTTTTGGCTTTCTAAACTATGTCATATTTTCCCCGAGGACTGATTGTGTACATAACAAAAACTGGTGAAACTTGATTTCAAGATTCTACCTCTTGAATAAAATAAGTTACTTACATTTAAACATTACAGACTTGGGGATTCTCAACAAGCAAGCGAGCTACTGACATAATAATAATGAATGGTGCCAAAACACACAGATCTCAAGGTTGCGCTGTGTAACTCTTAAAAACTCGTCTTGGAGAAAAGCTGCACTCCTAGCAGTGTGTTGAATGCTCATTTGTCGAGGGCAGCAAGAATCACAGGTAAGGAGATCTGCCTAGGGCAGAAGCTCTGCTTAAGTATCCTTGCTTCTCTTATCTGTGGTAGCTCTTTCTATCTTGTTCACCACAATGCGAGAGAAAAACACTATTAGACAAGAACTGGTTCCTTCTCGGATCACTGCTGCCTCCCCGTCCCCCTCACGCCTCTCCGCAGGTATACAGCCAGAGCTCCCTACGCTCCCGGGAGCTTCTGGGTCCCCCACGAGCACCCCCACCAGGTGCAGCCGCAGCCGGCCCAGCCTTATCCATTACAGCGGAGAACAAACTCCCCCTGGAACTGCCCGGGGTGAGATTCGACCTAGACAAATAACTGGGACATGAGCGGCTGAATTTCTCTCTCTCTTTTTTTTGAGCACAAGAAAGAGAAACAAATTTTTTAAAAGTCACTAGGGTGATTCAAAAAAAAAAATCACAGAGCATCTTTCTACAGTGTATTTAATCTTCTGGACAAATATTTCTACACATCTGGAGAATCACTGACAAAAGATTTTTAAGACTATTCACAAGGGAACCCAAACCACACAACTTCCTCCAAGAAATCACAAGCGACATCAGCTGGGAGCTTTAACCGGTTTAATCTATTACCGCATGTAAGCAGCTCATGCTTCTCAATGGATAAATGAACTATTGTGCTAGCAGAAAGGAATCCGAGATAACGAAAAACATCTTTAAACAATGTTGGGGGTAGGGGGGCCTAAATCTCTCAGATGAAAAACCTACATGCAAAAAGCCCCTTACCGTTTACTTTCTCAGTTCTGGATTAGCAACATAATTTTGAAGGCAGTACAATATATGGCTGTCTCACAGATCAAAGGCGATTTAATTCAAGTCAAATCCATTATAGAGAAGTTTAGGTTTAGATTCTTAAAAACATTAATTGAAAAATAAGTTAATTAACCCAACACTTTATAACAGCAAATGAACTTTGATGTTTAAAAAAAAAAATCACTATGTAAAATTGCTAAGTATGAGTGTAACGATCCCTTTAACAGATCATTTGAAAGGCTTAATTGTCCCCTCCCATGTGCATGTTGATGGCTTTTTGCAGTTTGCTTTAAAAGTTATGTGCCTTTATTGTACTGAAGAAATTCCAAGAGAGAAGCACAACCTACTCATTGGTGCTAACAACAAAACCATTTTTCACATTCTGCCCTTACAAAGTCTACGGAGGCACTTGAATTTATCCAGACTGCTCTGAGTTTAGCTAATGTTAAGAATAGAAACTTTTCTAGCAACTGGTTTCTAAGCACAGGCTCTTTCTTACTTTGTTCAATTCAAGGCAAACCTCTTAAAAGGGGTGAGGACACATTTAAGTTCAGCAGCTAGGTTCCCTAAACCACACCCCCACGTTACCATCCTAATTTTCACAAACACATAATGTGAACAAGTTTTAATTCTGCAAAGGGCATCTTTTTCAATCCTTTAAAGGGCAATTCCAGTGTGCCTCCCAAGTTTACATGTGGCAACTGTGCAGCGAGGTGAGACAATTTTCAACAATATGTAGTTGTTGTATATACAAATAAGCCTCTTGGAAACCAAGTTCACCTACAAGAGGTCAACCTATCTTTCCTCCCAAAGAAGAATCAAAGTGGAACCCAAGTCAAATCTAAACGAGGAGACAGAGAAGAGAGCTCGCCGGAGACAGGCAAGTTTAGAATCAAACCGAAGGGCCAGAAGGCACGAAGCGTGCACAGGCAATGAAAGCACGGCATCAGGAAGACAGCAGAAGCCCCGGGAACCGGCCCCTCTTACCAGCACGGGCCCTGGGCTCTCTGCTTCCACCTCGCCCTGGGCTGCATCCCTGCACCGCAGCGGGGACTCGATCACCAGCTCCTTTTTGACACTTCGGCTACTTGTCCTGCATTTATCAGCCTGCATCCTCGGCTGAGAATGCAAGTCACAGAGTCTGCAACTGAGACAGCTGCGAGTCCTTGGCCGGGCGAGGCACACGCGTGCCAGGGGCCAGAGGACGGAAAGGAAGCTGCCTTCCCAGGCACAAGTGGTCAGCCCCGCCGGCTGGGTCTGCGGAGCCCGCCAGGGTGGGAGGGCCAGCCTCCAGGGGTGTTACTACTGCTCGGAAAATGGGAGGTTCCCACTCGCCCGGCCGGAGGAAAACAAGCCCCAAAGCGTACAATGCACAGTGCACTGCCTCTCCCGTGAAGACCAGCCTCATTGTGTCTGCTCCACGCGGCGTGGGCCACATGGACCCCAATCAAAACAGTGCAGTGTGGAAAAGCAAACCAGTCACCGTGAGACTCCTTCGTAATTACTCCATATCGGGAGCTGAAGAGAAGCCAGGTCATCTGGCTGTTCTCAGATTCTTACAGTTTCAGGAGGCTCTCCTTCATGTTATAACTAAACACCAAATGCTTGGCTGATGATCAAAGCAGGGAGGGGCAACCAGGAGGGATTCCTGTAGCCAGCACCCCACACAGGCAGGCAGAAGGGGAGACTTTCTCATTGCATGACAGCCCCTGGCAGGGCAAACTTAATTTATCTACTATTTTATACTAGACAAAAAGCGAGGTCATCACACATTTTCATGAGATTCCACATATCACAATAAATGCTTTTATTAAACAGAATATCCATCAACGGTTGTGTGGGTACCACCTGGTAATGAGTCTGGTACTAGGTACCGAGAGGATCGTGGTGAAAAGGTAAGGCAGAGGAGAGGGTCTCCACCTTCCACGAGTGTCAGAACAAGCTGAGAAGGCAAGATGAATAGACATCGTGAAGGACAGAGTCACACGGTTAACAGGGATTTACACAGAAGCACAGGCAAGTAGCAGGTCACCATCCGTGGTTCAGCGGTGACAGCACTTAACGCGTTTCCCCAAAAGCCTCCTATTTTCATCATTTCCTCACAGTAATAGTGGAGTAATTTTTAGATCGTTTTAAAATCATCTCAGGAAAAACCAAAAGCGTTAACAGATTTATTAATAAACTACATGCGAAAATGAGCATAACATGGGATTAAGTATTTACCTGTACTTCCTGGAATGCTGTAGAGCTTCTCCCAATTAGTTATCCTGCTTATTTCATTGAGACTGGGGAGAATTTGGTAACAGTAAATAATAGCAGCGGTAGTAGTAACATGTAAACAATGGAACAAGGTATCACTAACAACAGTAGGTGCCAGAGGTATACAGGTACCTATACCCAGGAAACACAGAAGCTGCTGTATAAGATACAGGCACAAGTCTCCTCGTCCCCAGCCAAGTGACTGAGGCTGGCAGGGTCCCCAGGGGGCAGCAGGGGAGCCCAGATGGCACCCTATGTCCACATGTTCATCCTCTCACCAGGGCCTGCGAAGGTTGCCCCAGTCTCTGCCACCCAAATTTCAGGAATCTTTCTCAGTGTGGATAGCACTGAGTAATGAGTCACAAAGGTTCTATGAATCCATTAAAAAAAAAAAAGTGGTCTCTATAATAATTTATTTTAAACTACTCAATTTCTCAATCTTGGGTAATCTTTCAGGGTAACATAAACTCACCATATCTGTGCTCCAAAATAAATACAATCTGTGAATTTTTAAAATCTCTCTTTGTAAGGTTATAAGAGGATAGGAAAAAAAAAAAAAAAACAAAGAACCTCAGTTACATAAATATAGATGTGAAATAATGGTTAAATCAAAACTTACAGATGTTCTCTAAACTAGAGGAGGCAAGCCACAGGCACTAAACAGACAAGCTGAACCGCAGTAAAGCACGTGGGTAAGTGTGACGTGCAAGTCGCTCAGTCGTGTCCGACTCTTTGCGACCCCATGGACTGTAGCCTACCAAGCTCCTCCCTCCATGGGATTCTCTAGGCAGGAGTACTGGAGTGGGTTGCCATTTCCTTCTCCAGGGGATCTTCCTGACCCAGGGGTTGAACCCGGGCCTCCCTCATTCCAGGCAGACGCTTTAACCTCTGAGCCACCAGGGAAGGAGAGTAGGCCACCAGAAGTTCTAGACTTTAAGGAGAGAAATGCTATCCTATTTAATGGGTCAAAATACCCTGACGTTCTATAAGCAATGAAAAGGAACTTACAAGGTTATTTATTTTATGAACACTGTTAAGCGCTGTGTCCCCAGACCTGCAGAGGTGATTTATTTAATCATTATAACAACCCTTGTTGTCGCTCTTGTTCTTTAGTCGCTAAGTTGTGTCCAACTCTTTGTGACCCCATGGACTACAGCCCACCAGGCTCCTCTCTCCATGGAATTCTCCAGGCAAGAATACTGGAGTGGGTTGCCATTTCCCTCTCCAGGGAATCTTCCAGACCACAGAGATTGAACCAGAATCTCCTGCTTAGCAGGCAGATTCTTTACCACTGAGCCAACTGGGAATTCCTTTAACAACCTTGTGAAGCAGAAACATCCTTATTCCCATTTTACAGATGAGGAAACTGATGGCCAGAAAGGTTGCTTTATGTGCAGAAGGTCACATAGTGCATTATAGATGCAACGGACACACTTGTCAGCATGATGCTATGCAGAATCAGTTGTCTATTGCAACTACGCCAACTGCTAGAGAGCACAAATAGGTAAAAGCTACTGACCACCAATTAAAGACAAAGGCAACATCTGGGTTTAATCCAATTGAGATAATTTCAGTGAAGAGGCAAAAGTGTAAAAACAGCACAGCACAGCGCCTGTTACATAGCAGGTGCTCATTTAATGGTAACTATTATTGTTGCTGTTGCTGTTCCAATCTGAAGAAATTAACCTTAGTCTTAAATTCAGGACTTCAGCAGTGTAATCAAAAATGACAATTCCGCCAGCAGCGTTGCTACAGCACATAACAAAGTGCTTCAGCAATTTAAAACCCACTGCCCTTCCCTCTTTGCTGTTTGGTTATGACAACTGTCTTCCAATAGCTGTCTTGATCCCCTTGTGTTCTGCCATGATCCAGGCATCTTCTGGAAATCTTTCTACTTTTCACAACTGTAGCTGTGAATTTTATATTTCTTTTGTAATCAAGGAAAAAACTATGAATTGGTTCTAAGCTTCTAAGTAGTCAAGATACAAAGGCAAACATAATCGGTTCCATAATTCACATCCTCAAAAGGAAAAACATACCAAGCTATAAGGCAAGTACATTTTTTCTAGTTTCTCACAGAGAAATTTACATAGAAGAGAACTGATCAGTGTCTAGATAAGGTGCCCAGCATGTTCACAGGAAATGCAGTAGCGAAATTCACACAGCTTTCTCACCACCAACTCAGAGCATTATACCTAAATCCAGATAAAGGAAAGCAATTCTGAGAGCAAGACACTGGTCTGGTCTGTCACCTTCGAGGGGGTCTAATTTATGAAGGAAGGAAATTCTCAGGACATAGAGGAGTGGAGATACTACCGTCGCCTTTCCTGCTAACTAACTTCTCAGGCAACGTAAGAGGTCCTTGTTTGATTCTGCTCATTTAACACACACTAGTATCAGTAAGTCTGCCTGTCAAGGGGTCACACGGTACAGCACTGAGCGTCTAAACCTAAACCAACAAGTAGGATGTGGTTTCTCTAAGGGCTTCATGAAATCGGTGTCTGAGGACAAGAGAACGACATCTGGTCAGAGCAGCCACAAGAGGAAATGCCATCATAGAAGGACAGGAAGTATGTGGTCAAGTTTTCCTTTACAATATTTCAAAGGGAAGGTATATGCAGGACCTCTGGATTCAAATCCACAAATATTTACCAACCTTCAGACACTAGCAACCTTAAGTTCTTTCACACATTAACCAGTTTAACTCTTATAATAACACATACATCTATTAACATGCAATAAAGGAGGAGGTGATATATGTATAATTACAGCTGATTTGTGTTGCTGTACAGCAGAAGCCAACACATTACAAAGTAATTTTCCTCCAATTAAAAAATAAATTTTAAAAATGGAAATAGGTAAATATCATCCATATACTGACAATTCCTCCTCCCCCCCAAAAAAGCATGCATTAAGGGTATAGAGTTTTATTATTAAAACAGAATGGGAATGGAGGAAAACCCATGGCAAAGTAGGAACATTCCAGAGATAAGATGAAATAGATGCTTCCATATATGGATTTCAGCTCTCAGATTTTAATACACACACACATTATTATATAGGTTGGGTACAAAACAAACAAACAAAAAAAAAACATGAAAACTGTATAGGGAATTTAAGGAATTTTCCAAGGGTAATTATTTACTATAAGGAAGTCTAACTTTAGACTCCAAAGACCCTGTCATCCCCCACCCACCGTACAATGAAGTTCCATCAAATTCTGAGAAGCAGGAAATTGAATAAAGGACCCTCTCACCCACAGGACACCTACGCGACCTTCAAGACCCAGTTTAAATGCCACCTTCCTAGGAAAACCCCTGGCTCCTCCCGGCCAGGCTGCATTAGCTCCTCTTCTGGCACCTTCTGGGCATTTCTTTCATTTACTGCCATCTCGGAGCTTGTCACAGTCTACCTTTTACCAAGGGTGTATGTGCCGCACTCTCCAGTGAGCCTTTAAATTCATGAGGACAGGAGCTGAGTCCCCAGGGTCTGAGGTTCTGCAAGCATTCAAAACGTATTGGTTGAACTGAATGCTTGTGTCAGTTTTATGTCACTGATTATCTTTAGCCCTGATGCACAAATTTGGTGGATGTAAAAATATGCAAATATTTTCATGTGGCCCAAATTAAGGCAGGAGCATTCAACTGCTCATATGCTAAACCCCAATGGATCATTTACTAATAATTAAAGTGTTTCTTTCTCCCAGCTAAGAAAATGTTATTCTGCAAAACTTGCCAGACATTTTTTAAGACCAAGATATCCTTGGAAACAGTATAACTGAATCTTTAAGAAGTGTAAATAAACTTGTTTTTAGCAATGAATTATATAAAATTTGAGACTGCATTTTGCTATAGCTAGCAGCTATATAAAGAATGACTGTACAAGGAATAAATATCAATTATCTCAGCAGAATTGTTTTTACTCTCCTATTAGAGGCTCTTGGCCAATCAGGAAGATATTTACAAAATAACAATTAACTGTAAAGGCAACATATATATATACACACACACACACGTGTGTGTGTGTGTGTGTGTATGTGTGTGTGCATATATATGTGTGTATGTGTGTATCTCTGTGTGTATCTCTGTGTATGTGTATATATATCTGTGTGTGTGTGTGTATATATATATATAGTGTGTATATATGTGTATATGGTTATATATATATGTTTGTATATGTGTTCTGTGTATACGTGTGTATACACATTTATGTGTATGTGTGTATGTGTATATATGTGTGTATGTGTGTATATGTGTGTATGTTGTGTATACATGTGTATATATGTATGTTGTGTGTATATGTGTGTGCATGTGTGTGTGTGTATACTTGTAAAGTATATTTAAATATATAAAACATGTGTTTATACCAGTCAATCCTAAAGGAAATGAATCCTTCATATTCACTGGAAGGACTGATGCTGAAGCTAAAGCTCCAATACTTTGGCCACTTGATGCGAAGAGCTGACTCACTGGAAAAGACCCTGAAGCTGGGAAAGATTGAAGGCAGGAGGAGAGGGTGACAGAGGATGAGATGGTTAGCAGAAGGAGAAGTGGGCGACAGAGGATGCGATGGTTGGATGGCATCACCAACATGTTCATGTTCGTGGACATGAACTTGGGCAAACGCTGGGAGATGGTGGGGGACAGGAAAAGCCTGGAGTGCTGCCATGCATGGGGTCGCAAAGAAGTCAGACATGACTTGGCGACTGAACAACAATAATAAAAAATATACATATACACATACTTTGAAGTGGAGACTTAAATACATATTAAATATGTACTCCGAAGTAATCACTCCATTTCTCCTTTATGGGAAAAAGTGAAAGAGTAAGAAAAAATTATTAAGAAAACTTACAAAAAGAAACAAATGACTAAAGATTTCCATAGTGTACTGTTACCGGTCAGCTTGCTGGCCAAAGAAAAGAAACAGTGTTGGGAATGCGATCTGCCCCTGAGGAAACAAAAATACGGTGCGTAGAAGCGAGAGAACAGAGGTCAGGACAAGACCAGAGACGACGGGTGTGGGAACAGGCTGCTGAACAGCAAGCTACAACGGAGGAGGGGCATGGCGACAAACAGGCAGGTGGAAGTGGGAGCGGAGAGGAGGGAGGTCTGCTAAATCACACCCTCGGGGCCTCTTAGAAGAGTTAATATCAAAGAAATACATTCTGATATGAAATCTGATAGGGCTTCCCTGTTAGCTTAGATGGTAAAGAATCTGCCTGCAATGCAGAAGACCTGGGTTCGATCCCTGGAGAAGGGAACGGCAACCCGCTCCAGTATTATTGCCTGAGAATTCCATAGACAGACCATGGAGTCGCAAAGAGTTGGACATGACGGAGAGGCTAACACTTTCACTTCACTTTTCACGAAGTTAGATGCTCACCTCAATGATGATTTTTGTCATTAGAGATTTAATCAGATAATCACAAAAAATGAGATGCACGTTATCATCTAGCCTAGTGTTTCTTATTAGCCTGGAATCCATCCAAGCCTGGATATGGAGGAAAATGGTCCACGAACCCTTCTAAACCTAACTGTGTGTTCCTGTAATTTCTACCGAGAAGCCCCTAGAGTTTATCTAGTTCTTAGACAAGGGACCAGGGGAAGATCCTCCACTTACAGAATAAGGAAACTGAGGTCCAGAGAGATGAGCCAGATAGTCAACCAAAGTTTTAAGACACAAAGCTCTTGAGCAGGTTTAAATTTGACCGAAGGAGACACTAAAGCAATCTAAATGGTTAAATCAGCAGACACTAGACGGCAATCAGCGGGGTCAACACTTGCAATCTTACTCATTTGCCGATTGATGTCCTGTGCGTGCTTAGTTGCTCGGTCGTGTCCGACTCTCGGTGAGCCCGTGGACTGTGGCCCTCCAGGCTCCTTTCTCCACGGGGATTATCCAGGCAAGAATACTGAAGTGGGTTGCCATTCCCTTCTCCAGAACATTGAGGGAGACCTGGGTTCGATCCCTGGGTTGAGAAGATCCCCTGGATCTGGCTGAATGAACAAGATCAAGCCACCAAGGAAGCCCCAACTGACACCCAAGTAAGGCAACAGATCATCAGATGAAGCCTTCACTGAGCAGCTTTTAGCGAAGGCAGGAGGAGACGGGGGCAACAGAGGAGGAGATGGTTGAATGGCATCACCAACTCAATGGACATGAGTTTGAGCAAGCCCCAGGAGACAGTGAAGGACAGCGAAGCCTGGCATGCCGCAGTCCGTGGGGTTGCAAAGAGTCAGACACAACTTAGTGACTGAACAACAACAAACCACTCCAATGAGATGTTACATACACATTTCAGCATCATATTGCCCTAGAACACGTGGAAGAGAAATACACAGACCAAAAGGTGGATCTATGTTTAAATGTGTCAGAGCCTCATTTCCAACAGAGGCAGAGCTGAGAGTCTGGCAGAGGACAAGGATGTCCTACTGTGAAGAAGCGGGGGAGCAGGCCTACTGCCCTCTCTCCACGTCTGGGGTGAGCCCACGGTGCTGGGGCAGCGGAAGGGGCCCTAGAGAAGACTCCGTTTTCAGATGAAGGAAGTAAGACGCGTGGAGTCCTCCCATTTCTAGATGGGGGAGGCTTAGGGTACTCTCTGGGACTGGCTCTGTGAATGTAGGACAGTGACTTCACCACTCTGGGGGCCCACTTCCCTCACCTGGAAGACAGGGATCACCATGATGACCTGAGCTAGACATCGTTCACTCCCAAGGCCCAAGGGGACAACGGACATGTCCCACTGTCAGCACTGCCAGCAGCCGTGAATGATCTAGAAGCTTCTCATGAAGACAGCCCACCTCCACCCATGACATCCCCCTTCCCTGCCTACACTCCCGCACAGCCTCTGTCACCATCTGGCGTTCCATACTCTTGTTTCCCTTCTTTGTTTAGTGTCTGTCCAACTCCACTTTAAAAAAAGCAGCAGCTCTGGGAAGACAGAAATTTTTGTCTATTTTGTGTACTGGTCTATTCCCAGGTCCTAAGACAGGGTACGTACTCAGAACACATTTATCAGATGGATTCACTGAAGGATCAGGATCCCCTTGGGCTGGATATAGAGCTCTTATACTCTGGACACCAAGAGTTTTTATGTGAACTATTTGTTTTGGTCACAATGACAATCATTCAGCCAGCGGGGTCAATGATTTGTTTCAGAGATGGAAACTTCCAAAGCCAAGGGAAACATAACGTGCTTGGGATTTTTCTCAGGAAATGAAACTCCCGGCCTGAGTTACCACAGCGGGGCCGCCGTGGCCCCCACCTGGACTGGACCTAGCCTGGTGTGTCATCGGCCCTGGTCAGCTCTGAGCACCGGGGCGGTGGCGGGGAACGGCTGTGTGCTGTGTGCACAGTAGATAACCCATACATGTCTGCTTATAGAACAAACAGTGAAACTGTCTCACCTTGGCTTGATTTATCACAAACTCCAGCACCAAGGGAGTTCACACAACGTAGCATTTTCTAACTTTCCTCACCACATGACAAACGTTGAGGTGAAGGGCCAGAGAATGTGTGCTTGGTGAGAAAAGATAATCAAAACCTTCTTTTAAGGCCCTAAGCACTAGAGTTTTCCCTTCAGATGCCTTATTCAGCTATAAATGGAAGACCAACGTCCGTTCTTTCACTTTTCCCCCATCCACCTCTCAAAAGAACATAATGAAAAATGCAAAGAGCCACCCTCTGAGGTTATAGGTTTCATAAAAATATCTGTGTATGCTAATTTACTTAAAGCCAGTCCCATGAGTGTTTAGAAGGTAGAAAGTTGGGGACCATCCTGATGTGTCCATGACAGAAAAGCGACAAGCTGGAGAGGTCACAGGGCTCTGATTACCCTCCAGGTGTCACAGTCCATGGCCATCAGCTCCCTAACCTGGGGGAAGGAGAGAGAATGGTCCAGCCAACACGGCATACCGACTTCTGCAAAAACAGAAACACACCCAGGCATCAAGGGGCAAACCCACCCTGAGGAAACTCCACAAAGCGATCCAGCAGATCTGGGCAAATTCAGCTTGCATTAAAAAGACAATGTGGCTCAGTGGTAAAGAATCCTCCTGCCAAGCAGGAAACGCAGGTTCGATCCCTGGGTCTGATCCCTGGATCAGAAGGATCCCTTGGAGAAGGAAATGGCAGCCCACTCCAGAATTCTTGCCTGAAGAATCCCATGGACAGAGGAGCCTGGCAGGCTATAGTCTGTGGGGGTCACAAAACAGCCTGACACGACTGAGCGACTGGACGACGAAAAGATAATGATTGTTGACAGTCATGCCGGTCCCTTGACAATGATTGGGAAGTCCCCTCTTTGGCAGCGGCAGCAGATTACGTCCTTTCCATAAGATAAACTCATCAGCGGTGAAGATGATGTCTCCTTTCTCATCCTGCTGCCTAAACGAGCGCTCATTGTGACTGATTTCCTTTGTGAAGTTAAGAGACTGACAAGGAAGAGAAAACAAAGCCAGCGGTTTCAGGGGCTCAAACCTTATTCCCGGACAACCACACATCCTGACAAATCAAAGTTTCCCCCCGAGTACTTGTAAAAATACATAACTGAACTCAATGAATCTTTCATAGATAAGCTACAGATAAAAGTAACCAGAGGTGGAGATAAAAACACGGTAGGTGAGGAGGGCAGATGTCAGGGAAGGTAGGCTTTGGGGGCTTCCTTTCTCCCCACTACTGAATTGACACGCACACATCACACAGCCTGGAGACCAAAGGTGGTGGTGGAGGTGGAATGGTGACGGAGCTGCAGCCACCTCTGGTCCTTCGCTGAAGCTGCCGAACAGGCCAGTGCTACTTGTCACATTCCTAAAGTGTGACACACGCAACACAATGGGCTTCGGCTTTGCCCTCCCACACAAGGGAAAACACTCTTCCAGGAAAAGCACGGCTAAAAGAGACAGGGTGAGGGGGGTGGCGGTGGGGTGTTTAATCAGGCTCTGAGAAGTAGCTATGACTATCCCACTGGCCTTTCCACCAAGAGGGGCCAGGTCTTAAAGTCCCGCCGTCGATTCAAAGCTAGCAGGTTAAATAACTACAATATAAATGAGGCTTCCAATGTTCCATGAAGCGTTTGGGAACTCTCCAGGCACACGCTTCAATTTATGCTCTGCCAAGACCTATATCTAGAAGTCAATGATTATTTATTTGTTTAGGTGACTGTCACACAGGAATTTCAATACAGAAGAGAAGTGGAAAGGAATGAGAATGAATGGCCTTGGGATCTGGAGGAGAGGGGCAAGGAGAACATTCCCAAGTCCCTCCTGTGTGCTAGGCGTTCAGCATACATACTCGTTTAATTCAGTTCAATTCAACCCTTACAATAATAACACTATAAAGAGGTATTTTTCTTTAGAGAAACCGAGGTTCTTATAAACTAAATAACTTACCTTAAGTTCACATAGCTACTATGCTTTGGAGCCCTGCTTCAAAATTAACATTAAACCTAATAATTAAGTAGATCAGAATATTTTAAGTTTTATTTCAAACGAATTTGACCTCCCTTTCGAACACACACATCTCCTTAAGGGAGCCACAGAAAATACTGCAGAGTTTTCTGAGGCCTGAAAATATTAGGATGGAAGATAACAAGAAATGAAAACTGAAGTTCAATGTTGATAGAGTTGTGTCTGAAATATGGAACAAAGGCTTTCTTCTTCCCGACTTTCTACTTATCTATACTTTTTAGACTTCCCTTAATAAGCATGAATTATTTTAAACTAAACATTATTTAAAATTTCTAAAGCCATTTATTCCTATTTGGAAACTTTTAAAATAATGTCTAATAAGTAGCTAATGCATAAATAAATACTTCCTCCATGGTCATGACTGGGATGAGTTAAGTGGAGCACTCAGTTGAGGGACAGAATTTAAGACAGCACTAAAAACTCAGTAATCAAGTAAAATTTAATGAAACACTCAAATGAAATCACAGTTCATATCCTCCAAAAAAGCCATGATAAACAAATCACAACTTGAAATAAAGATCAGTACTACTGACTTTTTTTTCCTTTTGCTTCAGGCTCCAGTACAGCTCTGCTCAGTATGGTTTTACTCGGTGCCTGGCAGTGCGATGAGCAGTATATTCCTCCACCAACCCTTTCTTTACAGACGAGGAAACCGAGGCACTGAACTTAGGGGGTCAGTCCAAGGTCACAGAGGTCCTACGTGGTAAAACTACTTTTAAACAGATTAACGAGAGGTCATTTTTACTTGCCTTGACCATAAAGATAAAATCAACACCTACTTTTAAAACTGGTCTACAAGTGATCAGACCTTCAGATATCATCCACAACTTGAAATTTGAAATCAAGCTCAACATGAGTTCTTCTTCCTGTGTTCACTTCGTCTTCACTTGAAGACGAAGTAAACGCAGGGGCCATGCCATGCTAAGTCAGTTTCAGTTCAGTTCAGTCACTCAGTCGTGTCCGACTCTTTGCGACCCCATGAATCACAACACGCCAGACCTCCCTGTCCATCACCAACTCCCAGAGTTCACTCAAACTCACGTCCATCGAGTCGGTGATGCCATCCAGCCATCTCATCCTCTGTCGTCCCCTTCTCCTCCTGCCCCCAATCCCTCCCAGCATCAGAGTCTTTTCCAATGAGTCATCTCTTCGCATGAGGTGGCCAAAGTACTGGAGTTTCAGTTTTAGCATGAGTCCTTCCAAAGAACACCCAGGGCTGATCTCCTTTAGAATGGACTGGTTGGATCTCCTTGCAGTCCAAGGGACTCTCAAGCGTCTTCTCCAACACCACAGTTCAAAAGCATCAATTCTTCAGCGTTCAGCTTTCTTCACAGTCCAACTCTCGCATCCATACATGACCACTGGAAAAACCATAGCCTTGACTAGACGGACCTTTGTTGGCAAAGTAATGTCTCTGCTTTTCAATATGCTCTCTAGGTTGGTCATAACTTTTCTTCCAAGGAGTAAGTGTCTTTTAATTTCATGGCTGCAGTCACCATCTGCAGTGATTTTGGAGCCCAAAAAGATAAAGTCTGACACTGTTTCCACTATTTCCCCATCTATTTCCCATGAAGCGATGGGCCCAGATGCCTAGTCATGTCCAACTCTGTGTGACCCCATGGACTGTAGCCCACCAGGCTCCTCTGTCCAAGGGATTTCCCAGGCAAGAGTACTCGAGTGGGTTGCCAGTTCCTTCTCCAGGGGATCTTCCTGACCCAGGGATCAAACCGCAATCTCTTGTGTCTCCAGCATTGGCACACAGGTCCTTGACCACTAGTGCCCCCTGGAAAGCCCCTACAGGGGCCATGTGGGCCAAAACCTCACTCTACTGAAATCTTTTTCCTCTTATTTTATTGTTCACACATAGGTGAAACCTAATAGTTCAAAGTATGGAACAGAGTGAGGAAAGATGGGAATGTGAGGGCAAAGACTTTCTGCCCATGTTAATCCCCCCAAGGAGTGAAAGAAGAAACAGACAGTACACCTTTGAGATCCAGCTCCCAGGGCAGGATGGCCTCTCCACGGGCTAAACCATGACTGCCCTTCACCTACAGCCACCTACAGCCACTGTGCTCTCCCCTGCCCTCCTCACCACCCTCGTCCCGAATCTTACGAACAGGAACACTGACTGTATTGCCTCCTCGCGCCTCACCTCCACGCCTCCAGAAACGCTGTCAACCTGGAAAGTTCCCCACCACCTCCTGATCTTAACCTGCCAGATGCCTGCTCACCTCTGTTATACAGATCTAGGACTCCACCCAGAACTGCTGAATTGGAGCCTTGAGCTGAGACCCGGGAAGTCCTCCAGGCGATACTTAATGCTGTAGGCTTTCACCTCAGCCTGAGAGTCACTGATCTTAGAAACACAAAAGAGAGGAAGAACACCCACAATGTTTAAGCCCAGATCCAATACAAGGAAACATGGACGGGTTCCCAGATATATTAGCATCTCTCACAGGCATGACACAGATGACTGTACGTAGCTGAAAGCAGAGGACAGGGATGAGGCCAAAACTTTCACTATCCTCCAGGGGATGGACACACACTTTCGTGCTCGGGCTCAGTTGCTAAGTAGTGTCCGACTCTCTGCACCCCCACAGACCTGGCCCGCCAGGCTCCCCTGTCCACAGTATTTTCCCAGCAAGAACACTGGAGTGGGTTACTGTTTCCTTCTCCACAACACACACCTTAGTCTTACTGAAATGCCATGGCAGGTTTCCATGGATCATTTCTACTTACCTGGATTTGTGGGGAAAAAAATACAACTTTGCGGGTGGGCTCTTCCATCAGAATCACCCTTCATCCACCTTCCTTGCCCCGTCTTCCCCGACCCCTGCCAAAATAAAATGCCTTTCAACTCCAAGCCAATAAGAAAGGCCATCCAGAGTAGCAAGAGCCCCCTGCATCTCTCCAGATGTTTTAATGGTATGCTCACACACTGAAATGGGCGCTCAGCAGGATACTTCCCTGAAGAGAATATAGAACAAAACCAAGCCCCTAGGGTTTTGTTGCCTAGAGTTCCTTAATACCTTATTTGCCAGCCGAGTTACAAGCGCTCAATCAAGTTCAAATTTGTGACCACAATGGCGGCTAACTAAAAGCAATGAAGCAATCTGTTTAGAGAAAGGCAACATGCATTTCTAAGGATTTCCTTTCTTCCTGCTGCAGAGGAATAAGATGCCAAAGTGACATCCTCCATATGTATCCTCCACACTGCAGTTAGGGCAGTAATGAAAAAACAAAAAAAAAACAACAAAAAAAAAACCCCTAATCCAATACTGCTGTCTAATGTACCCCTGTCTGTCTTCCTCCTCAGTAGGATCTCAGATGTGTACACTAGACTGATAAAACTTACATGAGCGTTCCTAGTTCCCGACTGGAGACTTAAAGAAAAGGTGGTAAAACAAACAAACAAAAAATCTGAAAGAGGTTCTGTTTAGCAGCATTTTTAAACTGAGACCATGTTAACAATTTTCCTAGCATCTCGTTTTGAAATAATGGCAGCATGTTCCATGATATGTGTTCATTAATTCGGGGGGAAACACAGGGCTTTAGATTTACTGCAGTAGAGTTAAATCAACCGAAAGTGTCAGCAGACCCAGCTCCCTGGAACTAACATGCCAGCTCCAAGTCTCCACTCGTCTCAGGGACACGTGCTCATCAACGAGGACATCAAACCTTCCGACGATCAGGTGCTCTGTTCAAGGTTCCTGCAACTCAGTACTACATACTAGCTCCCCAGCTAACCCGGCATACTCTTCTGCTGTGACACTAATCTTGTCAGACTCTGTGCAAACCCGCACTTGTCACAAAAGAGAACTTCTTAGGAACTTTCATGAGAGTAGTTCCACAGAGCCAAGTGGAATGCTCTCCCATATTTACTCATTGCTCCATTCATGACTCAGTTGATTCATGCATTAAATCTCCTGCCTGCTCAACCACTCACAAGCATTTCTTAACCACAGAGCACTGTGCAAGGACTGAGACGTAAGGAACACAGTCCAGTGGGAGAGGAAAGATGGAAGGATTCAAATGAGGAACTTACATACCAAGTGTGGCAGGGACTGGCTAGAAATGTGCTGTCCACTAGGAATAGCAGAGCCACTAGTCACACCGGGCTATTGAGCATTTGACATTTGGTTAGTCATATGGAAATAAATTCTCAGCGTAAATTTCAAAGGCTTTGGATGAAAAAACAAACAAACAATACAAAATATCTTACTCATAATTTTTATTGCTGACATGCTGAATAATACTGGTATATACTAGATTAAATTAAATATATTATTAAAATTAATTTCATTTGTTTCCTTTTACTTTTTAAAATGCAGTTACTAGCAAATGTACAATGACCTCTATGGCTGGCACCGTATTGTGACTGGACAGAAGGGGACCAGATGCTCCCCAATCCCATGTCTCCTTCCTGGGGTAAAAAGAAAGACCACCCTTCCAATTTGTCTGGCAGTCAGGCTGAAAACTATGTGACTGGGTTCTGGCTGAGGAATATCATAAAAGTGAGGTAGCAGAGCCTAGGTGCGGTTATAAAACATGGTGCACAAGACTCCCAGCTCGCTCGCTCGCTCTCTCTCTCTCCTTGACAGGCCCACGGAAAGTGCAGACCACACAGAGAGCTGTGAGGAGGTCATGCGCAAGGGAGAAGCCCTGGATATAAGGGAACTAGGCTCTGAATCATCACATGGAAGACCACGGGAGGCAGACCCAATGGGATCCTGTCGCGAGTGAGAAATAAACTCGTTGTTAAGCTACCACCATCTGGTTATCCCAGCTAGCCTTCCCTGACTAACACACTAACAAAAAGTATCTCAACGTAAGAGACGACTGCCTGCTCAAGAATTCTCAGGACGAGGCTCTGGGATGAGGTGCCATGTGAAAGGTGTCTGAATGTGGTGATTCTCAAACTCCATCACGTCAGAACTACTCAGAGAGCTTGTTAGAGCACAGACTGCCGAGCCCTCTTCCAATCCTCTCAAGGACGATCCAGCTGGGGAGGGAGGTCTGTCTGTGCATGCTGGCCCTCTAAGGGCATAGGGGCTCCCCCAAGACCCTCCGCTGAGCTGCTATCTCTCTCTCCTGCCCCCAAAATGTCCAGTGCAGGCACCTGGAGGGCCGGTGAGGCTCTGCAGCTCTGACGCGTTCTCAAGTGTGCTGATGCTGCTAACCCACGCAACAAATCTTGAAAACCAACATCTTTAAAGAAGGAGCAAGACTTTGTGAACAGAACAAAATGCACTCAAAGGAAAAGAAACCACTGTTCAGAAAGGTTTGGAGGGTTGGAAGAGCATGGTGTGTTTGGGGAGCCGCAAGACTTTTCAGGAAGAAGCATCACGGGGCATAGGAAAGGAGTAAGGGGGAGAAAAAGAAAAACAGAGACTTGCATTCAGCAGTCAGGAGTGAATTCTGCCTCCTCAATGAGAACTTTAAAGCAACCATTTTTCCTTTCACAGCATATGTAGTAATACAAATAATTACTCTTCTCTCCTAACACTTCAATTACCTACAAAATTGCTGGGGAAGGGACTGAGGTCGAGCATGGTGATTTATCCATTATGGACAGGTATGAGACTCCAAAATCATAATTTCTGGATCAACCACCCCTTTATTATAATCTTGTTTTGTGACCCGAGAAACAATTGAACTGCCATGTAATTGCTGTGTGTGTGCTATAAGCAGAGTAACATTTGCCTTCAATGTACTTTATAGAAACCCTTGAGAGATTACATGTGGAAGTTTCAAAAATTTGTTCCCATGAAAAGATACATAATTCACATTCAAAGAGTATCTATTATTTTAATAGGTGCTGCTCAACCTGGTGAGATACAAATGGCTAAGTGTCTGGGAGAGAAGCTACCAGAACTGACAAATACCATGATGGAAGACAGATGGGCTTGGGCTAGATTAGGGAGGCCAGGGACCTTGAGGACACGACTTCACCAGGAATCCCTTGCAGTGGTAGAGTGCTGAGTGCCCCTCCTTCCCACCATTCAGGACACACACACAAACAGTGACGGCCCCCAACTCACTCAACTCATTGGTGCCCTCCGTGTAGCTACAAAGTGTGGCACTGAGATAGACAAACTCTAATATCACTGTTAACAGGATTCTATGAATCATAGCCTAGTTTATGACTATACCAAATTCCCATTCCTACCACAGATGTTTATTCATACAGGCAACATGACTTTTTAAAAAATTAAATGGTAAAAACAGACATCTAGGTGCAAGATGCTGAAACAGGCATGCTATTTGTGCTGTATCCAAACAAATGCTGGGGAAAATATTTTAGTAAGCGTTTTTCTTTCTACCAGTACAAGGAGGAAGAGTTTTGTTTCAGCAAAACATATTCTTTGCTCAAACAGAAATGGTCCCTTTGTGATCTAAAGATCTAAAGGCCTCTTTGTTATCATCTGTGCGTGTGTGTATGGGCGGGGGGGATGATTTAAAATAGTTTGTTAAAAAACAGTTTATGAAGTGTTTTCTCGCAGTGCAGTTAGAATTAGATTAATAATACATGGCGGAGGGTGAGGAGGAGCAGGGGTAGATGGGGAAGAGGAGGAGGAGAAGGCCTTCTGCCACAAGGGATGCAGTCTCAGAGAGCTCAGTGCATTCATCCCATAATCACACCTTATAGAATCATGTTATTTAAAATCATATTTGTGAGTGGAGCTTCCCAGGTGGCTCAGTGGTAAGGAATCCGCCTGCCAATGAAAGAGGTACGGGTTCAATCCCCCAGTTGGGAAGATCCCCTGCAGAAGGAAATGGCTACCCTCTTGAGTATTCTTGCCTGGAGAATCCCATGGACAGAGGAGCCTGGCGGTCGCAAACAGCTGAACACAACTGAGTGAGTGAGCATTCCACTCCATATATATGTGTTATAAATAATCATGTCCCTAATCAAGGTCAATTAATTCATTATCTTTGTTCTTTCCTCCCAATTGTGCTCCTAATATAAAGTGGTAGTTTTTCTTTTCTTTCCATTCTTTTGTATGGCTTCTAGAAAAAAAATTAGAAACATGCTTATCAAAAACCCAGGCCTTACATATGGTAAGTAATTTTTTGTGTTTAAAATATTTGATCATTATGTTTTAGAACAGTACATTCTAGAAGCCAAACAATATTAAACATTAAGTTTCATGTTTGCATTCAGTTTAAACTGTAGACAAGTGGAAAACTTTTAAAAAGTTAGGAACATATGGTTACTACCATTTCACAAGCAGGAAATTGTATAAATGACCCAGGTGTTCCAAATAAATGTACACACAGGGGAAAAAAAAAAAAATACCCTGGGTCTGAATCATACTGTTGGAAGTCTCTCTGCCAGGTCAATGTGCAGGTCATGGGGCCACAGAGGACCCAGAGTCCCACCATGACAGAGACATCTTTTCCCAGAAAGGGCTTTGCTTGTGGACATTCCACTAATAGCATCCCTTAATGTAAAGCTAATGCCGGGGACCATTTGAAGTGATAACATCACTATGGTTCACCACATGCAATGGAAAGCAGGCTGGGAGGAAGGAGAACAGTGAGACGTGCTGGCAGTCCAAGGTCTCTATAAACTCGTGCCAAGGTCCCTATGGAATCACCCAGTAAGTAAGGAGCCACACAACTGCTGGTTTACATGCAGCTGTGATAAGTGCACTGAAAGAAATGCAGAAGATGCTCAACCAGTCTGGGCTCAAATAAGCCTCTCTGAGGGAGATACTCTTGAGCTGTGGCCAGAGGAAGAGTGCAGTTGAATAAAGAATGGCTGAGCGAGCTGGGGAGAGGGGATAGCACAGCATGTGCCAAGATGCTGAGACACAAAAGAGCTTGCGGGTTTGGAGAACTGAAAGATGGCCCACTCAGCTTCAGCGCAGTGGTCTGGGGGAGGGCAGCACAGGCTCAGCCTAGTGGGGTGAGCAGAGTACAGATCGGGCTGATAGGTGTATTAAAGACTGTGTGTCTTAGCCTGAGCTGCACAGGAAGCCATTAAGGGGTTTTAAGCAGAAAATGCAGATGACACCACCCTTATGGCAGAAAGTGAAGAAGAACTAAAGAGCCTCTAGATGAAAGTGAAACAGGAGAGTGAAAAAGTTGGCTTAAACCTCAACATTCAGAAAACAAAGATCATGGTATCCGGTCCCATCACTTCATGGCAAACAGATGGGGAAACAGTGGCTGACTTTGTTTTTTTGTGTTCCAAAATCACTGCAGATGATGACTGCAGCCATGAAATTAAAAAGACGCTTACTCCTTGGAAGGAAAGTTATGACCAACCTAGACAGCATATTAAAAAGCAGAGACATTACTTTGCCAACAAAGGTCCATCTAGTCAAGGCTATGGTTTTTCCAGTAGTCATGTACGGATGTGAGAGTTGGACTATAAAGAAAGCTGAGCACCGAAGAATTGATGCTTTTGAACTGTGGTGTTGGAGAAGATTCTTGAGAGTCCCTTGAACTGCAAGGAGATCTAACCAGTCCACCCTAAAGGAGATCAGTCCTGGGTGTTCACTGGAAGGACTGACGTTGAAGCTGAAACTCCAATATTTTGGCCACCTGATGCGAAGAACTGACTCATTTGAAAAGACCCTGATGTTGGGAAAGATTGAAGGCAGGAGGAGAAGGGGATGATGACAGACAATGAGATGGCTGGACGGCATCACCAACTCAATGGACATGAGTTTGGGTGGACTCCAGGAGTTGGTGATAGACAGGGAGGCCTGGCATGCTGCGGTTCATGGGGTCGCAAAGAGTCAGACATGACTGAGCAACTAAACTGAAGCAGAAAATGACATGTGGCCACACATGCATGGAGATAAGAACAGAGCCTCAGCTGCAGATACGGTGGGAGACCACAGACAGGGTGGTGGTGGCTAAAATAATGAGAGTGGATGACATCACCCAAGAAGATGAGGGCCCTGAGTAACACAGGTGCTACCACTAGCAATTACTGAAAACCCACCTCGCCCACACTGCTTCCATGGTACAAACCAGCTCAACGATGACAGTGATCACACATCTTTTTTCCAGATCTGCACGGCAATTCACCAGTAGCTGACTTACACCTTCTACAGTCACCCCAAGGTAAGACCAAGACTGATATTACACACTTTGTCAATGTTTCATATATTTATATCCCATACTCTGGCTGGACCATATTTTACTTTTCTTTGATGACCTATATATGTTCCAATTATCCATTTTAAAATAAAGGAGTTTCTGAGCTTGAAGAGATAATCCAGTCCAAACCTGCCTTCACACAAGAGGAAGGGTAGCTCAGGGAAGTTAAGGAACCTGGACGACATTTGTCCACCCTGGTCATGGGCTGGGTGTTACAGGAGGATGTCCAGGACCACAGTGCCTGATTTCCCATGTAAACCTTTATTTGTGTCTTATTATAATATTCATGTGGAATTAAGTTGCTCTGCCAGTGGTAAAGCAAACAGCATAAGCATTCCACAAAAAAGTCTGAGTGTTCTGAAACCCAAAGAGACTCCATCTGTGCTGAGCCCAATGTGTACTCATTTCTTAGCTGATTTAACAGGAAAAAAAAAAGAAGAAGAAAAGATGCATGCTCCCGTTTCCCTGACCTCTGAGAAGGAAAAGAGACCTGCACAGGGTGCTCACCCTAGAACACACCTGCTTAACAGGGGCCCCCGAGGGGCCATGTATCGAACTTCAGGGACCAGAGAGTGAAACGTGATTCCTCCAGAGATGACATCACATTTTCCTTCTACTGAAAAGGTACGGTTCCCCGCCCCCATCCCCAATCAGGACCAATACGAAAATGCGGGATAAAAAAACAAAAAGAATCCAATTTTGCACAAACTTCTAAATAAACCCTTCTGTTTAACCTCAGCCATGCTGAGCCCTCAGAGCTGCCGTGCCTAAAACACTCTGCAAAGAAGACCTTTCTCAAGGGCCATAACACGTCTCCTGCTTGACTGTTAGATTCCTATTTGCCACACCTGAAATAAAAACAACGTGAAACAAGGTTAGTCTTCAAAACCAGCTGCTGTCCTTCGGGTCCTCTCAGCACTTCCCGCCCACCCTCTGGCCCCAGCGCCCGCGTCTCTGTTCTCAGACTATCTCCCAGGGTTCGCCATGCTCAGCCTCCACGGCTTCTTCCTGGGGAGCTCACCCTGCTGTTTCTGTGCGACGCAGAGTCTCAGACCACCATGGTGAGACGCGAGGTCCTGGGTGGTCAAGAAGACCCCACATGCGCCCCTGGTTTCGAGCATCTTTGTGACAGGACAGAAGACACTTCCACGTGGGATGGTGGGAGGACGGCTGAGAAGCCCGCGCACCACTCTGCAACCTCACAGTGAGGGAGGGCGTGGGGCTGCCAGGTCCGGCCTCTGCAGACCCCATCCCTGCTGAACCCCAGCGTCCTCTTTGCTAACACCCTGAGGGGCTTCTTAGAGGGGCAGGCAGAGGCTGGTCTCCTTGCCAAGACGTGCTTCCAACCTGAGAAACATCCCGGGATGGTGGTGAGTGAGTCCACAGCGGCTGACCTGACAGCCTCCCCCACCACGTCTGCTTCGCACTCGGCTGCTCCTCTGTGGTGAGTCACGGCTGAGAAGAGCTCACCTAGGACCTGGATGCAGGATGGAGCCACAGCGCAGGCGTGAAGGGACGCGTCAGAGCAAAGCCACACGGGGTGCATCTCGCTAAAAGAAACGGAAGCCCCTGAAGACAGGAACCACCCCACCTCTGAGGCTCCAACTGTGCTCACCCTCTCCTGTCGGCAAAGGGCCGATCATCTGGCCAGGCGGACAGAAAAGAGGAAAAAGCCTGTCCCTGATGGGATGAGCCCTTTTTGACCTCAAGTGCACTTACAGCACTCCTAGCTTTGGTTTCCATCTGAATCATGCAGAAGCAGAGAGTCCAGAGCCAAGGTGCCCAAATACTATACAAGCTTCTGACCCAAGAGACTCGTTAAGGTTCACAAAGTCTGCAAAGGGCCTGTGGTTCAGGGCACGTAGTCTCGGTCAGCATCTCCCCCTTCGGTGCACCCTCCCCAGCACCCTGCCGGGCTGAGACCTCCCCAGTCTACCTCCTACCAGGACACCTCTCAAGGCAGGCTGCTTGGCAGCTAACACTCCCAATTCCTTAAACTCTGAGCACACAAACTCTTCTAGATCATTCTGGATTCTCTCCATGAATTCTGAAATAGGAACAGAGAGAAGCGATGGGGCAGATAGTCCGTCGTGGTGGATGACCCAAGGCCATCTGTATTTGCTTATGGATCAGAGCAGCTGGATTCATCTTGAGGGCTATTTTCTAAATTAGCATGTGATCCCAAGTATACGGTGAGTGGGTAGTGGAAGAAGACAGCCACAGCATCACCGGGGGTGAGTGGAGGAGAGAGAAAAGGGTGAGGAAGCTTGGAAACAGAGTTCTGTTATATCTAACCACAGACAACAGAGTGGACAGGAAGTCAGAGAGAGGCATCAACGCCCCCTTTTACTTTTGTAATAAACCCAGACTCAAGAGTTTGGCACTGGAAGCTCAAACATTGTATATATGCAAAGAAACGGTCTAAGTGTCCTCTCAAAACCTAGTGTGGCAATTCTCTGAGTTCCTTCAATAGTCTTTCTGACTCATTAATCTTGTTCACAGACTCAAGGGTGGGTATGTGGCCTGGGACAAGGTTCGTAAGAGCAGTTTATGAATGCACACATGAAGACGGCCAAGGAAACGATAACAAAACAACTCTTTTTTAATAAGAAAAGCAAAAAGAGTTTAAAGGGCTTTTTTTTTTTTAATTCATTTCCCAATAGAAAAAAATTCTTCAACTATGAACTCGCTTGCATGTTTCAAGATCACCCACCCTTCTCCTGAATTCTTGAATTGCCTGCTTGCAGCCAAGTGCTCCAAGTCTGGGGCTGCAGGACGGACAACATCAGCAATCCTAAAACAGCTTCAGTGATCTTTTTTTTTTTTTAATGTTTCATTTTTAACAGAGGGTGATTAGACATAAAAATGAAAAAGGTTTTAAAGTTTTGGTACAGCTGAAGGTTGTTTTTGAAATTGAGACCATTACTGCCTGCTTTCCCTTTGGACAGGGCCCAGCATTTTTCAGATAAACACGCATCTGCAGAAACCATCAGAGTTTCCACTGGTTTTATAGCACCGGTCACAAGAGAGTATGACTTGGACAGCTGCCTGCAGCCCTCCATAACACAAGAGGCATGTGCTCTAAAGGTGGTTGAGTTCTGAGAGTGAAAAGTGAAAGCGGAAATTCAGTATCAACTCTCTTGGATCCCTCCAAGTTCCCAGAAACTATCAATGTGCCCTCGTTTATTCATTTGCCGAAGGGGGACTGGTGAAGTCCCACTCCAGTTAGCATCAAAGGGGAACCAAAAATAAGACTATGGTGTCCACTTTTCTGGAGTGGCTAAAACATTCAGGGCTCTGCCTGCCTTCAATAACCCACACCCCAGTCATCCCCGCAAGTCAGATTCTGGTGTGACTCAAGGCTCTTGGGCTTCCCAGGTGGCACTAGTGGTAAAGAATGCACCTGCCGATGCAGGAGACGCAGAGATGCATGTTTGATCCTGAGTCGGGAAGATCCCCTGGAGGAAAGCATGACAACCCACTCTAGTATCCTTACCTGGAGAATCCTATGGATAGAGGAGCCTGGCGGACTACGGTCATGGGGTTGCAAAGAGTCGGACACGACTGAAGCAACTTAGCACGCATGCATGCAAGGCTCTTGGAGAGAACATACTTAGAAGGAGCTCCCACACACCAACTTTCAGTTAAAAATACACACTCGTCCTTTTACAGCCCTTTCGCTGGCTCTTTGCTCTATCAGGTCTTTCTTCAGATGCAGCACTCAGTTCTCAGCACTGACTCCAGAACACCAGCAGGTCATGGATACGAATCAGAAAGCAACATCTCGGTACTCTTTCTTTACAAGGCCCTGGGATTTCAGGCCCAGTGATGTAAGTTGCAGATATTTTCAGTTCACAAGAGCAGGAGCCAACCTTTCCAAAGCAACGTGCTAGATTTCCAAGATGCTCTTCTTTCTGGGAATTTGGTAACTTGCAGGTGGCAAAAAGCAGCAGATAAGGCCATCACTGAAAATCTCACCCCCTCCCCAATTAAACATTTAAAATTTGCGCTGTGGTGGTTTAGTTGCTCAGCCGAGTCTGACTCTTTGGGACCCCATGGACTGTAGCCCACCAGACTCCTCTGTCTATGGGATTCTCCAGGAAAGAATACTGGAGTGGGTTGCCATTCCCTTCTCCAGGGAATCTTCCTGACCCAGAAATCGAACCTGGGTCTCCTGCATTGCAGGCAGATTCTTTACCGACTCAGCTACTAGATAAACATAGGTAGAAAACCTGTGCCTACCTGGGGGTGGAGGAGGGGGATGGGGGAAAGAAAAATGAGATAAAAACATTCTCCTCCTATAATTCAAACAAAACCCCAAACACACACAGGAACTAGCATACAAACTCCATTCAGTTCTGCAGTTTGAAAACGAATGATAAATGGCTCCAAAATCTTCCATCATCTGTAGTGCTCCCCTTGGTTAGAAACTCCCCTCTAAAGTGCAAACACCCTTTGACAGATACATTTCTGTGAGCTATTTATACCACGGTGTGAATGTTTTAATCAGATAAGAGCCTAACATCTAGCTGAGATCATTCACACGCAGACTGACAGTGAAAGGAGAGTGGGGGTAGATTTCTGGAACACTGGTTGGGGTGGGGGGCGGCTGCCCAGAGGACGAGGCACTGGCGGGGGGGAGTGTCCCAAAGGCCAAGGTGCAGCAGGAGAGAAGACATTTGACCCAAATGTAACCTTGTCCTTGGTAATGTCAGTAATTATCTCCCTGCAAGAAAAGGCTTTGCAGCCAAGTAACAAAGACACAGACTAAACAATGACTCTACGTTCTCTTCTCCACTCCCTCTTATAGCTAGAGACCTCTCTATGTACACATTATTGGAATTATTATCTAAATGTGCTACCTTACATTGACTGGCTCTTATGAAAACATTTTTAATCTCTGTCAGGAGACCACACAAATTTGACTTAAAAGACTCTATTCTAAGAGGCTTTAGGTAAAATAAGTCCTCAAAACTCTTTAACAGGAAAAGCTGGAAGTACCACGCAGTTCAATGTATACACATGGCCGCCAATTCCTGCTGATGATCTAAATAGAACGTAACTTCGCATCACTGTGCTCTCTTAGTCATAGAGAGTGGTAACAAACCAAACCCCTGGGCCTATAATATAAAAGCCTTTTGTGGCTTTTTGTTCTGTTTCACTTGTGTGTCAGGGAGATGGGGGAAGAAGGGTACCTTTTCCACTGAAAAGTCAGAAGGTACAGCACAGGCCTTCCTCACATTGAGGTAACCCTCGGGTTAACTTTAATTTCTGTGGTGCTGGAGAAGACTCTTGAGAGTCCCTTGGACTGCAAGGAAATCCAACCAGTCCATCCTAAAGGAAATCAGACCTGAATAGTCATTGGTAGGACTGATGCTGAAGCTGAAACTCCAATACTTTGGCCACCTAATGAGAAGAACTGACTCACTGGAAAAGACCCTGATCCTGGGAAAGATTGAAGGCAGGAGGAGAAGGGGACGATGACAGAGGATGAGATGGTTGGATGGCATCACCGACTCAATGGACATGAGTTTGAGTAAACTGTGGGAGTTGGTGATGGACAGGGAGGCCTAGCGTGCTGCAGTCCATGGGATCACAAAGAGTCGGACACAAGTGAGCGACTGAACTGAGCTGAACAGTCTACACAAGATGACGACCTGCCTGCAGCTCAGAGAGGAACCTGGGGGTTTTCTGACATGCAGAAGGACACAGCAGGGGACACCAGAGAGGGAAAAGGACCCCCAGGAGCCTGGGCATCTGCCCAGACGCAGGAGGAGGTTCACTGGAAATTACTGAAGCTCACACTTCAGGACCCTTCCTGGCAGAGCCCCTCCCAGAGTCCTGTATCTAAGCTGGTCTTTAGAGTTCCTATTAGTTCCCTTAATGAGGGCTCTTAACTATAGGAGCTTCAGGCCCGACAAAAGCTGAATCTGTCCCTGACCTGAAGGCCCCTCTGGCATTTGAACACAGCAAGACCAAAAGCAAACCCATGATCTTTTCTCCTTCCTCTGCTCCAAGCCAACTATGCTTAAACCCATCCCTCCACTTCCGTGCCTCCATTTGATTAATGGCATCACCACCTCCCGAGTTAGAAGACTGCTGCTGCTGCTGCTAAGTCGCGTCAGTCGTGTCCAACTCTGTGCAGCCCCATAGACGGCAGCCCCGTCCCTGGGATAATCCAGGCAAGAGCATTGGAGTGGGTTGCCATTTCCTTCTCCAATGCGTGAAAGTGAAGTTGCTCAGTCATGTCCGACTCTTAGCGACCCCATGGACTGCAGCCCACCAGGCTCCTCCGTCCATGGGATATTCCAGGCAAGAGTACTGGAGTGGGGTGCCATTGCCTTCTCCGAGTCAGAAAACTGGGCATTGTTATTCCCTGCTCTCTCATCTATTTCCAGCGTGCAACAGTCAAGTAAATTCTAGCTCCAGAGAAAATCCCTCTGGTCTGACCTGTTCCCTCCATGACCTCCTTCAGAGAAGATTTGTCTGGATGCTCAGAGCTTTCACCCCTGGTCCCCCTGCCTCCAGTCTCCCCCTTTCTGATTCTATAGCGCCCTCTGCAGCTGTAAGGAGGTCTCAGCTTTCCCCCCACCTCCCTGGGACTCTGCTCCTTCTGCAGACATGTCCTTCTCTTAACCCCTTCATCTGGTTGACTTCTTTGTCTCCTTCAAGACTCAAGTAAGACATCACCTCCTCCTTCCTTCACTCTGCCCCCAAGGTGAGCTACGAGTCCCTTGCAGGTTTTCTCGTGGTGGCTGGGCTTATCCCCATCACACTGTACCCCACTTAGGAGTTCACCAGGCCTTCTGAGAGCACGGACAGCGGGCCATTCACCATTGTTTCAGCAGGCATCCAATGGCTATCAGGTGCGACATAGTATGAAATATGTATTTGCTCTCTGCCCTGTTTCCTGGCCCAGAGCTTCTGAAACTCTTGTAATTCTGTGAGTAACAGGGGCGAGAGAAGTACCCTGTGATACATAATAACTCCTTTTCAACTATGCCTGAGTTTATGCTAATGAGGTGACTCTTAGAACAGGAGGGGTTGGTTACCTGAGGAACCAACCCAGTGAATACAGGGTCTTATTTTCCGGCTCTGTTCCCTGACTTCCCAGGACGGGAGAGAGGCTGCAGGTTGAGTTCAATAACCGATAGCCAATGATTTAATCAATCGTGCCTACATAATGGGGGTTTCCCTGGTGACTTAGGGATAAAGAAGCTGCTGGCAATCCCCAGGAGACGCAGGTTCCACTCCTGGGTTGGGAAGATCTCCTGGAGGAGGGCACGGCAAGCCACTCCAGTATTCTTGCCTGGAGAATCCCAGGGACAAAGGAGTCTGGCAGGCTACAGTCATTAGGGTCGCCGAGAGTCGGAAATGACTGAAGCGACTTAGCACGCACGCACGCCTACCTAATGGAGCTGCCGTGTTCACCCTAACACAGGGGTTTGCAGAGCTTCTGGGCTGGTGAAGACACAGAGGTGCTAGAAGAGAGGCCTGCCCGGAGATGCATGGACACCCCTCAGCCCTTCCCCACACCCTGCCTCACACAGCTCCTCCATGTGACTATTTCTGAGTTGTACCTTTTCTAACACACCAGAAATAGGAAGTGTTTTAAGTATTTTTCTAAGTTCTGTGAGCCTTTCTAGCAAATGATCAAATCCAAGGCAGTGCGGGTTTGGGGGGAGGTCCGACTGATTTACAGCTGGTGGGTCAGAAGCACAGCTGACAAGCTGGGAATATATGAAGTGGAGGAAGTCTTGAGGAAGTCTTGTAGAATTGAGCCCTTGACCTGTGGGGATCTGCACGAGATCTGGGCAGTTAAGAGTCCAAATTATTTAATGTGAGGGAAAAAAACCCACACATTTGGTGTCAGAAATGTTGTTAGTAGGGCTTCCCAGGTGGCGCCAGTGGTAAAGAACCCGCCTGTCAATTCAGGAGACACAGGAGACAAGGGTTCGACCCCTGGGTCAGGAAGATCTCCTGGAGGAGGGCATGGCAACCCACTCTAGTACTCTTGCCTGGAGAATCCCATGGACAGAGGAGCCTGGCGGGCTACAGTTCATAAGGTCGCAAAGAGCTGGACACGACTGAAGCGACTTAGCACAGCACATGCTGTTAGCAGAGAAAATAGTTTTTCCAGTGTAATGGAAAAAATAAGAAAAAAGTTTGGGTTCTCTTCTGATTGCTCTACAACAATAGAGAAACCCTAGAGAAATAAGAGTAACTTATAAGACTAATTCTTTGATGATGCTATTACGATGCTTTAATGATGCTATTTCATAAGCCCAGAAAACACAAGGAATAGCAAATATGCAGAAGGGTAAAACTCTTCACAAATAGGACTGCCTGCCACCAAGCCCACATCTTAGAACTGTATAATATAAGCAAACTCTCATTACACAGACCCTGCAAAGGCAGAAGCTACTCCAGAAGAGAAGAGAAAGCCTATCCACTGGGAACTAACTCCATGCCCCTCTGCTTAGGCTCACAAGTCACATCTACTTCATTTTTCTAGAATATGGGTTTTTCCTTGGCAGCAAAACAGATGTTTATTGAAATGCACCCTGGGATAAAGCCTTGGATTGTTCACTGACATATGAAAAAACTAATACTTTATCCAATATATCAGCACTGAGATGACAACAAAAAACATACACACATACACAAGTAGACACAGTCGAATACAGATTCACACACACACACACGCATGCACGTCCAAAACTTAACACACATTTAAATGTAGGTAAGGAGGGAAATGAATTATCTTAAAGGAAAAACTAGAATTCACTCTTCATCTGTTAAGATACAGATACACTTCCTGTAGACACAAACAATTAGTTTGGAAGCTCTGGTAGTGCCTCTGCTTGTAGTTTGCTGGGACTCCTTTTGTTAGCAAGAGACCGGATACGCAAAAATGTAGATTCAAACCAAGGTTACCTGAGGATGCAGCTGCTACGCCGGAATGTTGCTTTCATCAAAATGCACCAGAGAGTCTTCATAAAGACAAGCTCGATCTCCTCTATGAGCAGGCTGCTTCACAAGAGAGCAAATTTACAAATATACACATCTCTACACTCAGTCTTTATCCCTTAGCCCCTGAACCTTTATCAATATATGCTTTATAAAACTACCTAATTCAGCAATGTGTGCAGTACAACCTGTTTGTAGATAAATCTTAAAACTGTAGTATTTGTTTCTCCAAATTTCTTGTTTCCATTTTTATTAAACTGTAATTGAACTCACAGCTGGATAAGAACTTTGCTTCTATAATGGACAAAGAAACAAAGCTCAGTACAAAAAGGAACAGAAAATATAATGAAGACAGGATCACAAGTCAGTGTCTAAGGAATGGATTATTCAAAACACAAAATTGAGAAAAATGAGTGTTAGGGGTAAGGAAGGAATCAAATTAGGGCCTCGGCTAAACTATATATCAAATAAATTCTAGGTTGACTAAAGCAAGGGTTGGCAAACTTTCTATAAAGGATCAGCTAATAAATATTTTAAGCCAGAAAGTACATATTATAGATCTCTGTCACAACTATTCTGTTCTGCCACTAAGAAAGAAGATATAGACATGAAAAAAAATGGCCTGAAAAAAATGCCAACTAAACTTCATTCATAAAACCAGTTGGCAAGAAGGACCCTTGGATGCAAGAGCCAAATATAATAGTAAATAAATAAATAATCAAGAAAACAAATTCCAAAAGAAAACACTGGTGAATATCTGATCTGAGATAAGCAAGAATTTCTAACCATAAAAGTAATGGAAGAAATCACTGAGGAAAAGACTACTATGCTTATCACTTACATTTAAACTTCTGTTAGTAAAATAAGTGCTATAGCTGTTAGTGTTAGTTGCTCAGTTGTGTCCGATTCTTTGCAACCCCATGGGCTCCTCTGTTCATGGAATTCTCCAGGCAAGAATACTGAAGGGGGTAGCTACTCCCTTTTCCAGGGGATCTTCCCAACCCAGGGATCAAATTCAGGTCTCCCGCATTGCAGGCAGATTCTTTACCATCTGAGCCACCAAAATTAAAGGCAAATGACACAATGGAGAAATACTTGAATATGACAAAAGATATAAATTTGAAAATTATCTTTTGTGTCTCAAATTTGCAAAATGATGCTGGCAATCATCAGCTATATAAAACAAGACTAATATTCACTGGGTAGATCAGCTGGTAAAGAATACACCTGCAATGCAGGAGACCCTGGTTCAACTCCTGGGTCAGGAAGATCCCCTAGAAAGAAATGGGCTACCCACTGGTGTATTCTTGGGCTTCCCTGGTGGCTCAGGTGGTAAAGTATCTGCTTGCAATGTGGGAGACCTGGGTTTGATCCCTGGGTTGGGAAGATCCCCTGGAGGAGGGCATGACAATCCACTCCAGTATTCTTGCCTGGAGAATCCCCATAGACAGAGGAGCCTGGTGGGCTACAGTCCATGGAATCACAAAGAATCAGACATGACTGAGCAACCTGTTCTACACCGACAGCACAGAACAGGAATGTAACTTGGATCAATCATCAAGCAATAAAACAATATGCATTAAACAGCCTTTAAAAAATTCATTCCCGCCTTAACAAGTTCATGTTTATGAATCTAATGTATAAAAATAATTACAGACCCATAAAAATATGTTTGGGTAAAGATGTCCTCAGTAAACGTAGTCTATAACAACCTAAATGCCTAACAAAAGAAAAGCATTAAAATAAATTTGGTATATACGTTACAGTGGAATATTAAGCATATATTAAATAGTATGTTAGCAGAACACTATGGGCATAAGAAAATGGCCATAAAAATGATAAGAGGAAAGGGCATCAGGATTATTTATGGGATATACTATTTTTGATATTTGTATAAGCACAGAAAGATATCAGAAAACATGCACTACATGTTAGATGTGAAAATAAAAGTGTTAGTTACTCAGTCCTGTCCAACTCTTTGCAACCCCATGGACTGTAGCCCACCAGAGTCCTCTGTCCATAGAATTTTCCAGGCAAGAATACTGGAGTGGGTAGCCATTCTCTTCTGCAGGGGATCTTCCCCACCTAGGGATTGAACTCGAGTCCTCTGCATTGCAGGTGGATTCTTTACTGTCTGAGCCACCAGGGAAGCCTGCACTACATGCTAAACAGTAATTAATTCTGAGCTGTGGGATTATGGCTGATTTTGTTTTCCTTTTTATATTTCCCTGTAGTCTCTAAATATTCTAAAATAATTATGTATTCTAAACATGAAAGACAATCAACATTACTTTTAAAAAGCAAAGAAGTTGTTGCTTCTCATCATTTCTGAAGGAGAAATATAAATCAACTACTTTGAATATCTAGAAAGCAAGACTTGAACAAAGCAATAACGGCCTTTACTCATTTGTTTCTATTCAGTATTTCTGCTGCTCTTTCCTCTTTAATGTCTATGAAACAGCTACCAATTCCAAAAGGTTGAAGACCTCCCAGAACAAACACATTCCAGCCTCCACAATGGAACATTTCAGAATTCTTCAGGGAGATTTAGCACTAGTGGTCATGCTTCCAGAAGTTGAGACAAAATTAGTACTAATTTGAACCCTGGTGTGAGTCTTACTGCCTAAGCATACAGCAATCTAAGTTGATATTATTCTATTGAGCAGATAACTCCATCAACCGCTTAATATAAAGCCATTACGAAGGCAAACTGCTTGAAGTCACAAGGGGAGAAAACAAATTTTCTTGTCTTCAATTTTTAAAAAAAATCTCAAAACAGTTATTTCTGGAGGACAGTCTGGCTATAGATATAAAAACCGCTTAAATAGCAAATATTCTTTGACGCAGCTATTCCAAGTCTAGAAGTCTGTGCTAAGAAAATAACAAGTGTTTAAATTACATATGGAAAGATGTTTATCACAGCATTTACAATTGGAAAAAATGGGATACTGGGTAATGTGTTAAATAAAATGTCACTTCCAGATGTCTGTGTGAAGTTTGTGAATACGGGGAACTAATACTTTACAAAATGCTACAAATTGGTTGGTACCAAAAAAAAAAAAAAAAGGTAAAAAATTTAGGCCTAAGTCTGCCTTAGAGCCTAACTTAGTCCATTTTTAAAAAATATAGAACACTCGAGGAGCAGTTTCACATGTTAGATCTCTAAGCATTCATCAAGGTCATGGATCTTTGCCCTTAAATCAACGTGTGGTAGAATAAATAACAATGTCATGAACAAACAAATAGACAAAATGTCACCTCCTCCAGTGTGACTGTTTTTTGAGTCCCCTCAAAATTCCCCATGTGACACTGTCTGAAGGGGAAGCCTTTGGGGGTGGAACCCTCAAGAAGGGGACTGGGGCTTTCTACAGAACAGGCTCCAGAGAGCTCGCTCACTGCCTCCTCCAAGAGAAGTTACTGTGAGAAGACGGCCATCTGCGAGCCAAGAAGCAGGTCCTCGTCAGGTATTAGATCTGTAGATGCCTCCATCTTGGGTTTCCCAACCTCCTGCAGGAAATAAATGGGAGGGGATTTCCCTGGTGGTCCAGTGGTTGAGACTCTGTGCTTCCGACGCAGGGGGCCTGGGTTCGGATCCTGGTCAGGGAATCAGATCCCACATGCCACAATTAAGAGTTTGCATCCTGCAACTGGAAGATTCCACATGCCACAACAAAGACTGAAAACCCTACATATCGCAACTAAGACCCAGTGCAGCCAAGTAAATATGAAAAAAAAAAAGAAGGAAAGAAAGAAATGGTAGTTGTTTACAAGCCACTCTGTCTATGTTATACCGTTAATAGCAGCCCAAAATGGCTCATCCATACAATGAAATGACACCATTAAGAATGAGAAATAAACGTGTACTCAGTGATATGGAAAGATGTTTGTGAGTCTATTCAAGCAAGTAACAAGACTATATAACAAAATACCATGTATATTATTATGTATTACTTGGGTTGCCAGAATAAAATATCACTGACTGAGTGGCTTAAACAACAAAAATTTATTTTCTCACAGTTCTGGAGCTTGAAGTTCAAGGTTAGGGTGCCAGCATGGTCAGCTGGTGCCTGGTAAGGACCCTCATTCTGGCTCGCAGACAGCTGCCTTCTTACTGTGTGCTCACATGGCAGAGAGAGATTTCTTACTCTTCTTAGAAAGGCCACAGTCCTATTGGATTAGGGCCCCACCCTTATGATCTCCTTTAATGTAATTATATCCTAAAGACCCTATCTCCAGATGTAGTCACATTGTGGTTCTGGGCTTCAACATACAAACTGGAGTGGGGGGAGAGACAACACAATTTAGTCCACAGCAACCCATTATATAATTTTTATGAATAAGACTATACATGGATGAAATTCTAGAAGTGTTAGTCATGCAGTCGTGTTCAACTCTTTATGACCCCATGGGTTATAGCCCAAAAGGCTCCTCTGTCCATGGAATTCTCTAGGCAAGAATAATGGAGTGGGTTGCCATTTTCTTCTCCAGGGGATCTTCCCAACCCAGGATCGAACCCAGGAGGTCTCCTGCATTTCAGGCAGATTCTTTACCATCTAAGCCACCAGGAAAACATAGAAGGTTTGCCTCAAAATGTTTCTATCAGTGGTTATCTTTGTGCAGCAAACACCACAGGCTTGGTTTCCACAATGAATGTTAATCTCCTGCTTATGATTTAATAAATATTAAAAAGATGGTCAATTCTTAAAAAGCACTGAGGAAAGGGACAATATAAACTCTCTTGTGCTAGCTCGCGCTGGCTGCACTCACAGCATCAACAAAGCAACGCAATCCCAGGACGCAGCAAATGGATCTAGGAATCAGAGCAGACGGTTCCTTGAAAACATCAGCCGAGTTTACTGCTCCAGTCAAACAGGCAACAAAATCCACATGGCATCATTAGGAAGGATATGAGCAATAAAATGGAAAACACAAAGCCATGGTCCCATGACCGAACCAAGAACCAAAGGAGTGTTCCAGAAGGCAATCAAGCAGATTTCTGCTTTCTTACACCTCAAGATACTTATCACAGTTCAAAAAACAGTTATGAGAGAACATCTAAAAAATATAAAGATCCAGCCTTTACCTTCCCCACAGCCTCAAGCTGATGTGTATTATTATCCCAGTCTCCACTAACCCCAGTCATTGATTACACCGCAACCTCCACCTTCCCCTCCCACCAGCCACCCATCCGCACAGCCCCACAGCCCCACAGACACACACAAGCAGGGCTGCAGGCTCTTGTGATCATATCACCTTCAGCTCTGTTCTCTTTGCACAGTGCACACAGAATAAACCAAAGGAATTTCATAACCAGTTGGTGTTTCACATGAGGAAGGCCTGTTTCGCCTGGAGAGACTGAAGTGGTCTCTGTATAAAATTCTATACAGCAGTAAAGGTTGAGAACATGTTGAAGACGTGCAACAAATCTTTCAATAGGAGGACCATGAAATACTTCAAAGCTTTAAGGAGGCAAGAAAAAAAGATCAACTGTCCATTTACAATGGGTAAGATTATCGCTCTGTTATCCCAACATGTCATGAAAGAAACTGAGGATGAGTTTGTCTTCTCCCCTTGCAACTTGCAGTAATGTGCTGTCTGTGAAGGGCTGACAGAATCCTAGCTGCTATCAAGGTTAGAACTGAGTGGCTTCTCCCACGTCAGTTACATTACGCAAAACGAGAACATGCTACAGATAATCCCACAGTTCCTCAATTCTTCCATGACAGACACATCAAGAAGGGAAGCAGCTACCACCGGCAGCGAGGAAAACAGATCAGGTCCTGGTCAACAGGACTGGGTCCATCACAAACCTTCACAGACGAGGAAAAACTGGGATTTACAAGAGTTTTGTCTCAGCTCGAGCTGCCCCTCCTCATGGAAGGTGCCTGGGCAATGGGTGGGGCCTCCTCCCGCAGCGGAGACTGGAGAGCTTCCTCCTTATTTCTGTACACCTAGCACCCAGCACAAAGAAGCACTCAAGGGTGTTCCTTTTTCACTCTAATTAATTTACTTCTTTCTTTATTTGGCTGTGCCAGGTCTTAGCTGCGGGATGACGAGATCTAGTTCCCAGGCCCCCTGAACTGGAGCACAGGGTCCCAGCCAAAAGATCAGCAGGGAAGTCCCCTCAAGGGTGTTTCCTGAATGACCTGGACAGTCCATTACTTAGAAAAGAGAAAACGTTAGGAAAATTCTGTAGTCACGAATGAAATCTACCCTAACTCAATCCTGCCCCTCCACCATAGTTTAGAATTACTGGTCAAAATCAATCTGAACCTCAAGGGATACACTTGAAGGGTCAGTCCACAACTTCCAGAGAAGCCCTTTTCCCCAGGTACTACCCACCACGGAGCTGATTCATGTCTTTTGGACATAAAAGGAAAAAAGAGCTTCCTGCACAAGATCGGACAGCTGCAGCCCTACAAAGTTAATGTTCACACTCAAGACATCAGATTTTTAGTCAACTTTACTAATCTTAAAAAAATCACAGAGGTAATTTTTAGGTAACAGATAAAGATGTAACGTGCACTGTAAGTGTTAACTGAATGATATAAAAATGTCTTAATTCTGATTTAGCCTTTGGCACAACAACAACAAAAAAGCAGTCAACTTATGTTAAAATAAAAAGTAAAAAAAAAAAAAAAAAAAAGCAAGCTAAACAAAACAAGATTTTTATGGAATTAAATTAACATTAAAAAAAAAAAAAAAAAGACATCTGTATCTCCTCACATCTAGAAAAGCACTAAAATCCTTCATGGTGATGACTGTTCCTCATGACTAGCCAAAGCTTCATGAGACTGGTCAAAACCTTCTGGAAAAATGTATGCCTGACTGCATGTACTCCCTCCCCCTTCAAAATCACATATATACTGATCTCCCTACCCTGCCTCTTTTCACAGAGAGATCTGAGGTGCTGTCTCCCAGGCTGCAGTTCTCATTTTGCCCCAAATGAAACTTAACCCACATAAAAAAAGACATCTGATTTTGCTTCAGAGCCAACCTGAAGGTTTGTTCTTCACCAAAGTTCTCTACTAGCTTATTAATTCATGCTCTGCTTTGTTTCAATGGGATTTAAAGTGATTTACATAAGCAAGAAGAAGATTAAAAGTATTTTGATAAGCCGATGAGAAAAAGCAGGCAGTGATAAAATAGTAGTACAGGAAAAAAAAGGAGCAAAGTTTAAAGGAAATATAAAACAAATCATTTTGAAAGAGCCCATATATCTGTTAGAATCAGGTCATGTGTGTGAAACTAAGCTTTCTTTTAACAGTGGACTGAAGAGGTGGCTGAGGTCAGTTACGTGAATCATAATGTATATAAAATAAATACAATTCGATTAGCACTTATGCTACACAAAGTAGCTCCTCAGGAAAAGCGCCATCATTCAGAGCATGAAGAGAAGAAATTCCTTCCAGGGCTCTTCATAAAAGAAACACTAAAAAATACAAGTAATTATAATTGCTAACAATTAGCACTAACTTACACAAAGACACTGTCCTAAGGACTTTAGATACAGTCACTCATTTAACAACCTTATGAGGTAAGTACTGTTATTATCTGCATCTAATGGATAAGGAAACTGAGGAACAGAGAGGTTAGGTAAATTGCCCAGAGTCACACAGCCAGCAAGTTGTGGATTTGGGACTCTCAGTCACTACACTATGGTGACTCTTCGCCATTCCGAAAGCAAATGAGCAGCGCCCTCCACACCCTCGTGGTAGACATCACCTAAGTAAGGATGTTTTTCATGCCCTTCACTGTGGGCAAGAGAAAAACAAAAAGCTTAGTTCAGAAGCAGCAATTCCTCTGAGGCCAGAATGAGCCAGTCCACCCCAGTGAATTCTGACAGACAGGCAGATAACTGGGGTATTTTAGAGTCTCTAGAAGAGTAGTGGCCTCATGAACGTTATTTTTGCTCCATACGGTTTATTATGTACTGAGTGGCCAGGGAGGGGGTTATACTCTGAGGAGCGGTGAGGGACAGCTCTGGCGTGCTGACAGTTCATGTGCAGCCACAAGCCAGTCACTACGTCAGCTGAAAGAAGGACAGACACTCTCCCAACCAAGGCTGAGGAGCCTGACAAAGACCTACAAAGGATCAGTCTACTTTGTATGGAGCAGGCCCAAGGGAGGGCCATGGGGCAATTCTCCCTTAATCAACAGCTTGGCTGGATCAAACCAAAGGATGAGAAGGTCCTCAGAAGCCCACGCCATGGAACAGGTCTCAGCAGAGCCAGTCTGGATAATACCCAAAGACAGCATCCTCAACTGTTGCTGAAGGATCATAGCAAACCCCTGGAATGGCCAGCTTAGGACCATGCAACTTCTTAGGGTAACTCCAAGACAAAAATGTTTTGGGGAAAAAAAAAAGCCTGGTTTCAGAAGATCTTCTCAACAGCTTCTCCAAGTTCGAGTTCAGGACCATAAAACCATTTCCTCGGAATTCACTCATTAGCTGAGCATTTACTAGGAGTCAGGGATTGTTCTGGCTGTTGAAGGCAGAAGCAGTCAGTAAAACAGACAAAAACCCCTGCCATCATAAATCTTATTCCTGTGTAAGTACCGTAAGTAACACTTACCAATAATTACTATTACTATACTTACGGTATTAGTCTCACCTAACTGTGTCAGGGGTATGGCGGGGACTCAGAGAAGAGTGCACAGGTGGTGTGGCACAATTACACCAGGGGTCAAAGAAGCCTCGCTGCCACGGGGAACTCTGGGCAAAGCCTACCGGGAGGCCAGGGTGGACCAGGTAAACGCCCGGGTCGAGATCCCAGGAGTGAGGAGAAAGGTGAAGAGAGGAAGCAGGGCCTGGGGGGCAGGCTGGGGATGGACCCAGAAGTCATCTGAAGGATTCTGGATCTGACTCTGAGCAGAAGGATGGTCTGCCTTCCCTTCCCCAGAGACCACTGTCAGTTACGCAGAGAAGACTCCAAGGGGTCAAGGAAAGAGAGACTGGGAGGCCAGTTTGGAGTGAGGGGGTACACCCTTCCACCCACAGCGCCTCGGCCACAGGCACATGTGGTCTCGTCAACTTTCCGGGTCTGCTAGTGCAGGCGAGGGTGGCAGCTGAGGGCATCCGACCCGAGGCACAGGACCAGGGCTTCACATCCAGTCCTAGAGTCCCAAAAAAGCCCTGGGGCAGGTTAGTATTCCCTCATGCAATAAACGATAAGGAAAAACAAGTAGGGTCTCTCGCAGGCAGGTTAACCAAGCACCAAGTCAGTGTGGGCCACAGAAGCAGGAAAGAGGCTGGTGGCGTGGGAGAGGGGCTGGCACCACGGCCAGGCAGTCCTAGGGCTGCCGGGGTGAGGGACTACCCCAATGGGACAGACACTCTAATGGGCCAGTCCTCCTCAGCTGTGATGCCAGTCATTCGCAAAAGCATATCCCAAAGTACTTAGGAGTTTAAAATATTTAATAGTTAAGACAGCACCACTTAAAACTGCATGCCCACACGTAACACTCATGCCTTCCAAAACGCATCTGAGGCTCATCCAAGGCTCTCTTTCCCTTTCCTCCCAGGGATTCTGAGAGCTAACACCATGTAAACCTCTCCCTAAGACGCATCCTCTCTTGGGGCTCCTGCAAGGCTGGGCCGACCTGGTTTGATCCTGGGAGGGGAGTGGAGCGTGGGGGGAGAGATGTGGCATGCCAGCCCTCCGGGTCTCGGATGACAGCCCACGACCAGGAAGGTTTCGGGGGTTCCGCACACCCTGCTCTGGCCATACTGGGCTCCTGCTGGCCGTCCCCCTCCACAAAAAACGCCCACATGTATTATTCCCCTCTTATTTGGACAAGAACTGCCATAAGAACAGAAAGAAAAACGGCAAGGCATTCCGAGGGAGGAAACCAACACGGAGCTTTCTCATGAGCCTGGTATTTGTGAGAAGGCCGCGGAGAGGCACACCCATCTGTGACCTGACACCTCCTCGTGCCCCGGGAAGGAGGAACCATCACAGGAATGTCAACTGAGCTTCCTTTGACTCTTAAGAGCCTTCACTCACAAAATTCTAAATGGCCAGATTTAAAATAATAAGCCTGTAAATATCTTTCTCACACCCACTACAGTTTTCTTTCATGTTTCCTTTACATTTCTGCCCCAAATCAAAGGACGAACCACAAGCCATTAGTAAGGAAAATCTAGCCAAGTGAAAGGAGAAGAGGTAAAGGGACTGAGCAACTCACCATCACAGGCAGAGGGTTCAATCCCTAAGACCCTAGATACCGGCTGTGCCGTCTGTTATTTCTGGCACTATACTGAGAACATGTAAGCGCATAAAGCTAACTCAGAAAACTGTTCTGTGACCACATGCCTTACTCCAGCTGCTCTCTCTGCATGTATTTCAGGTCTGATTAACACATGACATTCTCACACATACAAACAGGCACCTCACAATTGGAAACTGAAGGCCACTCACTACCCACTGACACATGCAAGCTATATATACATAAGCATACTGAAATAAATGAGTATATTTGCTTTACAAGTAAAGGCTAGTTTTATTCTAACCCCAACCAACTACTTGTTAATTAAGAGACAGCATTTACCAGACAGGAGGCGATCAATAGTTCTGAGTCTTCTTTTGTCCAATTGTATGCTGTGCATTCAAGGGCATTATTCTCTCCTTGATGTTTGCACATATAAGCACAGTTTCTCTCGAAAACGGTGCGGATGCCTTTAAACAGAATCACACTAGTAGCGCAGCCCATCCCCAGGCTGTGGACGCTCAGGTCTCTAGCAATCTCTACTCCATTTCCACACTATCTTCCTTGGCTCCTCAGAGCAGACTCCCACTGTACCATCTTCACGACAGGCAGTTGCCGACACCAGAACAGAAGGGAAGCTCCGAGCTGCTGTACTAGATGCTGCTCCTGCCCAGCCGCCTGACAAAAAAAAAAAAAAAATTCCGAGCTCCGAGTGTAACACAGGAGGTGTGGTGCAAAACAAGATGACACACCTCGAATGCACCAAAATCTTTAAAGTATTGTATTTTTTCCAACAGACTTCCTCACTGTTAATACCAAAGGATAAATAAGCAGAAGATGTACATGTGGTTACTGGAAAACTGCCGGCTCCGGTGATTTGCTCGGGATTGTTCTGAATCTCAGAACCTGCCCCAAAATGAAAAAGACGGAGCCAGACAGTCACCCTGCTGCAGAGGCTGCCGGAGGCACAAAGAATGTTCATCTGCTGCAAGAAACCTCGCTCCCAGAATGCTTAGCCCAGCATCTATATTAGCAAACATCTCTTTCCTTGACCTAAATATGCTGTTTGTTTAATCCCGCATCAGTGAGGAACAGAGAAGCAAAAGGGGAAAAAAAAAGTCCAAAAAACGAGAGGAATCACTAAGATGACTGCTGCTATGGAAACATGTGTAAGCCCACTTCAAACAACCTTTGGCGTGTGTGGGTAACAGCTTTGCTGACAGCAAACCACAGGGGAACATGAAATTGCTGTGTCAATCTTGCCTTCTGCCCACTCACACTCTTTGCTGGAGAGGGGGCTAGCAAGTTTGCACTGCTTAAAAGAAGAATTCCCCCCTGTCTGGTACCCAAAGATGCAAATGAGAACACGGATACAGGGTTACCTGGCGCTTCCTGAAGCAGTGCTCTGGTATGCAAGGGTAAATGCACACTTAAGGGCCACAGGCAACAAGGTTATTATGTTTGGTACATAAGTAATCCAAGTCCTTCAACTGCAGACTGAATTCAGTAACACTGTTCTACCTTGTGATATCTTTGGGACTAGCTGATAGGAAAGCTTGTCACTGATATAATACCAAGTTGACTCTTGCCATTTTTCCTTCTAGAAAATGAAAAGCAAATTATGTAAAAAGACCATCATGAACACACAAGGAAACCCCTCCCACCTACAACATGTATCTAGAAAAAAGTTACTGCTCTTTTAAAATCTATTCTGACATTCTTCCTTATTTCACAAGGCAACAGATGGTTTTCATTTTCTAGCTATAGATTTCAAAGTTAGAGTGAATTATAATTGAGTACCTACAGGTTAGTAACAGAAACCTGTGTCATGCAGGGAAGGTAAATCTTTAGAGAATAACATGCAATCACATAATTCCAACATTTGTGTTTTCTACGGCTATTGGGACCAACAGATAGCAGAAGTCTAGGATTTGTCTATCTCCTGAATTTTTATGCAAAGTGTATCAAATAGCTACAGAGATCAAAGGAGTAGATACTGGCCACATGCAAAAAACAAACAAACAAAAAAAAAAAACCAGAATAACTATATGTGGTCTAAAGCAATCAGCTTCAGAATGGTAACTCTGTTGAGAGAGCAGCAGTGAAAGGTATAAGATATCATTTGTAAAACAGACAGCTAGGGCGAAGTGGCTGTGTAGCACAGCGAGCTCAGTTCAGGGCTTTGTGAGAACCTAGAAGGCTAGGACGGCATTCAGGAGTGAACGTCGACATTCGAGGAATCAGTGAACTAAAATGGACTGGAATGGGTGAATTTAACTCAGATGACCATTTTATCTACTACTGTGGGCAGGAATCCCTCAGAAGAAATGGAGTAGCCATCATGGTCAACAAGAGAGTCCAAAATGCAGTACTTGGATGCAAACTCAAAAATGACAGAATGATCTCTGTTCGTTGCCAAGGCAAACCATTCAATATCACAGTAATCCAAGTCTATGCCCCAACCAGTAATGCTGAAGAAGCTGAAGTTGAATGGTTCTATGAAGACCTACAAGACCTTCTAGAACTAACACCCAAAAAAGATGTCCTTTTCATTATAGGCGACTGGAATGCAAAAGTAGGAAGTCAAGAAACACCTGGAGTAACAGGCAAATTTGGCCTTGGAATATGGAATGAAGCAGGGCAAAGACTAATAGAGTTTTGCCAAGAGAATGCACTGGTCATAGGAAATACCCTCTTCCAATAACACAAGAGAAGACTCTACACATGGACATCACCAGATGGTCAACACCAAAATCAGATTGATTATATTCTTTGCAGCCAAAGATGGAGAAGCTCTATACAGTCAGCAAAAACAAGACCAGGAGCTGACTGTGGCTCAGATCATGAACTTCTTATTGCCAAATTCAGACTTAAATTGAAGAAAGAAGGGAAAACCACTAGACCATTCAGGTACGACCTAAATCAAATTCCTTATGATTATACAGAAGTGAGAAATAGATTTAAGGGACTAGATCTGATAGAGTGCCTGATGAACTATGGACAGAGGTTCATGACACTGTACAGGAGACAGGGATCAAGACCATCCCCATGGAAAAGAAATGCAAAAAAGCAAAATGGCTGTCTGGGGAGGCCTTACAAATAGCTGTGAAAAGAAAAGAAGTGAAAAGCAAAGGAGAAAAGGAAAGATATATGCATCTGAATGCAGAGTTCCAAAGAATAGCAAGGAGAGATAAGAAAGCCTTCCTCAGTGATCAGTGCAAAGAAAGAGAGGAAAACAACAGAATGGGGAAGACTAGAGATCTCTTCAAGAAAATTAGAGATACCAAGCGAACATTTCATGCAAAGATGGGCTCAATAAAGGACAGAAATGGTATGGACCTAACAGAAGCAGAAGATATTAAGAACAGGTGGCAAGAATACACAGAAGAACTGTCCAAAATAGATCTTCATGACCCAGAGAATCACGATGGTGTGGTCACTCACCTAGAGCCAGACATCCTGGAATGTGAAGTCAGGTGGGCCTTAGAAAGCGTTACTACGAACAAAGCTAGTGGAGGTGATGGAATTCCAGTTGCTGCTGCTGCTATTAAGTCACTTCAGTCGTGTCCGACTCTGTGCTATTTCAAATCCTGAAAGATGATGCTGTGAAAGTGCTGCACTTAGTATGCCAGCAAATTTGGAAAACTCAGCAGTGACCAAAGGACTGGAAAAGGTCAGTTTTCATTCCAATCCCAAACAAAGGCAATGCCAAAGAATGCTCAAACTACTGCACAATTGCACTCATCTCACACGCCAATAAAGTAATGCTCAAAATTCTCCAAGCCAGGTTTCAGCAATATGTGAACCGTGAACTTCCAGATGTTCAAGCTGGTTTTAGAAAAGGCAGAGGAACCAGAGATCAAATTGCCAACATCCACTGGATCATCGAAAAAGCAAGAGAGTACCAGAAAAACATCTATTTCTACTTTATTGACTATGCCAAAGCCTTTGACTGTGTGGATCACAATAAACTATGGAAAATTCTGAAAGAGATGGGAATACCAGACCACCTGCCTGACCTAACCTGCCTCTTGAGAAACCTATATGCAGGTCAGGAAGCAACAGTTAGAACTGGACATGGAACAACAGACTGGTTCCAAATAGGAAAAGGAGTATGAAAAGGCTGTATACTGTCACCCTGCTTATTTAACTTATATGCAGAGTACATCATGAGAAACACTGGGCTGGAAGAAGCACAAGCTGGAATCAAGATTGCCGGGAGAAATATCAATAACCTCAGATATGCAGATGACACCACCCTTATGGCAGAAAGTGAAGAGGAACTAAAAAGCCTCTTGATGAAAGTGAAAGAGGAGAGTAAAAAAGTTGGCTTAAAGCTCAACATTCAGAAAACTAAGATTGTGGCATCTGGTCCCATCACCTCATGGGAAATAGATGGGGAAACAGTGGAAACAGTGTCAGACTTTATTTTTGGGGGCTCCAAAATCATGCAGATGGTGACTGTAGCCAGGAAATTAAAAGACCCTTACTCCTTGGAAGGAAAGTTATGACCAATCTAGATAGCAGAGACATTACTTTGCCAACAAAGGTCAAAAGCAGAGACATTACTTTGCCAACAAAGGTCCGTATAGTCAAGGCTATGGTTTTTCTAGTGGTCATGTATAGATATGAGAGTTGGACTGTGAAGAAAGCTGAGCACCAAAGAATTGATGCTTTTGAACTGTGGTGTTGGAGAAGACTCTTGAGAGTCCCTTGGACTGCAAGGAGATCCAAGCAGTCCATCCTAAAGGAAATCAGTCCTGGGTGTTCTTTGGAAGGACTCATGCTAAAGCTGAAACTCCAGTACTTTGGCCACCTCATGTGAAGAGCTGACTCACTGGAAAAGACCCTGATGCTGGGAGGGACTGGGGGCAGGAGGAGAAGGGGACGACAGAGGATGAGATGGCTGGATGGCATCACCGACTCAATGGACGTGAGTCTCAGTGAACTCCAGGAGTTGGTGATGGACAGGGAGGCCTGGCATGCTGCAATTCATGAGGTTGCAAAGAGTAGGACATGACTGAGTGACTGAACTGAACTGAAATGAGAGGGGTAGGATGGGGTGTTTATTGTGAACACCATTAAGTAAAGTCTTTATTTAACTTGTTACAAAAAAAAAAAAAAAATGACAATTCCTTTAAAGAAAAGTTATCACACCCACGTTCTGACATTAGAAGATCTAAGTCTTCATGTGACATCACAGTGAGAGTGATAGTCATGTCTGATTCTTTTGCGACCCCATGGACTGTAGCCCGCCAGGCTCCTCCTCTGTCCGTGGGGATTTTCCAGGCAAGAATACTGGAGTGGATTGCCATTCCCTTCTCCAGGGGATCTTCCCGACCCAGGGGTTAAACCCAGGTCTCCTGCACAGGTTGTGGATTCTTACTGTTTGAGCCACCAGGGAAGCCCTTACATCACAGTGATGGCAGATAAATAACATGGGCACTCACCTGCACAGAAATTGAATCTTGTAGACTGTAAATCAGTAAACACCTGGGTTAAAAATTGTCTTGCTGCTGCTGCTGCTAAGTCGTTTCAGTCGTGTCTGACTCTGTGCGACCCCATAGACGGCAGCCCACCAAGCTCCCCGTCCCTGGGATTCTCCAGGCAAGAACACTGGAGTGGGTTGCCATTTCCTCCTCCAATGCATGACAGTGAAAAGTGAAAGTGAAGTCACTCAGTCGTGTCCAACTCTTAGCGACCCCATGGACTGCAGCCTACCAGGCTCCTCCCTCCATGGGATTTTCCAGGCAAGAGTACTGGAGTGGGGTGCCATTGCCTTCTCCCAAAAATTGTCTTAAGATTTCATAAAATTCACCAACTAATCTAACTCCTATACTGTAAGGGAAACATTTTTTAAAAAGTAATAGTTAAATGAATTAAATAAAGATAATACCTACAAATTTAAACTTAATTTACTAGTATTACTTAGACATCTGGGGTGCAGAAGCCAGTGAATACTACTTAATATACAAAAGATGATGTTTGAACTTTACAACAGATCATAAATGATAAGCAAGTGAATATGAAGCTGCTGGTATATTCTATTTGATTTACTTAAAAAAAAAAAAACAACCCTAAAAGTTAATATTTAAAACAATGAAAGAGAATGAAACAATTTCCTAACAATCATTCAGAGGAAAAAAGAAATTTCTCCTAGAGATACATTTAATAACCATTTAAGCAACCTGTATCAATTGTAAATATCAATCATTTTCCAACCAGCAAAATTAGTGAGCAAGGAAAACAGAAAACATTTAGAGTGAAGGATACAAGGCCAAAAAGTGATTTTCATGCTAATAGAAGCATGACAAAATGAATCACTCAAAATGTGTATTTGGTTTTGCTGAGTTCTCTCATCAGAATGAACTTGGACTAGTGTAAAATGATAATTACCATGAACTGCATCAGAGGACATGAATAGATGGCTGATATCTATTGGCAATCATCTCCACTACCTAGAGAGGACATATTTCAATTTGGAGGATCACGTTTACTCTCACATCTTGAAATGTAACCCCTAATTTACACATCTCCCAAGACAGGATGTCTGCCTTTGACTCCCTTTGAGATCCAAGTCTATGTCTATCTCTCCTGCTAATAATGATACCTGGTTCTCCCATCACCTGCACACCCTCAGATCCAAGGTAATCACCTTTTAATATGACAAAGTAGGAGAGCAGCAGAATATTACTCAGCCATAAAAAGGAATGGTATCCCAGTGCATGTACAAAGGGGATGAAGCTGGAAAATGTTACACTGAGTGAAAGAAGACAGTCAAAAAGACCTCATATTATCTCATTTTTTTAAATGTCCAGAATTAGGTCAATTCATAGGGATAGAGAGTAGATTAGTAGATTTCAGGGAATGCAGGATGACTGCTGATGGGTATGGCGTTTCTTTTAGGGTTAATGAGAATGTTCAGAAATTAGTGGTTCTAGCATATACGCTATCTATACATAATACATAGTCTGTAAATATACTAAAAACCACTAGATTGAACAGTTTTTCTTTTTTATTGAGGAACAGTTGATGTATAATTTTATATAAGTTACAGGTATACAATATAGTGATTTCCAACTTTTAAAGGTTATATTCCATTTATAGCCACTAAAAAGTACTGGCTATATTCCCTGTGTTGTATAAAGAACACTTTTAAAAAGTGGATTTTGCTGTAGGTGAACACAACAAAGAGCCTGACTCCATTTTTGATGTTTTACTGCTATCGGCTTTTAAGTCTTACCTCTCCTTCCTATCCTTGTGGGCAAGTGACAGGGAGGGCCGGATGGCTCCCTCCCTTCATGCCAGTGGGGAATTCAATCCACTGTCAGGAACTCTCAGCCCAGCCCCAGCTCCCACAGGATCCCCAAGCCAGTCTCCTTTCCCTGCCCTGTCCAGCCATTTTCAGACATGCTTGGGTGTAGCCCCCCTCTCCTTACAGAACTTCATTACCTGAGTAGTAAACCTTATCAAACTCTCTTGGTGTGTGTATGTGTAAACTCTCTTGGCATGTGTGTATGTGTGTGTGTGGTATCATTACTCAACATACAAAGCAAATTTTGTGTGGGAGTCAATCCTATGTCTGTAGAGCAACTCCAATGTTAAATTATATCTCAGTAAAACCATTATTTAAGATAGAAGAGGTGAATAGGATTGTACCTAATTCTGCCAACCCCCTAAGGTCCTCAAAATTCAAATAAAATAACAGGAGAGAACTCAACCAAGAAACTGTTGTAAATACATTCATAGTTGTTGCTTTATACTTCACAAAGGATTTACAGTGCCACTCAAAACAGCCACCGTGCTTAAGGAATTCAAGGGTGTCTGAAGGTTGCTTTGGCCCCAATTCTCAGGAATGGACTTCCCTTGTGGCTCAGCTGGTAAAGAATCCACCTGCAATGCGGGAGACCAGGGTTGGGAAGATCCCCTGGAGAAGGGAAAGGCTACCCACTCCAGTATTCTGGCCTGGAGAATTCCATGGACAGTCCATGGGGTTGCAAAGAGTCGGACACGACTGAGGGACTTTCACTTTCACTTTGCTTCACTTTTTCTTGGACTACACTAACCAAGTAACAGGGAAGGTGCCTGGGGCTGTCCTCAGGGCATGCATGCCAGAGCTGGGAGAGGGGCTCCATACTGTACTAAGAGTAAGGTCAGGGAGGGCTGGGTCATCTGGCCGCCTCAGCCATTCAGCCACAGACGCCTCGGCACACAGGTGTTGCGCATTGAGTCCCCTCGCCCCCAAAGCATACCACCTGGAGCTGCTGCTCCCACTGGCAACCTCTCTCCTTGCCGAGTGTCCTTCTGTTTTAAATAACTTCTACATCTTATGTAATAATATACCACATATGATACAGTCACATTTCATAAAACCCAGATAAATGCGGCATGGGTAGAATTCGATCTTATGTGTCATTTATTCTATTTAAGTGCCCTCATGATGGCCAGTCCATACGAAGAGCTTATTTCCAACCCTAACAATCCATAAGTTAATGCAGTGAATCCTGCTGAGCAAAGAAACCTTACATAAATTGACCTGTCAACACTCTATTTTTTATTCAATTAGTATAATCAAACACTAAGTCTACTGTCTAGCAGAGGGCCTAGTATATACCACATGCCCAATAAATGCTGGTCTCTCTCTTTTACCCCACGTTAAAAATTTTCCTCCTTGATAGTAAGAAGAAAGAGCAAGATAGTTCTTCCAAAAATATAAGCACCCTTTTCACAAAATCCATGTATATGAGAATGCAATCAAGTCAAACTATAGATTACTTCTATTAATAAAAAAATAATTAAAAGAGAGAAATGTGGGTGTAGGAACAGGAAAAAGGAGTTAAGATAGTTGATGAAGGGGCAGAAGTTTCAGCAAAGATCATTAAAAAGGGCAGTGGTCTTCCAGAGACGACCAGAGCACCCCCCCCCCCAAAAAAGGGAGAGAGACTCCTCCTTTTTCTTTGGCAGGAGACCAAGTTAAACCTTTAAAATAAAACAGACCTCCAAAAGGAAGAAAAGTTTGGGCTAAAAAAAAAAAAAACAAATTACTTATTGGTAGGAATGTCAGATAGTGCAGGTCACTTTGAAATATGGTATGGCAATTCCTCACAAAATTAAACATAATTATCTTATGATCCAGCAGTTCCACTTCTGGGTCCAGCCCCAAGAGAACTGAAAGTGCAGTTTCAAAGAGATGTTTATATACACCCATGATCATAGCTGCACAACAGCCAAGAGGTGGAAGCAATCTAAGAGTCCATCAAAAGATGAACGGATAAACAAAATGGGGTATGTACATGCAATGGAATATTATTCAGCCTTAAAAAGGAAGGAATTCTGACACAGGCTACAACAACACGGAAGAACCCTGAGGACATTACACTAAGTAAAATAAGCCAGCCACAAAAGGACAAGTTCTATATGAGTCCACTTACACAAGGTGCCTAGAACAGGCGAATTCATAGAAACAGAAAGAAGAGGGACTTTCCTGGGCGATCAGGGGTTAAGACTCTGTGCTTCTACTGTGGACAGCAGAGATCTGACCCTTAGGGAACTAAGACCCCGCATACCATGAGGCGTGGCCAAAAAAACAAAAGAAAACAAAAGGTAGAATGTGGTTTCCAGGGGCTGGAGGGAAGAGGAAATGGGGAGTTGTTGTTTAGTGGAAACAGAGTTTGTAATGATGAAAGGGTGCTGAAGATGGGTGGTTACACAACAAGGTAAAGCACTGAAGGCCACCAAATGGTACCTAAAAAGATGGTACATGTTATGCTATATATACGATATGTTATATATACATTAAAAAAATAGAAAACCAACTTACTTACTAGGCACAGATTTCCTATAACTTCCAGGAACAACTGATATGAAATAACAGGAAACCCGGTAGGGTAACTGGTCTTACCTCCCATTCTCTCCTCCCACCCCTCACAAAGGACAGATAAGCCCAAGAAACAGGCTTCATGTGCCCATTTTCCTTCTATCTGTTTTAACTAGTTTATATTAGATTAACTTATGTAGTATAATTTCTATAACTAATAACTATAGTATTTCCTCATTACACTTGGTAATGAACTTCTTAGAAAAACGCTTCAAACTATGTACCATCACTGAAAAAAACAAAGCTGAGACTGAAATTCTTCACTGATAGACAACTGCTTCTTCATTCCACACTACAAAAGGAATGAACCCAGAGCGTTTATACAGGTGCTGATTTACCCCTCAGCTCAGGAAGCTGCAGGCGAAGTCGGAACTTCAATCACAGTTACCGGAGGTCGTGGAGCAAAACCACGGTTTCTGAGGGAGCTTAGTTTTTTGAAGAGAAACCAATAAACCCACAAATGCCGATGCTTTGTCAAATATGAGAAGCTGCCAAAGAGCTATTTGCAAAGCTTTTCATCCTTATTGAACACATTGGTAGGGAGGGGCGCACTGGAGGGGGCTGGAGGCACGGAAAAGCACAATGAATACAGCGAGCGCCAAGGCCCAAGCTGCAAATGAGACACGAGTGAAAAAGAAGGCAGCAGGGCAGATGCAATGGCTGAGTGAGAGGCCTCCGCCAGCCTCCTCTAAGGAGACGCTGTTTTAGGCAGGCATCTGAAGAAATCACTCGGTGGCAAGGTATACTGAGCTTAAACGATGGAAAAGGTACACAGCATAATCTGTGTAAAAACGCACCCACTCCAGTATTCTTGCCTGGAAAATTCTAGGAGGAGCCTGGCGGACTACTGTCCAGGGGGGTCATGAAGACTCGGGCACGACCAAGCCACAGAGCACCCATGCACTCACGAAAACAGTTCATGTGCTTCAAATACGGAGTTACAGCTATTGGAAAGCTGTTCTCACATGTGAGGAGAGACAAAATTCAGATTCCGTAACACTTCAAGTACGTGTATCTTGGATTTTAGCAGCTGAATATTTTAAAAATTGTACTGTCATTGTGTCCATATAGAAATATTGTCTCAATATGAGTAAGGAAAGGAAATAAAGGAAAATATAAACATAAAATTTGTCTGCCATTTTAAAACTATTGCAATTATACTTCAAAAAAACTGCAGCTCAAAATCTCACTCCTGTGTATATATCCAAACACAAAAACACTATTCGAAGATACAAGCACCCCAACGTTCCTGCAGCATTATTTACAATAGCCGAGATATGGACACAACCCAAGTGTCCAGCAGCAGAAGAATGGACAAAGAAGACACAGCACCCACGCACAATGGAACACTGCTCGGCCGAAAGAAGGAGGAAGCGACGCCATCTGCAGCGACCTGGATGAACTCGGAGGGCATTATGCTTAGTGAAACAAGTCAGACAGAGAGAGACAGACACTGCATGGTATCACTTGTATGTGGCATCTAAAATATGCAACGAACTAGAGAGTGTCACAAAAAAGCAGAAGACTCACACATACAGAGAATATGCTAGTGGTTACTAGTTGAGGAGAGGGAACGGGGAAGGGACAATATAAGGGGAAGGAACCGAGGTACAAACTATTACCTATAAAATACATTACAAGGATATATTTTACAAGGGGAATACAGCAAATATTTTATAATAACTACAAATGCAGTTATTCATTTAAATTTTAAAAACTGTGAATTACTATATTGTACACCTGTAGCTTATTTAAAAAAAAAAAAGCTGAATTTCTCCTGAAGGCACTCTATCCTCGACAGAGTTATCTCTCCAAAGCATAGGACTGTCTCCAACACATGAATTCCCAAAAGTATTCCTGGCACTGAGAATTCAGAAGGGAATGGTAAGATGACTTCTTCAATGATGGCCAGTTAGAGCTATCCAACTTTATTAAATTCACAGAGCACTTCAGGGAAATCTTTGGTGAGTCAATAACTTTGGCTCATTCATTCTGTGAGGCGAGGTCTGGGCCTGAGGGCTGAGCCATCTATCCCAATTCATTCTAAGAAATTTATTTTGCAGATCTTTCCCCACAAAATTTTCATCTCTGCTATAACCACAAGGCTTTCAAGGTCCAAAAAAAACCAAAAATTTCCACTTGGAGAAAAAGTCAGAGGAGGGATGGAAAGAGAGAGATGATAAACGGGGTAGCTGAAGTTTTATTCAAATCACAGAATGGGCTCTATTTAGGACACTCTAGTCACCTAGACAATGAAGGGGATTTACATTTTAAAAATAACTTCTATGGTAAAACTTAAAGAAAAACTTTATATAAACAGTGCTGGGCACATCTTTAACAGAGTCTGTCACACGTACCTAATTCCTACTACATGCCAGAGGCTGAACACAGAAATTCGGTCACACGGTCTCACTTAATTGTCTCCACAACTCTAAAAGTTAAGTTTATAGGTGATCTCACCCATGACTGCCATCCCTTGATCTTGCTGCACGTAAACAAGGTCTCCACAGGAAGCCCTCCTGGTGCACTGGCCCAACACTGACACCGTGTGGCCTGGGGCTGACCAACCACAGGGGGTGCTGGACAAGAGGAACCCACAAGCTCAAATGTCCCCTTAGACTGGTAGCTCTCAAAGTACTGTCATCGTGAATTACGCTAAGAAATGAATTTTAAATCATGATATATGTGTGTAGAAGAATATTTCCCCCCAAATACGTACCCTTGCAACATGTGTTACTGCATTATTTTCTGTCCCAGCCTCTCTAGTCCATTCTAGCTCACTGGAAAGAAGGGAAGAAAAACAGAAGGAAGTGAGGAAATGTAGGAAGGAGGGAGGGGGACAGTCAGAGCCCACTAAACCGTCTTCAGGACCACCACAGTTCACGCATACAGCTGGAAACCCCACATGTACCTGTCCTCTCTCCTCGACATGGTACCATGACACACAGTCGTGTCTGTCAACACTTGGAATCACCAGTTTCAAGACACATCCCATTCCCTACGAGCAGCTCATCCCGGCCCAAGAGTAGGATGGAAGGGCCTGCTGAAGATGACAGCTGTAAGAACATTACCAAGTCAGAAGAAGCTGGCCCAGGAATCAAGGGGTAGAGGTTAGAGCGGCCACTCTGTTACCCTAATAACACACTCCACCCCTGCTGGTCACAGGGCCTGGTTTGAAAGGGAAGAATGCTTGCAATTAGAGGAGAAAATGAAGCACAATGAATGGAAAGGTGAGGCGGCCACCTGGCCATTTGGGGGCTCCGTAAGCTGCTGAACCAGAAGGCAAATGAGCAGGATACTCTACCAGCAAAGGCGAAACTGGGCTGCTGCCTTCCAAAGGGTCAGGAAGGACCATGGCTGGACCCCAGGGTGGATTGTCCAGGACATCTTAGTATTTCTAGCTCCAACAGTACAAATTCATGAAAAACCACAGCGATTCAAAGAAAGGCAGGACTACTGAGAATTCAGATGTTCAGGTAAAGAAGGCTAATCAGTTGAAGTGGGCAAAAAACATATGGAATGAGTAAGAGGACAGTAAATGTATAATTATCAACTACAGCCAAACAGCCAGCTAGAGAAGTGAACACTGCAACACCTATGCATATTTCCTTCCTGCTTGGGTATGTGTGTGTGTACCAATTTCATCTCTCCTCCTCCTTCCTCTTTCATTATTTTACACAAGAGTTATTGTTGAAACTTGACAATTTAGACTTTGCATAGCACATATTCACACGAAGACTGCTACTGAATTTAAGGATTAATTAACAAGGCTCAGAAATGGGTGCTGATACTCCCTCCCAAAGAAAGATACAATGGAAACTTTGTGACTCCTTGTTTGAGGGGCCAGTGAACACCTTCCTGTGCCTGAAGGATAGCTATGCTCTGTTAGGCTGAAACACGTATGGAAGGTCAATTATGTGCAGAGGCTGGGTGTGCAGAGGCTGGGTCTGCACGCTGACGAGTCAAAGGGGAGGGCTGTGCCAGTTGCTAAGCTATTGTCTGTCAGCTCCACTCCTCCCTTCCACACTCAGCTCTAGGATGCCAGGGCTGGTCCTCTGAAAACCACAGTTTTACTGGTTGGGTTCCTGTTAGGTTCACCAGCAGGGGGCACCAAAGGGAGACTGCAAAGCCTGGGGGAGAAGGAGCTTGCTCCTTGATGCCAGCTTCCTACTTGCTTTTCGGTTCCCAGTATTACCAGCAGGAAATCAACCCTGAATATTCACTGGAAGGACTCATGCTGATGGTGAAGCTCCAATTCTTTGACCAGCTAATGCAAAGAGCTGACTCACTGGAAAATACCCTGATGCTGCGAAAGTGAAAGTGAGAGTGTTAGTCGCTCAGTCCAACTCTTTGCAACCCCATAGGCTATATAGCCCACGAGGCTCCTCTGTCCATGGGATTCTCCGGGCAAGAATACTGCAGTAGGTTGCCTTCCTTTCCCTTCTCCAAGGTATGTTCCCAACCCAGGGATTGAACCCTGGTCTCCTGCATTGCAGGCAGATTCTTAACTGTCTGAGCCACCTGGGAAGACAATCTTGGGAAAGACTGAGGGCAGAAGGAGAAGTGGGCAGCAGAGGATGAGATGGTTGGATAGCATCACTGACTCAATGGACATGAATTTGAGCAAACTCTGGGAGACAGTGAAGGACAGAGGAGCCTGGAGTGCTGCAGTCCATGGGGTCACAAAGAGTCAGACACGACTGAGTGACTGGACAACAACAACAATCACTGAGCAAGACTTCCTGCTGCTTCACCTGGGAGCAGAAAGTCCTCCCTGTGCAGCAAGAGCATCAGGTCTGCCATGTCTCCAGCATTTACAGGACCATCGTTACACTTGCCACCAGAAACACCATCACCAGCTGCCTAGCACCCACTCCTCAGAGGTCTGGGTATCAGCTCCGGGGAGCTCCTCCTCTAAGCTTCTAAGATTTAATAACACAGCCTCAACCCTTGGTCCTCCCTAGCTCCTGCAGCCACTACCACCATGATATGTGAATGTTCTCTTGTTATCTTTTAATACCTACATAACAATTTTATACCTAATAGCAAGTCTTTATGTTTAATTCTATTAAAACAACTGATGTGATTTCTGTTTCCTGGCTGTACCCTGTGATGCTATAGTCAGCCCTTGTTATGTGCAGACGATCGGTTCCAGGACCCCCTGCAGATACCAAAATTCAAAGATGCTCAAGTGGCACTGTACAGTCAGCCCTCAGTGTCTGCAACTTTTGCATCCACAGATACAGAGGCCCAACCATACTAGGTTCTAATTAGTTTTGAAATTTTTAAAATTATCACCAAAAAATGAGAATAACCAATAAGCACATAAAAAAGATGTTTAACATCATTAAGAAAATGTAAATTAAAACTGTAATGATATTTCATTATATATAGCCCACCAGACTCCTCTATCTATAGGATTTCCCAGGCAAGAGTACTGGAGTGGGTTGCCAGTTCCCTCTCCAGACATACCAACCAGGATGGCTAAAATCTAAAAAGACTGGCCACACTAAACATTGGCAAAATAGCTAGAACTCTAGTAAGTTGCTAGAAGAGCCACTATGGGAAACACTGTTGCCAAAAACTGTTAAAGAGTTACCATCAGGTCAGATCAGTTCAGTCACTCAGTCCTGTCCGACTCTTTGCGACCCCATGAATCGCAGCACGCCAGGCCTCCCTGTCCATCACCAACTCCCGGAGTTCACTGAGACTCACGTCCATCAAGTCAGTGATGCCATCCAGCCATCTCATCCTCTGTCCTCCCCTTCTCCTCCTGCCCCCAATCCCTCCCAGGGTCTTTTCCAATGAGTCAACTCTTCGCATGAAGTGGCCAAAGTACTGGAGTTTCAGCTTTAGCATCAGTCCCTCCAATGAGCACCCAGGACTGATCTCCTTTAGGATGGACTGGTTGGATCTCCTTGCAGTCCAAGGGACTCTCAAGAGTCTTTTCCAACACCACAGTTCAAAAGCATCAATTCTTTGGTGCTCAGCTTTCTTCACAGTCCAACTCTCACATCCATACATGACCACTAGAAAAACCATAGCCTTGACTAGATGGACCTTTGTTAGCAAAGTAATGTCTCTGCTTTTCAATATGCTATCTAGGTTGGTCATAACTTTCCTTCCAAGGAGTAAGCGTCTTTTAATTTCATGGCTGCAGTCACCATCTGCAGTGATTCTGGAGCTCAAAAAATTAAAGTCTGACACTGTTAGAAGTGTTCTAAAGTTAGATCACTTGCACAAGTCTGCAAATTTACTAAAACTTGTTGAACTGTACCTTCAAAATTTAGAATGAATTGTGTGGTATATAAATGATACCTCAATGAAGTTGTGAAACAAAAATCTAGGGGAAAAAATTGAAGAAACTCTAGTGAGGTGAGCAAAGGAAATAAATCATGATAAGAAACCACAATGCACTAATAAATAAAATGAAACATTTGTGTCTGGACATACATATAATTGCATGTGATAAATACAGGATGCCTAAGAACCAAACCATTTCAGCAAACAGAATGTCTTTATTTCAAATGCTTAAGAATAGGTCTGGTGTGTAGCACTAAAGAAATGCTCAGTTCTAGTGAATGATGGTTTTTTGACTGCTTCAAAACTGAACAAATAGGATAGTACCAGCATTCACATCTAGCCAATGTCATCAAATAGGGAGATACTGTTTTGAAGCTGAGAAAATTCTTTCCCGTGAACAGACAGGCTTTTTTCATTTTTTAAGGAATGCCCTTAACAGTGATAGTGTCATTGCCAAGGAAGACAGACTGCTGATGCCTTATTACAAACCAGCAAAGACTGATCGACCACAGGTGCGTAATACAACTAAACACACACATCACGGAAATTATTCTTGACCTTGAAAAAAAAGGTTGAACACAGACATCACTACAATGTAAAAGTAAGGGATCTCTAAAGATGGAAAAACTCCCTCCACTGGACTAATGATTCAGACAGGCAAATACTTTTTCTTAGAACGAATGACTCAGATTTTGAACTCTTGTGTTGATTCTCAGGCTTCCCTGGTGGCTCAGATGGTAAACAATCTGCCTGCACTGAGGTAAACCTGTGTTTGACGCCTGGGTCAGGATGATCCTCTGGAGGAGGGCATGGCAACCCCCTCTAGTAATCTTGCCTGGAGAATCCCATGGACAGAAGAACCTGGTGGGCTGCAGTCCACGGGCTCACAAAGAGCTGGACATGACATAGCGACGAAGCACAGCACAGATGACATTTACGTTTACTATGAGAAAAGAACTATCCTTTACCCCAGAGTTCAGAGCATTCGCATTGCTGTTTTGTTTTTGAAGCTATAAAAAATTTATTTTGTGAAATTCAGTACGTACTGGAAATTTTTTTTGTCTTATTGTAACACTGTGTTTTGCTTAATATTCTACGAGGCATCAGCACCAAAAATTTCAGATGAACATCTGCAGTGCGTTCATATTTAAAGAAGACTTTTCCCCAAAACTCCATGCAAAATATCTCAAAAAAGGAATATAATGATAACAGATTTTGTAATAAATATCATTTTACATAAATGTTTATAAAAGCTAATACTCATTATTCCAACTTATAAATCATCTTTCATGCTTTTATAGTATAAAAGTATGTTCTACAAAAGAAACTCAGTTTGTAACATTGTGCTTAAGAGAAATGTACGGGAAATTTAATGTTATCCAGGAACTAATTAGGCCATGAGACATGGGTTGCCTGTATTATCTCCCATTACAGATGACAAGACCAAGGTTCAGAGAAGTGGAGCTGATGTGACCAAAGGCACATAGTTGGTATGTGGGATAAGAACCAAAGATCCCTGGCTCCTAGGCCCTTGCTCTTTCCAACATGTCTTCAATCCCATTAACAAATGATGATGATTACACAAGAGGTATTTAAAGCTGGTAAAGAATCTGCCTGCAATGTGAGAAACCTGGGTTTGATCCCTGGGTTGGGAAAATGCCCTGGAGAAAGGAAAGACTACCCACTCCAGTATTCTGGCCTGGAGGATTCCATGGACTATATAGTCCATGGGGTTGCAAAGAGTCGAACACGACTGAGCGACTTTCACTTTCACCAATACATGTAAGATGCTACAAAATATGAACTTCCAGTGCTTTATCAAGTTGTGTTATTAGTTTAAAATAGATTTGATCCTCTATTTGGGAAATGTAAGGCTGGGGTTAGGTCCTTTTCATCAACTGAAAGGTGAGGTACATCCTTTAGAGCTGAAGAGCATCGAAGAAGATGCTCAGTAAGCAGGCAGGTATACTTTTTATTATTCCCGCCTTCCACCGAAACTTCTAAAATATGAAGTGGTTCATACACAGCCAGTGCAGTTTCCATTTTCAAAAGGCCAGCCTTGTGTTCTACTCAGGACATAGATCCCTCCAATCCACAGAAGGTAAGGAGTCAACCCTACTGCTCCTGGTAAGAACCACGGAGGACTCAAGGGCCGATGTCACAGCTGGCTGCTGAGCACACACCACTGATGGGAGGGACAGACTGGAGTCCCCCTCCTTCCACAAATGAACAAACTCAAGGCCACTTCCCCTAAGACATGCTTCTCAATTTCATAATGACCAGTGCTTGATTACACCTATCATGTGACTAAAGAAATATCTTGATGATTCAATATTTCCTAGGAAAAACGAGGAATGATGCATTTCCTTCTGTTAACCCATCAGAGTCACCATCGCTGGTCACTAGCTGGAGGTCACAGGAGATCAAGGTACATCTTTATCCTTAGTGGCCTCTGTCTGAGGAAGCTTCTCAGTTTATCTCCCTCACCCACTGGAGAGGAATACGGTGATACACACTTACTCCATTACTTCAGTGCCAATGAAGATACAATGGAGATTATACACGAAAGTTCAAACTGATTCCAAAATCCATTCAAATATATGAACTTTTAAAACCCCTCTATTTGGGAAATAAAATATTGAGACTAGGTCCTTTTCAACAACCAAAAGAAGTGGTACTGTAAATTTACTAATTTATATGTTATAAATTGATGCTTTATTGATTTTCCACTGAGGATACCAAACATGTGTAATTTTAAAGGAATTCTGAAGAGTATGTTTCAACACTTCACAAACTTTTTTGTGCTTGGTAACGAATAAGAAGATCAACCTAAATTAAAGGTCTTTATTCAGCAGACATCTACTCAATTTAAAATTACCAGAAATTATGAATGGTAAAATTACACATTCCCACAGAAAGTTCAAAGTAGCCTAAAAAAATGAAAGTTTTTCATTTTACTTCACCACACATTAATAGCAGATTCAAGTAGTCTAAGATAATCACTGGCTTTTAGGAAAAAATGTGTCAACCAACAACTGCTGAAAAATAGCTCCCTGCTATAAAAGCTAAAAAACTTAGGACATAACAATGTTTTAGCATATATATGTGGGCACAGATAACAGATGTAAATATATATGGCCACTTTCCAATCCACCAGGTAGAAACTAAAGACTGAGAAACATTTTTACAATACTTTTTCTTTCTTATAGATCATTTAATTCAGCCAGGCAAAGAAGAATGTTCCACCTTGGCTCTAAAACAGAAAATCTGAATAGGGAAGACTGAACACACTACAAGATCTGGGTTGCTCTAGAAGGGATCACCAGAATCAATATGCAAAACTTCTCTAACAAACAGGAGCAGGAATGCCAGTGAGTGATGACGTACTGCAATGGCAACGGAACTAGAGGACATCAAAGGCCCCTTGGGGTCCGACAATTTGATGGATTCTCCGCTTTATAGGCACTGGCTGTGAGTGCGATTCCAGCCAGGCGGAATGGGAATGAGTGAATCTTTGGTGGCACAGGTAACTTAAAGGGATTGCACAGAAGGCCCAATATGCCTCATAAAGTATGTAAGATATACCTTGTAAGGTTTATCTGACATATTACCTAGGCTTCCCCATAGCTCAGCTGGTAAAGAATCCGCGTGCAATGCAGGAGACCTGGGTTTGATCCCTGGGTCAGGAAGATCCCCTAGAGGAGGAAATGGCAACCCACTGCAGTATTCTTGCCTGGAAAATCCCATGGACAGAGGAGCCTGGCAGGCTACAATCCATGGGGTTGCACAGAGTCGGACATGACTGAGCCACTAAGCACAGTACAATAATGTCACCAGCGAGGACGCTGAGGTTCAAAGACGTTTAAAGAAGACATGACCAAAGTCAAAGCACACTGGGTGTCTGAATTAGGACCTCTCGTCCCTCATCCCCAGACTCAGGCTCTTTCTACTCTACCATGATGCTTTCCCGTCAGGCCCCCAAAGAACCTCATTCCTTACACACAGAAGTACTAAGCAAGTAAAAGAAAATTTGACATTTATAGAGGAAAAAATAAAACCCACAGATTAAAATGCCTGCCCAACTTCAGGAGTGGGGGGGGGCTGCAATATGGCTCCAGTGAAGACCACATCTTTCTTCCAAGGTTTCATCATGAAACATATGCAAACCATGTGCTCCATCTAGTGGATTCATGGGAGAGCCTCAGGAAGAGGGAAATGCACGTCTTTAGCTCTCTTCAGTTCACACACCCGTGAAGCATACATTAGCGCAAACCTCCACCCAAAATGCCAATACTAAAAAAAGAGATTAGAAACATTCTAAGCTTCCAAGAGTCAAGGATAAATTTTTTCCAACGAGTTAAAACCGGTCTCCACACTTGCTTCCTCCCTCGTTCCCTGTTTTCCCCAGCATAAGGAAATAAGTCAACGAGGTAGGTCACCTCACAGGTAATCAAAGTAAAAGCTCTCACATGACACATGCCCCGCAGGTATAACTCAGACTTGACTCTGAAATTCAGAGTCTCTTGATGTTACTGTGGTTACTGTCACCTCAAACCCATGAGCAGACCCTCCTCTCAAAAAAAAAGAGTAAGATGTGATGGGAAAAACCCAACTCAGAAGTCAGCCAACATTCCTGGTCCTGCCAAGTTTCTGAATGTTGCAACCTTCAGTCATTCAACTGCTGCCTAAGTCCCTCCTTTGTAAAACGTGGACGATGCCACAAGGATGACGAGGGATGACCGGTGTCAAGCACCTCCAGGGGCCCACAGCGCTCAGTGAACGGCAGAGACAGACAGGTGGATTCAAGTAGGCTTCTTGTTTATGGGTGCTTCCTTTCCTTCACCCCCGAATTTTTATTTTAAAAAGGTAATACATCAAAATGGCAAGCAGAGTTGCTAGAATATATGGAGATGATAAGAAGCAGTCAAGAACCTGTCCCTTATTCAGTATGACCAGAAAAACAGAGAAACAAGAGGGGTCCTTATAAACCTCACTAATGTGGCTGAGTTTCATCCAACAGTCAATGAAAAGCCACGACATTACCCTTTCTTGACCCTGATCCCACACGGATCCAAAACTTCATCAACTTATTTCCTAAATTATAAAATAGGATGCTCTTAAAGTTGTGTTTCTGTCTTCTGTCTCAGCTTTGCAACTGGAATGTCAACTGTCACGCACATGTTCACTCTAGACTTGTGTTTTAAGTGCTGAAGAAACATCAAATAATGTCCATTATGAACCTTTTGCTGTGTCATAACTCTCAACCTATCCGTTTTGAGCAAGCGTGTTTCCTAACAGCAGTAAACATCTTTGACTCCAATTAAACTATTAACTGTAACGTAACATAAAATATGAATGAGACAGCCGATTGCCTCACTCACCCCAATGTCTATCTTCCCCTTTCACAATGAATGGGTGGCCACCCGGCCAGAGACTACGTTTCTCAGCCTCTCTCACGTGAGCTGTGGCTACAGGAGCAGGTCCTGGCTAATTGGATGTAGGCAGAAGTGATGCGTGCACATGTCAAGTCGTGCACTTAAACGGGAAGGCGTGTGCCGTCCTCATGCTATCTGCCCTTCCTGCTGGCCAGAACACAGACCAGCTGGCAGGAGCTGGAGCACCCTTCTAAAACTACAAGAAGAAATATCTTGTGGAAGATGGCAGGACAACAAGCTAGCAGGAACTTGGACCCCACATGGTAGAGTCTTCAAGCAAGCTGTTTACACTTGGACAATTATTGTGAGAAAAATTTGCCATCCTTTATAAGCCACTGTTTTATTAGTCTTTACTAAAGTTAATCCTAACAAATACTGAAATAACTACAAACCTGAAAACAAATATTTTGTCCAGTCAACAGATATTTATCGGGGATCCATTACAGCCAAGCATACTACAGACTCTAAATGTACAATTGAGAATAAGACTCAGTTCCTATCCTCTAAGAGCTCATACACTGATGGGCTGAATGACTTTGGATCATGGTATTAAAAAAGAAAATAATGCAAATGTATGTCATGCCATTGAACAAATCACTTAAACAATGTTTAAACAGTACATTTTATATGTACATTTCCATAATGAAAAAAATATTGTCAAAAAAGGAAAAATTCAGAAGAAACAAATTTTAACTCAGTGTTTTAAAGTTTTCAAGTCACATATCTGATAAAGGATTTTTATCCAGATAAGAAGAAATCCTAAACTCAGTAATAAAGTGAAAGTCACTCAGTCGTGTCCAACTCTTTGCAACCCCATGGATGTTACAGTCCATGGAATTCTCCAGGCCAGAATACTGGAGTGGGTAGTCTATCCCTTCTCCAGCAGATCTTCCTGACCCAGGAATCGAACCCGGGTCTCCTGCATTGCAGGTGAATTCTTTACCAACTGAGCTATCAGGGAAGCCCAAACTCAACAATAATAAACAATAAAGATAGACAAAATGTTTTAAAAAAATCGTCACAAAACTATATCTAGATATATTTAGAAACATTACAAAATGCACAACATCATTAGTAGTTAGCAAAATTTATTTTAAAACCTATTGAGCTACCTCTACACACCTACTGAAATGGCTAAAATTAAAGTCGGACCACACCAAGTGATTGGAGAAGGGAATAACAACCCACTCCAGCATTCTTGCCTGGAGAATTCCATGGACAGAGGAACCTGAAGGGCTCCATGGGGTTGCAAAGAATCAGACATGACTGAGTGACTAACACACACACACACACACACACACACATACACCCCCCCAAGTGATGCCAATGATGTGGGATTAAGGAACTCTTATACACTCAGATGAGCTGTTTCTGGGAATGTAAAATGGTACAACCACCTCGGAGAACAGTCTGACAGTTTAACAAGTAAACACATTTACCAACCATATAACCCAACCATTCTATATTTATTTACCTAACAGAGATTAAAACATGCACCCATACAAAAGTTATACACAAACATTCATGGCAACTTTATCTGTAATAAACAAAAACTGAAAACAACCCAAATGTCCAAGTGACTAGAAAGACTGATCAATTATAGGACACCCTTATACTCCAATGTTACTCATCAATTTAAAAAAATGAACTAGATGAATGAACCTGAATATAATTATGCTGAAAGAAAGAAGACACACCAAAAAAAGTCTGCAATGTATGCTGGCATTTTTATAAAAAAACAATAGTAACGGAAAGCAGATCTGTGATTCTCTCAGAAGATAAAGCAGTACAAAAAGACTCAAGGAGACTTTAGGGGGTGACGGATCTGTTTCTTGTCTTGAATATGGTGATTGTTTTACAGATGTATACATATGTCAAAACATATCACATTTTACATTGTCAGTATGTGCATATTAATGTACGTCAGGTATCCTCAATAAAACTACTTACGGGCAAAACATCTTACTGGAGCATTTTCACTCAGTCTCTCAAATGTACACGTTTTTAGCTTGAACTAATCTAATTCAGACCGTGCGCTAAGGCTATTAAAATATCCCAGTATTACAAATTATTAAGATGAAAACCTGACATTATGCCACTTTTAAGTGAAAACAAAACTGATTTCTGAAAAAAAAAAGGGGGGGGAGAGAGAAGAACATGCATTTCAGCCTCTCCGTCCTTTGAAAAATAAGGGTTCAGTTTTCCTGTGTGCCATTTTTGTGTACTATGGTAAAGTAGACTTACACTCAGTCTGTGAGTGTGTATATTCTACAAAGGGGGATTACAGAAGGAGGATAAGTGGTACCTAGAAGTTATCATGCACCAGCGGATGAAGGAAAATTCTCCTGACTCCAGAATGAGAATGTCTCCAAACACAAGGAGAAACAAATACAGTATCTGTTGGCTATCTTGGAAATCATGCACATTTGGGGCATGACAACTATTATTCCACATCATGCTCAGAACAACTGTAAAATATGAAGCAGTAGTTTAACTTTTATTTCACTTAATTTATATCCACTTGCTTTCCTAGAGAATTTCTAAATAAAAATCTGTGCTATTGTATTTGGTATATCCAGGATGAATTACCAAAGTTTTCAGGAAACGTCTTTCATAGATTAACACTTTAAAATGCATTATTTAAAAAACAACATCTGTGTGGGCAATAGATTAGTAAATAAAATACTTCACTTTTTGAAGTTAGAAAATGTATTGTTTTGTACACATAATAATTATGCTAGTAAACTCTCCAATACATAAGACAAGACCTTAAAAGTCTTAACACTCAGCTCATAAAACAGGCTCTGTAATTTATGGGTATTAAAATGGCTGTACGAGTTAAATGACATTACTGTCAACCATGACTCACAGGAAGAGAAAAATGGTTTTCATTTCTTAACACTTGGGAGTCGCTTCATTGTTAACTACTAAAATTAAAAACAAAAGATAAATTTTTTAAAAACCTCTCTCAAATGACACTGTGGGAAACTATTACAAGGAAACCTTGGTAGAAAGTTACATATATAATACTTCAGTCGAATCTTGGTAACAATAGAGCAGTGGCTGCTCTCTGCCCAGCGATGCCTTGGGGTTATCAGTCTTTCAGCAAGCACTATGCTGGGCAGAGGAAATGCAGTGGAGAAGAGGTAATTCAATCCCATGAGGGTCTCTGTCTAGTGAAGAAGTTTTCTGCACGAAAGGTGAAGACAAGCCCATTCTTGGCAACTGACTCCAAGTGTTTCCTCCTCCACATATGTTCAACCAACAGCCCAGCCACAGCTTAAGAAAGGCTGAGCACCATTATACTTGGATTACAAATTCCTGTTTGAATCACCTGTGGGAGTTACACTTTTCTGATACTACTGAGAGAGTGCTCAAAACCCGGAGGGGCTCTAGAGTCTGACAGCTCTGGTTTGAGGAGTTCCAGCTCCACTTCTTACCGGCACATAACTCTGAACAAGTTACTGAAGCTCTCCAAGGCTCAGCTTTCCCATCTCTAAAATGGTGACAGAGGCAGTACCCACCTCTAAGCATAGTAAGTACCCCGTAAATAACATCACTTCACAGTTCTCTTTCTATCACAATCAGCAAGAGGAATATCTACAAGAGTTGCTGAGAACTGAGTAGAAATAGAAAAAAAAAAAAAAAAAAAAAACCTGACACTGACTTTCTGAGAAACCGAAGAAATGGTCAGAGATATAAAAATTTCAGCAAAGTGTGTACATAGTGATTAAGTAAACTATACTACTTCAAAATTCAATCCAAATATTGCACCAGATATCTAGTGGCTGCACAAATCATTCATGGATCCCCAGAATTCAAGTATTCATTCACCAAACATAGAGCCAAATACAGAGAGCTCCTATTCCGCTCCAGACCTCAGGGACGGCACACAGAGGGAAGGCCTGCTCGAATTCTAAAGGAGCCGATGACAACATGCAGGGTGGGCAGACTGGGGGGAGGAGGGGGAGGACACGCTCTTAACAAATATACTGACCAACCCCTTCCTGCCCACTGCTCCACTGAGGAACCGCCTCTTCCCCGCCTCACCCCCAAGTAACTATCACTGCTTAACTCAGCAGTGTAACAAAAGATGGCTTTTAGTATTGGGAGCTTCAGCTTCAGCATCAGTCCTTCCAATGAATATTCAGGACTGATTTCCTTAGTATTGACTGGTTTGATCTCAATCCTAAACGAAATCAGTCCTGAATATTTATTGGAAGGATTGATGCTGAAGCTCCAATACTTTGGCCACCTGATAGGAAGAACTGACTGGTTGGAAAAGAAGACCCTGAGGCTGGAAGAGTGAAGGCAAGAGGAGAAGGGGGCGACAGAGGATGAGATGGCTGGATGGCATCACCGACTCGATGGACGTGAGGTTGAGCAAGCTCCGGGAGTTGGGGATGGACAGGGAGACCCGGCGTGATGCAGTCAATGGGGTCGCAAAGAGTCAGACACAACTGAGTGACTGAACTGAAAAGATATGTCCACCTCCTAATCGCCAAAATCTGTGGAAAAGGGGCTCTGCGGATGTAATGATGCTGAGATGAGATCATCCTGGATTACCCAGATGGACCCTAAATCCATTAACAAGTGTCCTTACATATAATAGAGAGAAGAGGGGAAGACACAGACCCAGAGAGGCCATGTGGAGTGATGCAGCCATGGGCCCAGGAAGAGGGGGTCCCCGGGAGCTGGAGGAGGCAAGGAAGGCACCTCCCTGAGAGCCTTCAGAAGGAGCAGAGCCCAGCCAGATTTCACATTGAGAGCGCCCGAGCTGAGAGAGTAAACCTCTGTTGTTTTAAGTCACCAAGTTTGTTATAATCTGTTACAGCAGCCATAGGAAACAAACACAGAGACCCACATGATTAATACAGGAAACCCTGTGGTTTTAAGGCCTTTCTAGTGGGCTTTTATTGGCAGCGGAGGGTCAGGCACCTTTATTTCTGTTGTAGCTAATAATTCTAAGCAACTGCCAAGGGAGGAGGTGTAATCTCCACCCTACGACTTAGTCACGGATGCACCATAACTGAACTTGAGGATCAGGGAGCAAGAGACGTTGCTGTGGCATTCTACACCCCAGGCTCCACTAAACGTGGTCTTCTCCCTGCACCCCACGCCTTCCAGCCAGACACCATGTAAATTCACCACACCGTCCAGCCCTCCTCCTGCGTATCACCGGTCACCGGCCTAATCCTGCCAGGCAGAATGAGGCTTCCCAGACTTGAAGATCCCCGGTCAACGGAGGAAGGAACCCGGACAGGTTTTCAAACTTTTGAGTAAACTATGTCAACACCAGTGAGTAACAACTCCTCATGCGTTTACAGTTTAAGACATTTTGCTTTCAACTGTGGCACAGAACGCTGTGTCAGTGTTACATAAATGAGGCAAAGACGTCCTCTGTGCGTTGGCCCCAGGGTCATTTATTTCTTCACTGCTGAAGAAAGAAGAAATCAGGCTGAGACTGGTTAGCTCAAGAGCCCACTGGCATCAAACTCATTTTTCACACATTTGATTATTTTGAAAACAAACAAGCAGATTTCTAACCATGAGGCTGCTTTACAGAACCCACGGAACAACACCTGACATTGACAAGGTGGGATCTTACAGTTATAAGTTGCTAGGGCTCTCGGAGCGCTCTGCCGCTGAGCAAGGTCACTTCAACATGGGAGCCCCTTCCAGCCACCTACCCCCCAGCCAGCCCACTCCAGGGAGGGGAGTCCCCAGCCCTCCTCCCTTTCTGAATGGTGCTCCCCTGGCTGGAAGCCTCTGGCTAGCTGGTCTCGTACAACTTTGTCCAAGCGCTGTCCAATCAAGCTTGCGTGTTACTACTGCCTCTCATGATTGTGCCTTTTTTCCTTGGTCAGCCCCCAAATCCTCAAACCCCCTACAGTCACAGCATGACTTGGAGGCAAAAGAAAGAGACTGGGAAGAAATGATGCTGTCTTTTCCTTGCCTTGGAAATTGAACTTCCCTGCGAACTGGCCCTGAAGCAACTACAGTCGCCTGGGTGGGCACACACTTGGCCCTCTGCCCCAGACATCCTGGACAGGCTCTCCTTCTCTACAGCTTCCTGTCCTGGGATGTCAGCCCCTCCAGCTTTCTCTCACTGAGGAGACAGAACTCAGCCAGCAGAGAGGAAGGCAGCCAGGCGCGCACACAAACAGGACCCAAGAGCAAGATGAGGCAGATGAAAGTGAAGCTGCCAAGGACCACCTCTATCCCTTATCCACCAAAGGTGGGGCAAGGTGAGCGAGAACAGCCCAGAGGGATCTGAGGAAGATGGTGCAAGTAGGCAGGGGTAACTGGAGGGGAACTGACCCCTTCACCCAAAGCACCAATTCCCTGCCCCCTCTCAGCTCAGCCCCTCTCTGAAGCCCTCCAAGACCTCTATGTGGGCCTCACTGCAGTTGGGACCGCACTGATGTGCCCACATTTCTACAAGGCAGGGGTAAGCATCATCTGGTGCCAGAGGCCTCTAGTAAATGTTTGCTGAATGAATGACATGAGCACGGACTTCTCCTTTACATTTAATTACTGTGATTCTTATTCAACACATTAATTCTGCTATAAAGTATCTGCTAACAATGGCTCGGGGAGGCTCGGTCATGGTTTGCTGGTCGTCAAGCACGTTCAACTGCTCCTGCGACATTGCTGAAATTCATAGGTGGAGACCCAGGGCCCAGCCTGACTGCTCACGCCCCACATTGATGACACCAACTGATCTTAAGCACCAACACTGAGGGAAACAATCAGCCAGCTCTCCTGAGACTGCAAGACTCACCGGCGCAAGAAACAAGAAGCCTGCGGGCAACTCGGCAGCTGGAGCCGGGTTATTTATGTGCGTCCCCTGGGCAGCTCGCAGGTATGCAGCAGGACATCCAGAAGTGCTCAGTGCAGGCTTTCCTGGAGCAGCAGATGCTTCCCACAGCTGAGATGCTTCGAGCTCTGCAGACAACAGATGCCCTCTCACCCGGCCGAGGGCCCCGGCCAGACCCACACCACCCAGGACCAGCACAAGGTGGCCACTGGAGAGGAACAACAGACCAGGCCTCTATGCACGAAAACAAGCATGACTTCCTGCTTCTTGAAAGTAACACAGAGTGACGACTCACTGATGCTTTATCAGTGCAAATTTTGACACACACACCAAAAAAAGGGAATTGGGAAATCCAAAAACTTAGAGAGCAACTTAAAAGACACTTGCTTTGGGCTCCCTTAGAGATCATTTCCATATGGGCAACAGGTTGAAGACAAGGGCAATCATTTCCCCTAAATTATTAGTACAATGCAGTTATTAAAACCATAAGTAGAAGTTACAGTAAAAGAACCTGCCCGATTACAAGCTTGGCTGCTGTCAACACACACTCGCTTCCACCCCACACCTTCCCACCCCTCCCCCCGTAACACACCTATTCCCATTTCTCCCAGTGTTTTTCAACAGGAGGACAAGATTTTACCACACAGAGGAAAAAAAAAGGAAGGAAACCTCCCACCTCATCCAATCCATAAAATCATCACCCACAAGCCACTGAGTAGCACCCAGGTGGACAGATCTTCTACAAAACTTGCCTCACTATGTTAATCAGCTTTTTTTAAAAAATGGTTATCAAAGAAACCTGTAGGAAACCCAGCAAATAGCACTGAGTGTTATTTACAAGTGTCCCCTCAACACCTAGCGGGTATACAGCAGAACTGATATCACTGCCACTAAGAAAACAACCAGGAAACCTTAGAGCAGACAGAAAAGGAGGGAACTCCTTTTTAACCCAGTGACCCCAGACTCGCAGAACCCAGCTGAGTGACCTCTCCAAAGTTGCCTTTCCTCCAGGGAAGGTGGGACGCCCAGCAGTAGGTTTTGCTGGATCGATGCCCACATGCTCTGAGGAGGAGGAACCTGACCTCAGGGCCACTCATGTCCCATAACCAAGGGCTAGGCCTCATCACTCGCCCTCTCAGACATTAAGAACGGAAGTAGTTTGTTGGTTTTGAGGTTTTCAAAAGGAGGAAGGATTTTACAACCAGTGTGCTAACCCTGCTTTGGCTCTACTCTGGAAAACAACAATTAAACGGTTGCCCAACTTTTAGGCCCTGTCTTGGCGGCCAACAGCCTGTAGAACTTGCCCGGTCAACAGGCAAGTTGAGGGGCATGGGGGCGGGGGGTCCTGCAGAGCCACTCTGACTCACTGCAGTATTAAATACCTTGAATGCATTTCACCCACACCCTTGAAACCTGTTTTACTCAGAGTATAGACTCAGATATGGGTATCTCTGCCTGATTCCACCATTTGCTTTTTCCTTTTCATTATATCCAACTCCCGTGACCCATAGCTCTTAGCCCCGGAAATAACCTATGCTTACTTTCATTGCATTGATGCTACAAGAAGTAGCTCTGGGTGTTTCTTAAAGACATTTTTTTAAGTCTTTATTAAATTTGTTACAATTTTGCTTCTGTTTTATGCTCTGGCTTTCTGGCCATGAGGCATGTGGAATCTCAGCTCTCTGACCAGGGACTGAACCCACATCCCCTCCATTGGAAGGTAAAGTCTTAACCACCGGACTTCCCTTTAGGTGATGCTTCAGGTGAAAAATCCATCCTGAAATTTCCTCTCCGGTCAGGGCGAGGATGAAGAGAGAGCAAAAGCTGAGCAAACCAAGTTTACTCTCTTGTATCCCTAAGAGTTAACAGACAAAATGTTTATTTAAAACAATGTCAAAGAGCCACTGAAATCTATGCCATTTTTTTGGTGGCTGTGTTGGACTCACATTTGGAAGCCAAATAAATAAACTGAGCCAAGCCTTTCAGTACACTTTGCTCAATGATAAATTTCCTAAGATGATGTGCTAATTAAAATACATGCCAGTTGACCCTGGAAGTAAAGTACGGCCTATTTGCAAAAACAAAAAAAAAGTAAATATTCTATTCTTGATCTCCTCAGAACACACAGCCTTTCCTACGGGACCACCTTAAGAAGAACAACTGCACAGATTCTAGAAAGAGCCACCAGACTGAGAAATGCCCCTACCATACAAGTTTGTCCCTACGCAGGTTTGTGACTGTCAAGGTCCTAGAATCAGACAACAAGAATCAGGGGATTATTTTTTCAGGTCTAAGAATATTTTCTTTAATACTTTCTTTGTTTTTCACTCTAGGGTGTGGTATGAAAGTAATGAAACAAAAAATTAAACTCCACAGTCAAACTTGTTCTCAAATCAGTGGTTCGAAGAAGCACCAGCTTTAAGCAACATCCTTTCCTGCAAAGCGTCCCTGAACATAAACTCAACATTTCACTCTCCCTTCCTTTCTCCTCTCCTATTTGTAACTCACTTTCTTGCTTTCACGTCCAGGAGTGCAGGACTCCTCATCAGCAGGGCTCCTGCTAGTCCAGTAATCGGCTCTGCCACAAGTTTCTCACCCCGGCAAGTCCCCCCAGCCACGGGCAGCTCCGGTAACCACAGTGGCAGCACAAGCATTGATCCAACACTGGTGCCCAGTGACAGATGACGTATCCCATCAGGCTCAAGGTCGAAGAAGAGGAGTTAAAAAATGATCCACCGCTGTTTGCTTCTTGGTCTATTTCTCTGTTTGTCTTTCCTTCTTGGTTTACTTCTCTGTTTGCCTTTCCATGTACAAAGCTCTGGCGAGATTTTCACCAATCTGTGAGCTTTGGAGACAGGACTCTAGGCATCCCAAACTTCATGCCGTACTCCCACTGCGCAACTTTATCACTCTGCTACTGTCTGGCCCTACTCTGGCCAGAAGATAGCTGGAATTTTTAACAATATATGTTTTGTATCCGTCAAAGTACATATGCACATAACAAAAAACATAAACACTACCAAAGGGCTTATAATGAAAAGCAAGTTCACCCCACTCCACTCCCAGCCTTGCTCCTCAGAGGCAAATCCTTTCAGTGACTTCTCCTGAGCTCCCTCTGTATCTAATATGCAGATTTTCTAAACGTACCCTTTCTAAGCATTTTCAATCAACTTTGTACTATGAGAGATAAGGAAGCACACAAACAAAACTCTTGTGCTCACACAGTCACTATTTTTACCTGTGTAACGTTAAGTAATACACTTTATAATCTTACTCCATCACTGAGAGTTTCTCATGACTTCCCAATGTGTAAGGTAAAGATGTCAAGTACCAAAAAGTGAAATTTCAATCACTGAAATTTAGCTTTGCTACTAGGTGGCACTAGTGGTAAAGAACATGCCTGCCAAGCAGGAGACACAAGAGATGCAGGTTCTATCCCTGCGTTGGGAAGATCCCCTGGAGGAGGGCATGGCAATCCACTCCAGTATTCTTGCCTGGAGAATCCCATGGACAGAGGACCCTGGCGGGCTACAGTCCACAAGGTCGCAAAGATCGGACACAACTGAAGGGACTTAGCATGCACTAATACTAGCTGATAAATCATGTGCCTGAATATGGAATGAAAATGAAGAGTAAAAAATACATTTTGGCATTATATGGACCTCAATAAATCCCTCCATTTCATGGTTCTAACTGGCAGAGTAATCAATGGGTAGTCTCAAGAATTTGGGAGGGGAGGCCCAACCATGAAGCAAAAATTCATCAACAGTAACACTGAGTTCATGTGACTATGTTTACAACACCTCTGAACTCATACACCCTTCCCACCCCCTCACCTTCCAACCTCAGGGTATCTTGCCAAGCAGAGGTAGCAGGTGATGCCAATGTGTCTCATCAGACCTTGGCCAGCCCAGAGCTTCAGGAAGCTTGCCTCAGCCAGGGGGTAAGGACGTACCAGAAAAAGGCAAATCTGATTTGAGGGTGCCAGTTAAAGGTTACTGGTATATCAGATAATTGAAGATAAGACATATACTATAGCCAGTTAATGATCCCTAACACAAAACATTGAATTTCATTTGGAAACTGTTGATCTTTCAAGATCATCAAAGCTGGAGATCAGGGGTCCCCAACCCCTAGGCCATGGAAGGGGATGGGTCCAAGGTGTCTTAGGAGGTGGGCTACAGAGCAGGAGGTGAGCTGCAGGCGAGCAAGTGAGCAAAGCTTCCTGCGTATTTACAGCCGCTCCCCACTGCTTGCATTACCACTTGGGCACAGGACAACAAGTCCAGGGCTCCCCCTGATTCTGCATTACGGTGAGCTGCAGAATTACATCATTGCGCATCACAATGTAATAATAATAGAAATAAAGTGCACAAAAAGCGTAATGTGCTTGAATCATCCTGAAATCATCCCCCGACCTCCCTAGTCGTGGAAAAACTGTCTTCCATGAATTCAGTACCTGGTGCTGGCGAGGCTGAGGACCACTGCTATAGATACTCTCTTAGGCCAATATCCTCATTATACCTAAAAACATAAGCAACAAATATAGCAAAAATACTTTAAATAACTTACAAAGTTTTCCAAGTTTATCAAGGATATTTAAGCTTCAGAATGTAAAATGACATCGGATTACATTTTGGATCTTGCCGAAAATTTCCAGCAGTAGAAAGTGAGTAAAAACTTGAAAATGAAAAACTGAAACACACATGGAATATGTAGTTCTTTGTGCACATACACGTGTGTGTGTGTATTCTTTTCCATACTCTTTTCCATTATGGTTCATTATAAGATATTGACTATAGTTCCCTGTGTTATACAGTAGGATCCTATTTATTTTATACATAGTAGTTTATATACACTAATTCCAAAGTCCTAATTTATCCCTCCCCCACCCTGGAATGTGTAGTTTATACTGTGTCATAAAGCAGCAGATAAAACTTCAGTGATGTTTTCATTATAACCCAGTGCCTATACTTTACCCCATACTTCAGGCCTGTAGGAGAAATATAAACAAGACAGCTTTGGGGTGATATGTCAGAAGAAATACCTAAGAGAGCAGAAACATGAATCAGCCATGGCGTGATCCTCAATGACTCACTGACTCTCCTGGCCACTCAGTAAACATTTCATAAGCACCCACTGTGTTCCAGACACCATCATCAAGTTCCATAAGCTCTCTTCATCTATCTCTTCATCTATAACCTGGAGCAGCTGCAGCCCGACCCACTCCAAAGTGCCTCTGGCTCTCAAACTGGATCCTATTTCAGACCCAAGACCACCCCAAATGTTGGTTCTTCTCTGACGCAAAGGTGCCTGACCCTTCAAATCAAAGAGCAAACCTTTTCAGAGACGGCTGCCCAATGCCTGAAGCCAAGCCCGACAAGCCCATTTCCCCAGGTGGAAGAAGAAGGGTGAGGAGCAGGTGGGAGACTGCCTTCCACCCTCCCACCCTCGCTCTCACCCCCTTCCCACCTCTGCCGGGGCCCCTCCGTCCAGCAGGCGAAGGTGCGGGAGCCACTGCCCTCTGTGGACTCACAGCCGTCAGTCCCTCCGCTGTCACCTGGTGCAGCAGGAAAGACAGCACCTGGAAGGTGGGGACACCTCACCCAGCTCTCTGCTCTGTGGCCAGCTCCACATGCCCTTTACCGGCTGGGAGCCGGCAATTAAAACCGTGACCTCTGGGCCACCTATCTCCCCCAGCTCTTTGGGTCCAAAGCTCAGCTAGTGCTTCCTACTTCACTGATTTCCACACATGCTCATTCTTCCTGCACACACACCTCAGACTGCCTCAGAGCCTGGGACACGCATCTCACCCCAGGTTTGGGGCCTAGGGCCTGAGGCCTCTTCATCCTCCCTTCTTCCCTGCCAATCCCGAACAAGAACCTAAGCCTGCATCTTTCGTACCCAGGAAAATATCATCCAAACAAATTCCAGGGGGTTGTTTTTAATTGAAGTAGAGTTGATTTACTATATGGCGTTAGTTTCAGGAGTACAACATTGACATTGACATTGATGTCGCTCAGTCGTGTCCGACTCTGTGACCCCATGGGGTGTAGCCTACCAGGCTCCTCCATCCATGGAATTTTCCAGGCAAGAGTACTGGAGTGGGTTTCCATTTCCTTCTCCAGGAGATCTTCCCCACCCAGGGATCGAACCCAGGTCTCCTACATTGTAGGCAGACGCTTTACCGTCTGAGCCACCAGGGAAGTCACATAGAGATTCAATTATCTATATTTTGTTCAGATTCTTTTCCATTATAGGTTATTACAAGACATGGAGCGTAGTTCCCTGTGCATTACAGTAAATCCTTGCCATTTATCTATTTTATATGTAGTGGGATATATCTATTAATCCCATACTTCTAATTTATCCTTCCCCCGACCGCCATGGTTAACACCCAGAACTTAAAGCTATGAGAATGCTTTACAAGTCATTCACTGATAGATAGGCCAATCAAAGGAGCAAATCAAAGAAAGCAGAGACAGGAATGATGGGGACAGTCCCTGGGAGGACCTGAACCAGCTCCAGAAAGCAGTCTGTCTCCATCACCATATTCATCCCTTTTACCTGCAGTTACATCAATACCCAGACAAAAATGACCCCAGCTGCTAAGAATGAGCCACAAAATATATAAACCCTCTCAAAACTCAGCAAATAAAAAACTATGTTTCAGAGGGTGGGGCACTTTGAGAGAGTGCCCACTCCAGTACTCTTGCCTGGAAAATCCCATGGATGGAGGAGCCTGGTGGGCTGCAGTCCATGGGGTTGCGAAGAGTCGGACACAACCGAGCGTCTTCACTTTCACTTTTCACTTTCATGCATTGGAGAAGGAAATGGCAACCCACTCCAGTGTTCTTGCCTGGAGAATCCCAGAGTCAGGGGAGCCTGGTGGGCTGCCGTCAGTGGGGTCGCACAGAGTCGACTGAAGCGACGCAGCAGCAGCAGCATTGAAATATATTTATCACCATATGCAACCCAGATAGCTAGTGGGAAGTTGTTGTGTAACACAGGGAGCTCAGCCCAGCGCTCTGTGACAACCTAGAGGGCTGGGATGGGGTGGGAGGGAGGTTCGGAGGGAAGGAATACATGTACACCTACGGCTGATTCATGCTGATGTACGGCAGAAACCAACACAACACTGTAAAGCAACTATCCTCCAATTAAAAATAAATTAATGTAAAAAAATAAAAACAACCTATGTCTCCAACTGGGAGATAAAGATACTTCACTCCTCCAAGGGCTAAGAAAAAGTCGAAATTCACAATCTGCTGAACTTCCCTCAGGATACATTTGCCCACAAAAATACAAGGACTACAGGAAATACCTCTTCGGAAAGAGAAACGAGCTGGCTTTTTTGAAAATAAAGAAGAAATTCAAGGAGCAACAAATGCCAAACTGATATTCAGCCAAGGGACTGTTCCTGTTTAAAGATTCAAAACATCCTTAATTACCATAAGTCATTAGCTCTTGGCATCTCAGCATGGTCGTCTTCTCATGGAAACACGCGGGTGCCAGCAGAACCGGGGCGTGCGGTGGAGGGAAGAGGCATAAGCGGACCACTCCACACGGAAACCCTGAGACACCTGCCAGGTATGGTGGACAGCCAGCAAAGGAAGAACCCTAGCCTCCTCTCCTCCACAGGGACCACTGCCCCTGGCCCACTGCCCACCACCTGGGCCTGAGGCAGGATGGAAGAATCTCGTGTAAAACACAGGCTAGCACCCAGCTGACTCCCACGCTGGCTCCCCATCTCCCTACACTCTCTGAAGGAGTAATGATCAACATATAAAATACTCTCTACTCCAAGTATCAATTTCTTCATTTATCCTCTTGCCTCAGTCTCCAAGGAAGAAAGATAATATGGGGTTTATTGTAACATTTTTTACCCAAAAGGCCTTTGCCTTTGGTTGGATGGCATCACTGACTCAATGGACATGAGTCTGAGCAAGCTCCAGGAGGTGGTGATGGACAGGGAAGCCTGGCGTGCTGCAGTCCATGGGGTCACAAAGAGTAGGACACAACTGAGTGACTGAACTGAACTGAGAGTAAAACTATATTATTAGTGATTGATAACTACCAACAACATTTTTAAGAGGCTTCAAAAATTCAGTGCCTGTAAGGTGCCAAAGCTTAAGCCAGATATTTTATACACACCATCCTTTGTCTTCCCAGATTAGAATATAAAATTAGGGATAGATAAAAGCTGCTTTGGATCACGGCAGATCCATTCTTGCCAGAAATGACTCTGATAGTGAAATTTCCAATCTTATTGCTAACCCAGCCTTGAACCAAGGTCACTGGGAAGCTTTACGAAGCTGCTCTCACATTCTGTGCTCTTCCCCTTTTCTATGGCCTCTCTTATCTCAAAGGACAATTATCTCATCGAAAATTTAATCAGAAAATCTCATATAGAAATGAATTTGTACTGTGATACTAGTGAGTTGAGGCATTATTGCTCCTAGAGATAAATCCTCCATAAAGGAGTCCACAGGAAGAAAGCTGTGCTTAACACAACTAAATGAAGGACTAATGGTAGATTTTTGAAGCCTCAGGAGTACATGGTGGGCTGAAGTCTTTGCCGTCACCCCTTTCAGTCCCGTTTTTCAGCTGTCTCCACAAGCACAGTTCCTAAACAGTCCTGGGCGGCAGCTTCGACCTGCCCCCTCAAAGGGATTACTGTGACATCTCCACCATTCCCCTCCTCATTTCCACTGTTTTACTTTCCTACTGTCCTTTCCTACTGAAGCCAGGCAAGAATTCTGTCAGTAACTTAAACCACAGACATCACAAGGACTTTGTTAAAGGAGAAAAGTAAAAATTCACAAGCCTATAATATTGCAAAGAAGGTAAGTTTGCAAAAAGAACTAAGAAGGTAAGTTTTGTCACTCGTACGTTATTTAAAACTGCAGCAGTGGGTACCATCATGTCCGACTCTTTCCAACCCCATGGACTGTAGCCTGCCAGGCTCCTCTGTCTATGGGATTTTTCAGGCAAGAATACTAGAGTAGACAGCCATTCCCTTCTCCAGGGGATCTTCCCGACCCAGGGATTGAACCCAGATCTCCCACACTGAAGGCAGATTCTTTACTATCTGAGCCACCAAGGTCCTTTAGATCTTCAGTCTAACGCTCTCCCAACTGAGCTATTTTGGATACCCAGTACATTAATTAAAACTGTAGCAAGAGCTACCACAATTTCCCACACTAATCACGTTTGTCAAAGGGGGAGGAGGGAAAAAAGACCCAGCAACTCTGATACCTATTTTCAAAATATCACATTAGATTTTTAAGAAAAAGCTTAAGATTATAAATTTAATTCTTCAAATTCAATTTAATCAAATTTAATGTACTTGCATTAAATTGTTTAAATTGTTTTCAAAGATATTCTTTCTATAAGCCACTTGATCCAAAATGTCACCTGGTTTTATTTAAGATCAACAGTAAGAACTTTCTGAGAATAGCAGGGACCTCTGTAACTTGGATACCAGGATCAAGGAATAAAAAAAACAGGGTCCCAGGTTTCAGTAACTGCTAGAGGAATCTGCTTCCTGCCATGGCCTGGAGTCAGGATCAGTTACTGTAACTGGGAAACCTCAAGCCGTTACCTGGTCCCCTGTGATAGACAGTGCCTGTGCCCTGGGCCCATCAGATAACACGAACGCAGGGTTATCACCAAGGGAAGCAAAGCTCCCAGTGCCCACCTGTGCCCCTCACCTCCCTACTCCCAAGAAAATATCAGATGGTTCTGAGAATAAGGGTCATTCTGCACTGAAAAAACACACAACAGATGGGGCTAAAGCAGGTTAAAAGCCACATCTCAGAGATGATCTGCCCCAACACATCAAGCAAGAAAAGGGGACCATGGAGAAGCCCAAGTGAATTTTTATATAGCATCATTTTCATTTTTCTCCTTTTCCACCATAAAGGACATTGCGGTACTTGGAGTTTGTCAAAGGATGTGGCTCTTCTGCTGGGCTGCTCCGAAATCTAGTTCATGGGGATTATCGGATCTATTTATAAACCCCAAAGGCTGCGAAATTACAAATATCAGTGCTCTCACCTAGAAAAATGAAGACTCGGTTTATAATTATAACACAGAAAATGTTCCTCTCCATTCTCTAAGACTCTTAAGGTAGGTTAGCTTCTCACCTAGCTGAAAATGTGAAAGAAGGTGGGCGCATGTGACCCATTACCACCTAGGACTGAGGCCAAGATAGCTGAACCCAGAATCCTAGTACATCTGAAACAGTAGAGAGACACTGAGCTCACGACAGCAGAAATAACGCAAATCACTGTGAAGCAGGTTTTACAGAGTAACAGGGGAAACCACGTTCTCACTAGCTCTGCACTGGGAATTTCAGAGGCTGCAATACTAAATAGTGTTTGATATAAGTACACAAATAAACACAGATAGAGTTAAAAAAAAGAAAAGAAAAGAAAAGGAAAGGGGAAAAAGGCCTAGAAGTACTGGGAAGTCAGACTAGTGGGATTTCAGACTAGGGAAGAAATTACACCTGGTTCATCCTTCACCTGTGTTCTTTCAGGAAGATGATCAGTAATAACTGTGCCTACTGTAAACACCTAGGGGCGCTGGGTAAAGGGTGCACAGCACTCCCTGGTTTCAGTCTTGCCTTTGTGTGCAAGCTTGAAATTCAATAAAAGTTCCAAAAATAGAATGGGGGGGGGTGAGTAATTTGCCTTCTGTGTGGGACAGGGTTCCTTCTGCCGAAGACCAATGCTAAAGGAGCTTTCTAGAAACTTTCAAAAGCAAAATCTGCATCCCTGTGTGGAAGCAGGATTCTTCTCCTAGGAGAGGGGGTGTTTGTTTGGGCGGGGGGCGCTCTCGCGAGTGGGAAAGGACATCTCAGGACACCTGGCAGGGAAAGCCAGCTGGGCTTCTCTGCTTGGAGATGGAGGGCGGGCAGGGACTGGAAGAAAAGGCAGCCTGGCAAGCACTCAGCTAACTGCGGTCGGGCCAGAAACACAGGGCTGAGGGGAAAAGAGGTACAAGGAATTTGGATTGGGGTTTTAATGGAAAACGATATGCAATTACACAGGACCTAAGCGACGTAATCAATTATATTAATTACTACTCTGCACCCGAGTTCCTAACTTTTCTCCAGGCTTTCAACAGGACTCCCTCATAAGCCTGTACAGCCTCTCTTCAGCTTTAAATGCAGACAGACAGCAGATACGGAGAAGAGAGCTCGGAATGGTCCTAGAAGTATGCCGTGCTAGACCCAGAATCTGAGGCCTATTGTAAATTCCTAGCCCAAGGCATCTGCGCTTTTTCCGAGCTTTCCCAAAGCACCCTCCAAACCGAGGATCGGCTGCACTAGCACGGCAGGGACGAGGCATCTAACCAAAGTGCCTTTGTAGCTGAATGAACAGAACCTCGTCTGGTTATTGTATTCCACACCAAATGCTTCGAAGATGACAAATTTAAATTCCAGAAGGTCTTCTTCCAGTTTAGTGAACACAAGTACCTCCCTGGAAAATTTTTTTTTCTTTTTCTTAGGAAGAAAGCACTAGATATACTTTTGGACCATTTTTAGAATATATGAAAATGCAACTGTGAGAGTAGTTTTGCCATACAGACTAATAATAGGCAATTTAACTTCCCCCTGGGCACCCAGCGACTTTATTGTTTGACACTGCTTTGGAACCTTAAATGGTGCTGAGGAAGTTGTTTTTGAGCTTGTCCTTTAAAACAAATCTTATTGGAAAACATCAAGGGGAGACTTAAATACTAAACATTCAAAATATTATATAGATATGTTAATATCTTTATAAAAGATAACTAAATTTTTTTGTACAGTATTAACTTTGAGGGGAAAAAAGATGTTATGTCTGTAATGATTCAACTAGGTGTGGCCCAGGCTTCACTGTGAGTAAAACCAGCTCCTAGTCATCCAGAACAAAGAAACGAGCGATCTACAAGTCATTTCTGAATAGATTTATATTTTGGGGCAACAAACTGTCTTCCCCAGTTCTGTTGTCTAAGTTAAAATAGGTGTTGTGAAGTGAACACTTGCTGGATGGCTGCCCAGCGCTTCCCTCAGCCCCATCACACACTTTTTTTTCTGAAATGCCCCTTTTCCTATAACCCCCTCCATAGCAGGGCGGGCTCACTCATGCCAGAACAGGTTGGAAGGCGGCCCAGGCCAGTCCATCCCTGGGGCCAAGAAGCAGTCCCTTGCTCTGACGAAAGGCAGTAAGTAGCCTTACAAAATCAGAGGTGTAGCCATGGGGCTCCCTGAAGCCATGTTCCTACAATGACCCGAGGCCCCAGCTACAGAGGCAGGTTCTAAGTATGGTCATCAGATCCAATCCAGGTCCCCTCCTTGTGGGTATCAGAGATGGGCCAGTCTCTTGTCAAGTAGCTGGATTCTCAAGAGTGCCATTTCCCACCACGTGGATTGGGAGCAAAAGAAGAAAGGGGAGGCAGAGGATGAGATAGTTAGAAACGATGATCACTGACTCAATGGACATGTGTCTGAGCAAACCCCAGGAGACAGTGGAGGACAGAGGAGCCTGGCGGGCTACAGCCCATGGGGCTGCAAAGAGTTGGACACAACTTAGTGACTGAACCACAACAAGACTGGGAGCAAAGCAAGGCAATCTCCAAGTAGAGAAGGACTCAAAACCTTAAGGAGAACAGCAGGGATAAGGGAGAGTTTACTGAAGGCTGGGAAACCCCTAGATACACCCAGCTGCATCACTCCCCTAAGGCTCTGGGAGACACCCTGCACCTTTATAATATACTGACTGTCCTTTTTCACTTAAATTACTTAGACTGACTTATGTCACTTGGAACCAAAATTCCAAATTAATACCAAGATTTTCAGCAGTCACACTAAAGAACTGGTCCAAAATACCAGGTGAAAGATACCTTGGGTATAAAATCTTGCAAGCACAAAATAGATACCATAGAATAGGGGGGAAATGATATTTTTAAAGCCCTAATTTAAAAATCATTTCCCTGCCACTCAGGTAGGGGAAGTCCTGGCTTGAGCTGGTTGACTGGTTTTCATCTCTGATTTCTTTACTAAACCACTGACTTAGGGTCAATTTTGCATTTAGGGGACTTCCACATCTTGCTATTACACAATTTTCCTCCAAATAAAAGAATAGTTATTTGGATATTTAAATGTTTCTGTAATACTAATGTCCTGCCTTTAACACTACTGTGCTGCCTCTAATAAAGAAAAAACTGTATCTTATAAGATAAAGGTTAAGTATGCATATTATAAATTAAAAGTGGAACAGCTTCAAAGCTCTTTGAAACAATAAGTAAAACCTCCTTAAGGGATAGTGGTTTCAAAAATACAGATAAACAAACGCGGAGTTCCATGTTGGCTTACAAGAGACTAAAAGACGCTAGTGCTTAAACAGTAAACAGTAAACAACTTGACATGTATTTAACTGAGTTTGAAGACACTTTCTTTCGCATTGATTTTTCTTATACTGACAATACACCGTTAATTTTATTATGTTGAAAACTGATGAGATCTACATTCACAACTCTAAGAGAATCACCTAACTTGTATTGGACAATATTTCAAAAGGCAAAATCAGAGTTGGGGGGGCTATTTCAGGTATTTGTATAATATCTCTCCCAAAACCAAACATGACCCACATACCAAGAAAAATATGAAATGCCCAACTTCAAAAATCCCAATCTTAGCCATTTAGACCTACAGCATAGCAGTCCAGGGCTTCCCCGATGGCTCAGTGGATAAAGAACCTGCCTGCAATGCAGGAGACACAGATGTGGGTTTGATCCATGAGTCAGGAAGATCCCCTGGAAGAGGAAACAGCAACCCACTCTAGTATTCTTCCCTGGGAAATCCCATGGACAGAGGAGCCTGGTAGGCTACAGTCCTTGGGGTTGCAAAGAGTCAGACACGACTGAGCAACTAAGCAGGCACGCATATGGCATTACCTGACATCTTGACACAGGCTGTGCCACTGGGCTCAACCAGTCAAGTGAAAACCCAGACGGGACATCTACCTGTGTCAGCGACCCCAGGACCTTCTGCCCTAAGGCTGCATCTTCCCTTACCCTAACCAGGCTCTATATGTCTCACAGGCCAGAGCCACTAACCAAGGGTTTTCCCCAAGCACCCTGGTCAAAAACTCACCCAGCGGAGGCCCTTGGACATATCTATCGTGCTCCAGTGAGGCCAAGCTGTGGAATGGAGCAGAGCCAAGGAGAGCGTGCTGGGTGGCACTGCCCATCAACACCCGCATTCTGTCCCTGCAAGGACCCCGGGGCCTCCTGTGGACCCCCACGCCAGCCCTGCTCTGGGTACATGTCTGCACCATCCACGGCCCTTACCCAGCACCACCTCGTCGGTAAATCCAACACCCAGTTTGCATCTATTACCTTACCTGACTTCTCAGAAGCTTATGACAAGCTCATGTGTCCGTGCTTTGAAACACTCTTCCTGGCTTCCCCGACACCCCACCCTCCAGGATGCCTTGTATCTTTCAGGGTCCAGACCCCCTGTGAGGTCTCCTCTTCCACCACCGAGTCCATCAATGGTGATGGAGCCACTTCTCTTCTCCTCCAGAGTCTCTCCATAGGAAATCTCACACCACTCTCTTCCTTTCGAGCTATATCCCCAGGGAGGCCTTAAATTAGGTTACGGTTTAGCCACTAAGTCATGTCCAACTCTTGGGGTAGATCCACCCTGACCAGAGATACCGACTTAATACACATAAAGCGAAGCCTAAGAATTTGCATTTTTAACCAGCCCCCCTGAGGTTTTGGATCCTGAGCTCTGTATCAACCACCTACTCAGCACCTCTATACTGAGTAGGTATCTCAGCAGGCATGCTGAGCTCACCTGCTCACTCCTCTACCTGTGGCTTAAGCTGGGCATATAGGCACAGCCCTTGAGGGCCCCCTACCTCTGCCCCTCCCACATCTAATCAATCACCGAGCCCCGTTAAGTTCACTGTCCACTTCCTGTCATTCCCACTGCCATTTCCTTAGTTGAAGCCAGCAGAGTCTCTTAGAGGGATGCCTGCCTCTGGTCTCAACCTTTCCAAGCTACTCGCCCTGCAGCCAGAATGATCTTCCAAAACCAAATCCAACCATGTCAGCACCCTGCTGAGGATCCTTCAGGCGACCCCAACCAAGTTCAGGATAAAATTTACATTAAAAAAAAAAATCTATTAAGATACAATTCGGGCTTCCCCGGTGGCTCAGTGGTAAAGAAGCTGGCTGCAACGCAGGAGCCAAAGGAGATGCAGGTTCGATCCCTGGGTGGGGAAGATCCCCTGGAGGAGGGCATGGAAACCCACTCCAGTATTCTTGCCTGGAGTATCCCATGGACAGAGGAGCCTGGCAGGCTACAGTCCATGGGGTCTTGAAGAGTTGGACACGACTGAAGCAACTTAGCACACACATATGAAAGATACAATTGAGACACCATAAAATCCATTCAAAGTATACAATTCCCTGATTTCAATATATCTAGAGTTCTCAACATTCACAACAATCTAATTTTAATCACTCCAAAAAGAAACCTCGAACCCATGAGCAGTCTTTCTTCATGCCCGCTTTCCCCAGTCCCTGGCAATGGCTAATCTCCTTTCTATCTCTGTGGACTTGCCTATTCTGGACATCCTAAATATGTGTGCTTTTATCTGGCTTCTTCCGCTTAGCATGTTTCAAAGTTTATCCATGTTGTGGGATGTATCAGTACTTCACTCCTTTTTATGGCTAAATAATATTCCATTGTGTGGTATACTATATTTTGTTAACTATATTTGTTCTTCACCAGTTTTAGATATGTGGATTCCCTACTTTTTTCTTTTTTTTTTTGGCTATTACCCATAATATTACTATGAACATCTGTTGTGATGGTTAATTTTATGCGTCAACTTGACTGGCTCACAGGGTGCTCTAGGTGTGTCTGTGAGGGTGTTTCTGGATAAAATTAGCATTTGAATCAGTGAACTCAGTAGAGCAGCTTGCCCTCCCAGTGTGGTTGGGCATCATCTAATCAATACAGCCCCCTGAAACAGGACCAAAAGGCAGAGGAAAAACCTAGCCCTTCCTGCCCGAGGACTTAAGGCAGGACGTCAATCTCCCTCTGCCCTTGGTACTTTTGGTTCTCAGGTCACTGGCTTTCCTGGGTCTCCAGCCTGGAGACAGCAGACTGTGGGTCCGCTCAGTCTCTGTAATTTCACGAGCCAACTCTTCACAGTAAACTTCTTCATGGGTGTGTGTACGTGTGTGAAAGTCGCTCAGTTGTGTATGACTCTTTGCAACCCTATGGACTGTAGCCCGCCAAGCTCCTCTGTCCAAGGAATTCTCCAGGCCAGAATATTGGAGTGGGTTTACCGTTCCCTTCTCCAGGGGATCTTCCTGACCCAGGGATCGAACCCAGGTCTCCCGCATTGCAAGTGGATTCTTTACCATCTGAGTCACCAGATCAATATATATTAATATATATATACCCACATGTGTGTGTGTATGTATATGGCTTCCCAGGTGCCTCAGTGGTAAAGAATCCGTCTGCCAAGCAGAAGATATGGGTTCAATCTCTGGGTCGGGAAGATCCCCTGGAGGAGGAAATGGCTACCCACTCCAGGATTCTTACCTGGGAAATCCCATGGACAGAGAAGCCTAAAGAGCTATAGTCCATGCAGTCGAAAGAATTAGACACAACTTAGTGACTAAATAACAACAACAATATAGGTATATTGTCAGTCGCTCAGGCATGTCCGACTCTTTGTGACCCATGAAGCAGAAATAGATGTTTTTCTGGAATTCTCTTGCTTTTTCTATGATCCAACGGATGTTGGCAATCCGATCTCTGGTTCCTCTACCTTTTCTAAATCCAGTTTGAACATCTGGAAGTTCTCGGTTCATGTATTGTTGAAGCCTGGCTTGGAAAACTTTCAGCATTACTTAACTAGCGTGTGAGATGAGTACAATTGTGCAGTAGTTTGAACATTCTTTGGCATTGCAATTATTTTTTTATTATTGAAGTATAGTTGATTTACAATGTTGTGTTTCAGGTATATAGCAAAATGATTCAGTTATGTGTGTGTGTGTGTATATATATATACATATATACACATCTATATCTGTATTTTTTCAGATTCTTTTCCCTTATAGATTATTACAAGATACTGAGTATAGTATATAGTATATGCAGATGACACCACCCTTATGGCAGAAAGTGAAGAAGAACTAAAGAGCCTCTTGATGAAAGTGAAAGAGGAGAGTGAAAAAGTTGGCTTAAAGCTCAACATTCAGAAAACTAAGATCATGGCATCTGGTCCCATCACTTCATGGGAAATAGATGGGGATACAGTGGAAACAGTGTCAGACTTTATTTTTCTGGGCTCCAAAATCACTACAAATGGTGACTGCAGCCATGAAATTAAAAGACGCTTACTCCTTGGAAGGAAAGTTATGACCAACCTAGATAGCATATTCAAAAGCAGAGACATTACTTTGCCAACAAAGGTCCGTCGAGTCAAGGCTATGGTTTTTCCTGTGGTCATGTATGGATGTGAGAGTTGGACTGTGAAGAAGGCTGAGCACCGAAGAATTGATGCGTTTGAACTGTGGTGTTGGAGAAGACTCTTGAGAGTTCCTTGGACTGCAAGGAGATCCAACCAGTCCATTCTGAAGGAGATCAGCCCTGGGATTTCTTTGGAAGGAATGATGCTAAAGCTGAAACTCCAGTACTTTGGCCACCTCATGCGAAGAGTTGACTCATTGGAAAAGACTCTGATGCTGGGAGGGATTGGGGGCAGGAGGAGAAGGAGACGACAGAGGATGAGATGGCTGGATGGCGTCACAGACTCAATGGACGTGAGTTTGAGTGAACTCCGGGAGTTGGTGATGGACAGGGAGGCCTGGCATGCTGCGATTCATGGGGTCGCAAAGAGTCGGACACGACTGAGCGACTGAACTGAACTGAACTGAGTTTAGTTCCTTGTGCTATACAGTAGGTCCCTGCTGGTTATTTATTTTATATATAGTAGTGTGCATATGTTCATCCCAAACTCCTAATTTACCCCTCCCCTCTATATTCAGCTTTCTGAAGAACTGCCAAACTGTTTCCAAAGTGGCTGCACCGTTTCACATTCCCCTCAGCAATGGACGAGGACTCAAATCTGTCCACAAGTTCACCAACACAACAATAACAGGCGAGGGCTGTTGCCTGTCTTTGGGCTCCACATCCAAGCAGGGGTGAAGTGGTAGCTCACTGTGGCTTTAAATTACATTCCCCAGATGACTGATGATAAGCAGTTCCACTTGTATATTTTCTTTAAAGAAACATTTCCTTAGATTCCTTGTCATTTTCTTAACTGAATGGTCTTTTTATTAACGAGTTGTAAGAGTTATTTTACACATCCTTTTCTCTCATTCAGTGGGTTATTTTCCCACTTTCACAGTGTCCTTTGAAACACAAGTTTTCATTTTGATAATATCCAATTTATTTTTCTTCTGTTGCTTGTGCAAATCTATGAAACCACTGCCTAGCCCAAGGTCATGAAGATTTACGCCTGTGCTGTTTTTCATGTTTTATAGTTTTAGGTCTTAGACGTGTAGGTCTGTGATCAGTTTTGAGTGGGATTTTACACGTGGTAAGACAGAAGGGTCCTGCTTCAGTCTTCTGCGTATGGATATTCAGTTGTCCCAGCACTGTTTGTTACAAAGATTATTTTATCTCCATTGAGCAGTCTTGCTACTCCTGTGAAAAATCAATTGATGACAAATGTATATCCAGTTCAAGCCTCTACACTTGCCACTTTACATGCTAATCCTACATTACCAGTAATAAAATGGCTAGCATATGGTATATAAGTTTCCACACATTTTTTTTAAAAGCAAGATAATTTAATCCCTATCTTATAAAATTATCTCAGTAAATCTGAGATTTAAATCTGACTAAAAGTATGGCCTGCTGACAGCTGCTCTAAGTGTTTACTGAGAACAACAGTGAAACAAGCTTACTCCATGGAACACCTAAGCCTGCCAATATTGCGAGACATGGAGGAAGTGGGAAGGTCAAGAAGACACAGAAGGATGACAGGGGCCATAGTTTTATACATTTCTCCCTCACCCCATCTCCCCCCCAAAACTGTGTTTTACTCTTCTGCATCTTCTTTTACAATTTCATCTCCTTTACAGCCAAGGTTTTCAGATTTACTTACACGCACACACCTCTCACTCACTCGCTAAGATAAACCTGTCTCTCTTCAGAGATACTCCCTGGCTAGCACTCCATCTACACAGACAAGGTGTGAAACACGGTGAGTCAACTGGCCTTTCAGCTTGTCAACACACAGTTTTCCAGACCCAAACAATCTTGGAACGATCAGATCTGACCTGTGGCAGAGTGGGGATGCCAGCCTCAAAGGGTAAAAAGTCACCACTGAAGGGTGTGGCATGCACGCAAGACGGCCTTCTGGGGGTGCCGGGGGAGGGCTTCTGACCCTTCCCCACACCCACTGCTCCCAGAAGACACTGATTTTTCTCTCCTTTGCCACACTGTGCTAATTTTCCATTTCCATGTCTTGCTAGCCCACTCCTGTACTGTTCTGTTGTCCCTACGTGCTTTCTAATTTTCCTATAACAAACATGTCTTGCTCTTGTAGTGAGATGAAATAGTTTTTAAAAGCACCAAAGAATGGTTCCCTAAGAGCATATACCAAAACGGCTTCTTACAAATCTAATTCAACAAGAATTTCCCATCTTAAGTGATTTTTAAACTTAATAATAAATAAAACTTGGACAGCGTTTACATTTACTCGTACAGTTCACGGCCCCCTCCCAGGCAAACTTAGAACGACCTCATGGGAAACAAAAAACTATTTCATTTCTTCCAATTTGTCATGTGCTACTACTGATCTCTGTGTCTGACAAATTTTTAAATCACACAGCACACACTTTGTAATCTTATTAAGCACCGTAAATAAAAGGAGAACCCTCTGACTTGGCCTGGCTGATTTCCTTCCCAACTCCTCTTATTCCTTAAAGACACGGGAAGAATGAGGTGTGTTTGTCGGCATTCACACCCCAAGCCTCCTCCAACAGGATATCTCCATCCGCTGCTCGCTTTTTGTTCATTGCTCAGAACAGGAAAACTCGCTTTCCTGCTTTCTCAATACCAAATGGGTTAGAGCGGCGAGGGAAAACATCCCCTCAGAACCCACCCCAAGGCTACACAGAAGGCAAGAGAAACAAAAGCTGGTCCATTCTTTTCCCAAATATTCCCCTGGCAGGCAGCCGAGGGCCGCGCCAGCTCAGTGGTTTAATATCCTGTCGCTTCGGCGGAAAAGATAGAGAATTAGGAAGCTGCCAGCCCAGGAAGTCAGAATCTGCTCTGCTGGTGTTAATATCTATCTGCTGGGCATCCATCACACCACCACCTTCCGCAGAAAGAAAAGCCGGCCATTGGCAGACAAGTGACAGAATCAGGAAAAGGCCTACGGAAAGGTGCACGGTTTAGAAGACAAGGGGTCCAGGAAAACCATCAACAGAAGGAATCCTTTTTAATGTTAGAAAAATTGTAAAGAAGCATTGGGGAAACATTAAGGTTTGTGCAGAATGTCTAGACAGAGTCCAAGCAGGAAAGAATGAGGACAAGTAAAAGAGGAAAAGCAATCTCAGGGCACACAGAAAGACGATAACCTGTTCATATCTGGTGAGCCCAAAGTCACACCATGAGTGATGGCCCAGAAGCCCCAGCTTCTCATCCTCTGTCATCCCCTTCTCCTCCTGCCCTCAATCTTTCTCAACATCAGGATCTTTTCCAATGAGTTGTCTCTTCACATCAGGTGGCCAAAGTGTTAGAGCTTCAACTTCAGCATCAGTCCTTCCAATGAATATTCAGGGTTATATTCTTGGCAGCTGAAGATGGAGACACTCTATACAGTCAGCGAAAACAAGACCTGGAGCTGACTGCGGTTCGGATCATGAGCTCCTTATTTTAAGATTCAGACTTAAATTGAAAAAAGTAGAAGGGCTGGCGGCGGGGTAATACACAGTCCTACCAAATCCTAGGGCTGGGCCTTACCTGGGTGTGGGACATGAGGAAGCAGAAAAGGGAAGAGTGAGAGAGAAACAAACACATGAACAAACACTTAGCACGACTACCACTATCAGATACTGATGAATAGCCAGGGAGTGACCACACTCTCCAAAATCACTGCAGACAGCAACTGAGGCCACAAAAGTTAGAGACGCTTGTTCCTTGGAAGAAAAGCTATGACAAACCTAGCAGCATATTAAAAAGCAGAGATGTCACTTTGCCAACAAAGGTCCATGTAGTCAAAGTCATGCTTTTTCCAGTCGTCATGTACAGATGTCAGAGAAGGCTGAGCACAGAAGAACTGATGCTTTCAAATTGTGGTGTTGGAGAAGACTCTTGAGAGCCCCTTGGACTGCAAGGAGATCAAATCAGTCCATTCTAAAGGAAATCAGTCCTGAATATTCATTCAAAGGACTGATCTGAAGTTTCAATACTTCAGCCACCTGAGGTGAAGAGCAGACTAACTGGAAAAGACCCTGATGCTGGGAAAGATTGAGGGCAGGAAGAGAAGGGGATGACAGAGGATGAGATGGCTGGATGGTATCACCGACTCAATGGACCTGAGTTTGACCAAACTCCTGGAGATAGTGAAGGACAGGGAAGCCTGGCGTGCAGTCCACAGGGTCCTAAAGAGCTGGATACGACTTAGCAACTGAACAACAGCAACAGTATCAAAGGAAGATGGGATTTCAAAGAGGCGAGATCTATGGCCAAAGGAAGCAAAGAAATCCAAGAGGAGGAAAACTGAGAACGCTTTTCCATCTATAATTTATCAACCCATGCAGTGACTTAGCTTGTATCAGAAATGTTAAAGAAGCTCACATCCAAAGATGAACTGGGGCCCCACTGTACAAAGCAGTCACATTTATATTCTCTTGTCTAAACCAAGTAAATGACAGAAATGTGCACAAAAAATGGGTAACAAAATGAATTACTTATTATTTATCTTCTCTCTAAATAATTATGAACCTACCATTTTTAAAGGCTTTAACTTTTCTTTAAAAGGGGAGGGGGTAAAGGTCATTCCAGAAAACTGATATGAAGGCAGACTATCAGCCTTGAGGACATAGTGGTGGTGAAGGCAGCTGGTTGGGGCACGCTAATTACGGAGCAGTTTAAAAAGGACAACATGGGTTTTTAAAGCTATCTGCTGTACCCTAAACACTCTAAAAAAGGAAGGCCCCTAGCAGGTCACTGCCGATCCCCTTCTCCAGTGAGGGTGGAGAGTGGGACATGAGACTCTCACCTGTCTGTTTATCTGAAAGCAGAAGACCAGATAAACTGGACACTGGACACTCCCTTCAAAGCCTGAGGAAGAGGCGTGAGTGTTCTTGGATTTCTATGTCACCTCCTTCCTGGTCTCCCACCTGCAACCTAAGGCTCTGTTTAATGCCTCCAGCTTCCCAATCTCACTTAGCCATGGACCACCCAGCTCACCCCGGTGCAGGAGGTGGAAGGATTATTGGTAAATATTTACTAAATAAATAACCAATCCATGGCTGCAGATGGTGAGTGCAGCCATGAAATTAAAAGATGCTTGCTCCTTGGAAGAAAACTTATGACAAGCCTAGACAGCATATTAAATAGCAAAGACATTACTTTACTGACAAACGTCTGTATAGTCAAAGCTATCTATGTATGTGAGAGCTGGACCATAAAGAAAGCTGAGCACCAAAGAATTGATGCTTTTGAAGTGTGGTGTTAGAGAAGACTCTTGAGAGTCCCTTGCACTGCAAGGAGATCAAACCAGTCCATCCTAAAGGAAATCTGTCCTGGGTGTTCATTGGAAGGACTGATGCTGAAGCTGAAGCTCCAATACTTTGGCCACCTGATGTGAAGAGCCGACTCACTGGAAAAGACCCTGATGCTGGGAAAGACTGAAGGCATAAGAAGGGACAACAGAGGATGAGATGGTTGGACAGCATCACTGACTCCATGGACACGAGTCTGAGCAAACTCCGGGGGCTGGTGATGGACAGGGAGGCCTGGCATGCTGCAGTCCATGGGGTTGCAAAGAGTCAGACATGACTGAGCAACTGAACTGCACTGAAACCAAATCCAATCAGGCTCAAATACTTACCAGCTTTATCCCAAAATTCTTCTTACACATGACCTCTTTACCTCTTGCCTAATTATGGCAAAGCACCATAAGTAACATCTAAACCCCCAGTTCTCTATCTCCAACCCCACCCTAGCCACTGGGCTCAGCATCGCTGTCACCGTATTTCCTTAGCAAAGCTCTGATCCAGGCACCTTCCAGCACAAAAACCCAAACAAAGAAAAAAGTTCACACCCAGCACACACTCTTTCCAGCCCTCCTTGGGTCACCAGGATCTGGCTGCTCTCCCAACAGCACACCAGACTCAAAAGACCACGTTCAGCAGATTCCTCCCTCGAGACCTTCACCTTAGGGTCCCTCTACCCAGAGGAGCTGTCATCTCTCAAATCGACTTCCAGCTCAAATTGCCACCATCCTCATTAAGCTCTTTATGATTCCCTCCACTACTCTCTTTGCTGTTCAGTTCAGTGGCTCAGTCATGTCCGACTCTTTGTGACCCCATGAATTGTAGCACGCCAGGCCTCCCTGTCCATTATCAACTCCCAGAGTTTACTCAAACTCATGTCCATCGAGGCGGTGATGCCATCCAGCCATCTCATCCTCTGTCGTCCCCTTCTCCTCCTGCCCCTAATCCCTCCCAACATCAAAGTCTTTTCCAATGAGTCAACTCTTCACATGAGGTAGCCCAAGTATTGGAGTTTCAGCTTCAGCATCAGTTCTTCCAATGAACACCCAGGACTGATCTTCTTTAGAATGGACTGGTTAGATCTCCTTTCAGTCCAAGGGATTCTCAAGAGTCTTCTCCAACACCACAGTTCAAAAGCATCAATTCTTCAGCACTCAGCTTTCTTCACAGTTCAACTCTCACATCCATACATGACCACTGGAAAAACCATAGCCTTGACTAGATGGACCTTTGTTGGCAAAGTAATGTCTCTGCTTTTCAATATGCTATCTAGGTTGGTCATAACTTTCCTTCCAAGGAGTAAGCGTCTTTTAATTTCATGGCTGCAGTCACCATCTGCAGTGGTTTTGGAGCCCCCAAAAATAAAGTCTGGCACTGTTTCCACTGTTTCCCCATCTATTTCCCATGAAGTGATGGGACCAGATGCCCCGATCTTAGTTTTCTGAATGTTGAGCTTTAAGCCAACTTTTTCACTCTCCTCTTTCACTTTCATCAAGAGGCTTTTGAGTTCCTCTTCACTTTCTGCCATAAGGGTGGTGTCATCTGCATATCTGAGGTTATTGATATTTCTCCCGGCAATCTTGATTCCAGCTTGTGCTTCTTCCAGCCCAGCGTTTCTCATGATGTATTCTGCATAGAAGTTAAATAGAAGGGTGACAATATACAGCCTTGACGTACTCCTTTTCCTATTTGGAACCAGGCTGTTGTTCCATGTCCAGTTCTAACTGTTGCTTCCTGACCTGCATATAGGTTTCTCAAGAGGTAGGTCAGGTACTCTGGTATTCCCATCTCTTTCAGAATTATCCACAGTTTATTGTGATCCACACAGTCAAAGGCTTTGGCATAGTCAATAAAGTAGAAATAGATGTTTTTCTGGTACTCTCTTGCTTTTTCGATGATCCAGTGGATGTTGGCAATTTGATCTCTGGTTCCTCTGCCTTTTCTAAAACCAGCTTGAACATCAGGATGTTCACAGTTCACATATTGCTGAAGCCTGGTTTGGAGAATTTTGAGCATTACCTTACTCAAAGTAATGAGTAAAGTACTCATTGAGATGAATGCAATTGTGCAGTAGTTTGAGCATTCTTTGGCATTGCCTTTCTTTGGGATTGGAATGAAAACTGACCTTTTCCAGTCCTGTGGCCACTGCTGAGTTTTCCAAATTTGCTGGCATATTGAGTGCAACACTTTCACAGCATCATCTTTCAGGATTTGAAATAGCTCAACTGGAATTCCATCACCTCCACTAGCTTTGTTCGTAGTGATGCTTTCTAAGGCCCACTTGACTTCACATTCCAGGATGTCCGGCTCTAGGTGAGTGACCACACCATCATGATTCTCTGGGTCATGAAGATCTTTTTTGGACAGTTCTTCTGTGTATTCTTGCCACCTCTTCTTAATATCTTCTGCTTCTGTTAGGTCCAGAATGTGGTCCACTGGAGAAGGGAATGGCAAACCACTTCAGTATTCTTGCTTTGAGAACCCCATGAACAGTATGAAAAGGCAAAATGATAGGATACTGAAAGAGGAACTCCCCAGGTCAGTAGGTGCCTAATATGCTACTGGACCAGTGGAGAAATAACTCCAGAAAGAATGAAGGGATGGAGCCAAAGCAAAAACAATACCCAGTTGTGGATGTGACTGGTGATAGAAGCAAGGTCCGATGCTGTAAAGAGCAATATTGCATAGGAACCTGGAATGTTAGGTCCATGAATCAAGGCAAATTGGAAGTGGTCAAACAGGAGATTTAGTTCTAGGAATCAGCGAACTAAAATGGACTGGAATGGGTGAATTTAACTCAGATGACCATTATATCTACTACTGTGGGCAGGAATCCCTTAGAAGAAATGGAGTAGCCATCATGGTCAACAAAAGAGTCCAAAATGCAGTACTTGGATGCAATCTCAAAAATGACAGAAGGATCTCTGTTCGTTTCCAAGGCAAACCATTCAATATCACGGTAATCCAAGCCTATGCCCCAACCAGTAACGCTGAAGAAGCGGAAGTTGAACGGTTCTATGAAGACCTATAAGACCTTCTAGAACTAACACCCAAAAAAGATGTCCTTTTCATTATAGGGGACTGGAATGCAAAAGTAGGAATTCAAAAAACACCTGGAGTAACAGGCAAATTTGGTCTTGGAGTATGGAATGAAGCAGGGCAAAGGCTAACAGAATTTTGCCAAGAGAACGCACTGGTCATAGCAAACACCCTCTTCCAACAACACAAGAGAAGACTCTACACATGGACATCACCAGATGGTCAACACCGAAATCAGATTGATTATATTCTTTGCAGCCAAAGATGGAGAAGCTCTATACAGTCAGCAAAAACAAGACCAGGAGCTGACTGTGGCTCAGATCATGAGCTCCTTATTTCCAAATTTAGACTTAAATTGAGGAAAGTAGGGAAAGCCACTAAACCATTCAGGTATGACCTAAATCAAATCCCTTATGATTATACAGTGGAAGTGAGAAATAGATTTAAGGGACTAGATCTGATGGATAGAGTGCCTGATGAACTATGGACTGAGGTTTGTGACATTGTACAGGAGACAGGGATCAAGACCATCCCCAAGAAAAAGAAATGCAAAAAAGCAAAATGGCTGTCTGGGGAGGCCTTACAAATAGCTGTGAAAAGAAGAGAAGCGAAAAGCAAAGGAGAAAAGGAAAGATATATGCATCTGAATGCAGAGTTCCAAAGAATAGCAAGGTGAGATAAGAAAGCCTTCCTCAGTGATCAATGCAAAGAAAGAGAGGAAAACAACAGAATGGGAAAGACTAGAGATCTCTTCAAAAAAATGAGAGATACCAAGGGAACATTTCATGCAAAGATGGGCTCTTTGCTGAGTAACCATTAATTTTCTTATCTTCGATTTGTTATTTGTGTTTAGTTGTTGAATCGTGTCCAACTCTTCTGCGACCCCATGGACTGTAGCCCACCAGGCTCCTCTGTCCAGGGGATTTCCCAGGCAAAGAACACTGGATTGAGGTGTCATTTCCTTCTCCAGGGGATCTTCCTGACCCAGGGATCAATCCCACATCTCCTGCATTGGCAGGTGAATTCTTTACCAGTGAACAACGTGGGAAGCTCATCTTCAGTTTAAACATGTATAAAGTTTATTTGGCCATCTTCTCTCCCCTATCAGTCCTTCAGCAAGGTAGGAAAGGATATCTTATTCATCCTGGTTCCCCCTAGGTGCTCAGTGCTTGGCACAGGCAGGAGCCCAACAGATGTTCAATTAACTCCATGCATGTGTACAACATGGGGAATGCAGTGAGTAGTTTATAACAACTGTAAGTGGAATATATCCTTTAAAAATTGTGAATCAATATTCCCTGGTGGCTCAGCTGGTAAAGAATCTACCTGCAATGTGGGAGACCTGGGTTCAATCCCTGGGTTGGAAAGATCCCCTGGAAAAGGGAATAGCTACCCACTCCAGTATTCTGGCCTGGAGAATTCCATGGACTGCATAGTCCATGGGGTCGCAGAGTCGGACACAAAGGAGCGACTTTCACTTCACATACATACTGTACAGCTATAATATACAATATTGAACATCAACTATAGTTCAGTCAGTTCAGTCGCTCAGTCGTGTCCAACCTTTTGCAACCCCATGAACCGCAGCACGCCAGGCCTCCCTGTCCATCACCAACTCCCGGAGTTTACTCAAACCCATGTCCATTGAGTCGGTGATGCCACCCAACCATCTCATCCTCTGTCGTCCCCTTCTCCTCCTGCCCTCAATCTTTCCCAGCATCAGGTTATTTTCAAATGAGTCAGTTCCTCGCATCCGGTGGCCAAAGTATTGGAGTTTCAGCTTCAACATCAGTCCTTCCAATGAATATCCAAGACTGATCTCCTTTAGGATGGACTGGTTGGATCTCCTTGAAGTCCAAGGGACTCTCAATAGTCTTCTCCAACACTACAGTTCAAAAGCATCAATTTTTCGGCGCTCAGCTTTCTTTATAGTCCAATTCTCACATCCATACATGACCACTGGAAAAACCATAGCCTTGACTAGATGGACCTTTGTTGGCAAAGTAATGTCTCTGCTTTTCAATATGCTGTCTAGGTTGGTTATAACATTCCTTCCAAGGAGTAAGTGTCTTTTAATTTCATGGCTGTAATCACCATCTGCAGTGATTTTGGAGCCCAGAAAAATAAAGTCAGCCCCTGTTTCCCCATCTATTTGCCATGAGGTGATGGGACCAGATGCCACGATCTTAGTTTTCTGAATGTTGAGCTTTAGGCCAACTTTTTCACTCTCCTGTTTCACATTCATCAAGAGGCTCTTTAGTTCTTCTTCACTTTCTGCCATAAGGGTGGTGTCATCTGCATATCTGAGGCTATTGATATTTCTCCCAGCAATCCTGATTCCAGCTTGTGCTTCTTCCAGCCCAGCGTTTCTCATGATGTACTCTGCATAGAAGTTAAATAAGCAGGGTGACAATATACAGCCTTGACGTACTCCTTTTCCTATTTGGAACCAGGCTGTTGTTCCATGTCCAGTTCTAACTGTTGCTTCCTGACCTGCATACAGGTTTCTCAAGAGGCAGGTCAGGGGGTCTGGTATTCCCATCTCTTTCAGAATTATCCACAGTTTATTGTGATCCACACAGTCAAAAGCTTTGGCATAGTACAATTAAAAACTTAAAATCTATTCAGATACATAGAAATACAGATGTGGAAGCACCTATAATATGTATATTTATTTGTCAGTCAAGCACTTGTTCATTTCTTTTCCCAAGGGCTTACTAACATAATCCATACAGTCTTAAAGTAGGAAGCAAAAATCAAAATCAATCAATGAAACTAAATAAGAAGTTAGCCTAAACCAAGTAACGCACCTTTATATAGAACCAGTTTTAGTATTTTATGAATAAAGATATTCCTCTGCACTTGAAAAGTGGCGCTTTTCACGTATCAGCTATGCCTGTTATTACATATCATTATCAGTATTGTCACCTATCAGTATTAGCCTAACCGCAATCAGCAGGATGTCACCTTGCCTCCAACAGCCCACATGCTAAGTAGTCACTATCTTTTACAATCACTGAAAACCCAGGCAATAGCACCATGCAAATCTGTGTTCCATAGAGCTTAAAGTCACCAACAATTTTGCATAAAAAACTGAATTTCCTTTTCATGCACAGTTCTCACAATCAATTCAGATTATTTTTAATCTGGAGCCCCACGAAAATTGGTTTCCTTTTCACTTCTGAAGAAAGCTGAGGTTTTACAGTTCTTACACCCTCAATGATAGCAATATAAATAGCTATGATAATACACTACCATATTATTTAACATAAGTTTAATATGTTAATATGATACTATATTATTTAACATAAGTTTCATATGACTTAAGGACTAAATAAGGATCCAGATCCAAATCCTTGCATATTTGGGGGTCTTTGTGACTCAGAACATATTTTAGATGCCATGAGAAATAAATCTCTTAAATGCCCAATCTGTTCTTCCTAGTTGGCAAATTACTTGTGCACAGCTAAAGATCTTAATTTAGGCCTCTTTAGGACATCAATAGCAACATTATCATAAAAATGAAACCCCTTCCCTCCCTCTCTTGCGCTCCTGCTCGGTGCCTTTGAGCCTCACCCACAATTCCCACTGCACTCTTCCCATTGAGGTGCATTTCCTCTATTTAATACCTTCATGAGACAAACACCCTGTCGCTACTCCTACAGTGAACATGCAGGTCAAGCTTCATGTTTCCTGGGTCTCAGGAAAGCAGTGTAATAGCTGAGGTCCCAGTACGCTTCTGGTCCCCCAAAAGCCACCTTCACTCTTAGCACATTCCTAGGAACTTGACCTGCTCTCGTCACAACTGTCCTTCTTCCTTCCAGGGTGCAAACAGCCAAGAGGCAAAAGACTGTTGAAGGAGAACACCAACACAAGAGCTCCCTGGGTCCTGTCTGCGCTCCTTTTCCCTCTAGGCTGCACACTCTCCGAGGACAAGGTTTATCTCAATGTTTATCCTTCAGAGTCTATTTGAGTACATTGATGACCAGAGACAACTGGGGATCTAGTGAACATTACAGCGCAAGAGATTAAAAAATGGTATTAACAACAGGGCATTTTTGTCTGCTAATGTCATTGTTAAGTAGCCAAATAGAAAAAAATGCCTCAAGATCTGCTAAGATCCCAACTAAAGGATAAACAAGAGGAGCTGAATCTCAGGAGGCTCCAGGGCAAGACACCCTGGCCTGATAATAGAGAAGATCACGAGGAAGCCTGGAGCAGAGGAGACTGGGCTCCATCTGGCCTCTGCCCCTCCTCTCCCAAAGGTCACCTCTGATGGAAATGAGCTCCAGGGCAGCACCAGGCCAGGCTCCAGAGCAAAAAACCTGGTCAGAAAGGAGCTTAAATCCCCTGCAGGCTGGTCAGCGTCCCCCCACGTCACACAGGTGACACTGGGTCAAGACCATGAAGAGGCGGGCATCACAGGGGGAGTCCAGGTCTCCTGACAGGGAGTATGGGGCTCACTGGGGCATGCTGGGAGGATGGGGGGTAGGTGGGTGGGGCTTGCTTTAAGACACCAAGACGCCAAGTGGTAAGCAAAGAAGTCAGGACTCTTCCTGGTCATTTCCAACAACTGAAGCTATGGGAGAGGACATCTGTGATTCTCTCAGATTCTGGAAGCTATTCTGGACCCCTCTCCCCAATATCCACCAAAGGAGCCCATCCCCACCATCCCACCTAGACAGTCTCCAGCAGGTACACCTGATACAGTAACTGGAGAAACACATTGTGTCAGGAATCTCAGCCCATCTCGGGTTTAAGTGGCTTCAAGTTTTAAGTCCCCTGCATGGATCACAGCCTTGCTGTGGTGAAGGGGCTTGCATGACTCAACGAAGCTGTGAGGAGACAGTACCTGGCATGCTGCAGACCATGGGGACACAAAGAGGCGGACAGGACTGAGGGACTGAAGAACAACAAATTTGATGCATTAATTGGCTTCTGATAAATTAAAATTTGATGTATTAATTGGTTTTTCACAAAATCACCTACAAAGAAATCAGTAGAGTACACACATTCTTCCATTTAAAAAAAAATCATAAAATAGTTATTTCTGTTCTTTTGAAAACAAATAACCAACATTCTCTCAGAAGGTTTTCTTCCAAGAATAAAAAAAATATTAAATGGCTATGAACATATTAAAAGACTGGAGAGAAAAAAAAAAGTTAACCTCAGAAATTAAATACCCTGTAAATTCTAGCTAGTGTAATGGTTTATAAATGAATGTAATATACTATAAATATTATGGCACCTCTGCTATCACCATAGGAACTCTGCTTTCTACTTAAGAAAACAGCAATATGTTAGAATGACAGATTAAATAAATTCTCCAAACAGTATTACAAACGCAACTTTCTGTAATGATATAACTTGAACAAACTGCCATTTATAGCTGAATATTTATTTTAGCCAAGGGAAAGCAGCCTGAAAGGTAAAATGACCTAGATTAACAGAGTTTATTATTCTACATTAAAGAACTTTAGATTAGTAGGTCCAGGAAAGGTTTTTTCCCTCAAGCTACATAATTATTTTAACCAAAGTACACCTAAAACTATGATCTTATATTCCTTAAAAAATATTATTTGACTACTAAATTAATTCTTCCTTCATCAATAAGTTTCTATTGAGATCTTTTTTAGATTAATCTTGTCATTCTGGCTTTTTTATTTCTTTCTCTCTGTCCTAATATTCCTTAAACCGAAATGAAGAATGTATTTCTTGGCTTATGGAAAAGTGAATGTCAATCACCCATAAACTGGCTTAGGACCAATGAAATATATAAACGGGAAAGAGATCATGGTACAAATAGATGTTTCATATTCTGATATTATCTGATTACCACGGTCTGTAAAGATATTTGATGAAATGCAAGAGCAAACAAGGTAAATTCAATTATTTCCTGTGATCAGCGGAAAATACATTGGATCAAGAGCCATAAACTGGATCTCACTCCTGTCTGTAATACAGACTGTATGACCACAGACAAATCAGTTAACCACAGCACACCTTATCTTCCTCACCTGTAAAACTAGGAAGCTGGAACAGACAACCTCTAAACTACCTTTTACCTCCAAAACAGTATGATTTCTACCAACCCAGAGAATTCATGGTACTTTCCAGAAAGGCACATAATGATTTGAGTTAACCATTTAAAAGTTTCTGAGAAACTCAAATTTTAAAATGATATCTTCTGACAGTCCCTGCCATCTTATCAAGAAAAAATGTCAGCTATCAGCCAGGTGACCTTAAGTGAGTCACTCGATTTCTCTAGTCTGCAGTCGCCTCATCAAAAAAGAAATTAAAAAAAAAAAACAACAAAAACTCACTATCCCAGTCTGTCTAACTAGATTTTCCAGAGGCCCAAGCAAGATGTTCTTTGGAAAGGATTTCATAAAACTGCCAAACGCAAGATTTAATTATTTAACATGGGTCTCCTTCCTCCTTGAACATTCAAAACAGAACTCTTAACTGGTTGACAGTATTTCTGCTACCAAGATGCACGTGTATATCTTATTCCAGGAACACATTTTACATTAAGGTGCACACGTATATAAACGTTAAGAGGTACAATTTTCAAAGAGTACTAATTTGAGTGTCTTAAATGAAGCACCAAAATTTTCCTTCTATATTCATTACTTTTTTCTTGATAATTATCTATTCACTTATGAAAGCTAGACAATTAAGAAACATTAGAATATATAAAGAACAAGTCATATTCCCTTTTCATGCATTTTCTTTCAAAATTTCTCTTACCCACAGGTTATTTCTTTCACAACTGTGACATGCCTATTAATGTTTCCACGTACTATTTCTTTTTCACCCAACATTATAATTTTCCAGTTATAAGTTCTCCTGAAGGAGCTCTATTAGAGTTATATGATATTCCTTTAGGATGCCCTCATAAATCACAAAAGCGTGTACTATTGGGTATATACTGTGCACCAGACCCTATTCTAAGTGTTTTTTATGCATCTTCTCACTTAATCACCACAAACATCTACAAGAAAGTGTCATTATGATATCCATTCCTGGGGTCAAGAGATTGAGAAAGCAGGGCTTTCTCTGAAGAGCTGAGTCTAGGATCTCCTGAGCCCAGGTTCTTATCCAATATATCCTACCACCACTTGTCACAGAATTACTCCCCTATTAACAGAACTTGGGTATACCAGGGTATTTCCTATGTCCCAGAAGTCAGAGACTAAACATCTGATATTTAACTTATTCCTGAAACAAGAGCATAGTTTAATTTTTTAGATTAATCATCATTTTTGCTTTTTGTTTCTATCTGTCCTCCTTCCTAATGGACTTCCCTGGGGGCTCAGAGAGTAAATAATCCTCCTGCCAATGCAGGAAACCTGGGTTCATTCCCTGGTTCAGTAAGATATCCTGGAGAAGTAAATGGCAACCCATTCCAGTATTTCCTGGCAGTTCAGCTGGTAAAGAATCTGCCTTCAATGAAGGAGACTCCAGTTCAATTCCTGGGCTGGGAAGATTCACTGGTGGAGAAGGGATAAGCTACCCACTCCAGCATTCTTGGGCTTCCCTGGTGGCTCAGCTGGTAAAGAATCCGCCTGCAATGTGGGAGACCTGGGTTCAATCCCTAGGTCGAGAAGATCCCCTGGAGAAGGGAATAGCTACCCACTTCAGTATTCTGGCCTAGAAAATCCCATGGGCTCGCAGAGTTGGACATGACTGAGCGACTTTTACTTCCTGGAGAAGGAAATAGCAACCCAATCCAGTATTCTCGCCTGGAAAATCCCATGGATAGAGGAGCCTGGTGGGCTACAGTCCATGCAGTCACAAAGAGTTGAACACAAGTGAAGTGACTTACGGAGAAGGCAATGGCACCCCACTCCAGTACTCTTGCCTGGAAAATCCCATGGACGGAGGAGCCTGATAGACTGCAGTCCATGGGGTCGCTGGGAATCGGACACGACTGAGTGACTTCACTTTCACTTTTCACTTTTATGCATTGGAGAAGGAAATGGCAACCCACTCCAGTACTCTTGCCTGGAAAATCCCATGGACGGAGGAGCCTGATAGACTGCAGTCCATGGGGTCGCTGGGAATCGGACACGACTGAGTGACTTCACTTTCACTTTTCACTTTTATGCATTGGAGAAGGAAACGGCAACCCACTCCAGTGTTCTTGCCTGGAGAATCCCAGGGACGGGGGAGCCTGGTGGGCTGCCGTCCATGGGGTCACACAAAGTAGGACACGACTGAAGCGACTTAGCATCAGCAGCGGCAGCAGAAGTGACTTAGCATATACCATAATACTTCTTCATCAACAAAATAGTGTTTATACTTTAAAAAGTGAATAACCTATATACACTTTTTATATATTTTTTTAACTCTTCATGGTAAAGAACTTTCCTTAATCTAGATGACAGAATGTGTATTTTCTCTATGAAAACAGTATGTGAATCTGTAAATACAAAACAGTTTGAGAATAAACTTCTCGTGGCCAATGGAGACCGTAGGCAGTTCACTGACATTTGCTTTCAGATTCAGTTTCAGATTAACATTCAACAAATGTTAATCTATAATAAATTAAGTGGGCATGTCTCTAACACACGCACTGACCCAACCAGCCTCCCTAAGCAGACATACCCAAGCACTATCTTAACTGGATTTATTCCTGCCAACTTCAAAGAAATGGGGGACAGGGAGATTCCAACACACCATTTGGCATTAGAGTCCTGATCAGACTATAAGTCTCCTGGCCTTCAACTTGCTGATAAGAGTTAAAGGAGTCCATTCAAGAAAAAGTGACAGAGATGTAAATGAAACTGAAAAAAACTTCCTCATCCAAGTACTCTTGATGATTTGCAGAACTGATGATTCTAGTGATAGAAAAACACTTCCAGATTTTTATTCTTTGTGTTTTTGTTTTGCTCTCAGATAAACGAGTTACCAAATACCTAACATAAGAATCAGATCACTGTGTCGTTTTACACACTGGAGTTCAACAGAGTTAGTGAAAACAAACTGCCCTAAAAAAGGAAATTAACCTTACTTGTATTAAAATGTGTTCGGGTCAGTTCAGTCTCTCAGTCGTGTCCTACTCTTTGCGACCCCACGGACTGCAGCACGCCAGGCTTCCCTAGCCATCACCAAGTTACGGTTAAATTAAACTGTGTAGCCGCTCTCAAAACTTATGCAAAGGTCATACAGGTGTACTGCCAACCGCTTTTTCCTAAACTAAAGCAAAGGGCCAGCCCCAAAATGATGCATTCTTACTTACATGAATGTTATCAAATCTATCAGGCGGCAATGAGAAACTAATGATACAACACATCCTGTACATTAGGAAAATTAACCTGGCGGAGGGAGATAGGCTGGAATGAAATAAATAGAAATGGGTTGCAGGGGAGACAGACAAATTAGGGGCGATGGGGAATCAAAAAAAGATTTTAAAACAAAACATGTCAGATGTAGAGACTTTAGGAATCTTTCATTCATCAAAATATACAGTTATTGCTGTTTAGTCACTCAGTCATGTCCAACTCTGCAACCCCATGGACTGCGGCACTCCAGGCTTCCCTGTCCTCCACTATTTCCTGGAGTTTGCGCAAACTCATGTCTATTGAGCTGGTGATGCCAAAAGTACTTTTATATACATATATATATATATATATATATATGCATAACTGAATTACTTTGCTGTGCACCTGAAGCTAATACAACATTGTAAATAAACTACATTTCAATAAAAATTTTAAAAAATATATGTCTATTGCTGCTGCTGCTGCTAAGTCACTTCAGTCGTGTCCGACTCTGTGTGACCCCATAGACGGCAGCCCACCAAGCCCCGCCGTCCCTGGGATTCTCCAGGCAAGAACACTGGAGTGGGGTGCCGTTTCCTTCTCCAATATCATGGAAGTGAAAAGTGAAAGTGAAGTCGCTGAGTCGTGTCCGACTCTTAGCGACCCCATGGACTGCAGCCCACCAGGCTCCTCCGTCCATGGGATTTTCCAGGCAAGAGTACTGGAGTGGGGTGCCATTACCTTCTCCCATATGTCTATTGAGCCCCTGCTAATTGCCAGGTACTGGGGAAACCATAGTGAACCAACAGGCCAGGGAGGGAAACAGAGGTGACACAAACGTATATATCCGTCAATATATAACTTGTGTTAAGGGGTACAAAGGAAAGAACAGTCTGGGTGGATAGGCAAGGCCTCTGAGAGGCAAGGACCTGCAGGCACAGTTCCAAAGACCCAGGCGGGTGGCCTGGCCATGAGGAAGGAGGCAGGGTGGTGATTTCTATACGAGGCAGGGGCAAGAGCTCTTGCCAAGGCCGTGGGGTACGAGAGAGCCTGGCAACCAGAAGATGGAAAAGCCGGGCTGGTGAGCAATGCACAGGTGGTGCCTAGTAGGGAGAGTGCCTTACAGTCCAGGGAAGAGGCTCCTAATCCCAGGGCAGCAGGAGGCAGTGCGGGGACCGGTGTGGTGTGCAGCGCGCTCAGTTGTGTTCGACTCTTTTGTGACCCCATGGACTGTAGCCCACCAGGCTCCTCTGTCCATGGAATTTTCCAGGTAAGAACAGTGGAGTGGGTTGCCATTTCCTATTCCAACTGGTGCGTTAGGAATTCAGAACTGAAGTCCTAGGGATGGAGTAAGAGTGAAAGCAGAGACCAGAGAGGAAGGGTGTTAACCAGCAGGGGCCAGAGGAGAGGCAGGAGCCGGAGAACGGGGTGGCAGGCGGCAGCAGCCCGGAGCGCGGCTCACCACAGACTTCCACTCTCCAAAGGCCCACAGGCAGGACCGGGCTTCCCTGCCCTCTGCAGTTGGGAGTGTGGCCAAGAGATTTGCTTTAGCCAACAGAACATAAGCCAAAGGGATGGGTGGAAACCCAAGAACCTATGAGGGAAACCCCACATGCTTTCCTGGCACAAGAAAACCCACCTCTTTCAAGGCAGGGGCCATCTCATCAACCCAGATCCCAAGATGTGGACAACGTGGTCCTCAGCCACCCGCAGCGGAAGGGCCGCATGAGGGAGAAACAAGCCTTTCCATTTCAGACCGCTGAGATGCGGGAGTCATCAGCCCATTCTGACTGATGCAGAAATAAAACGTGATAGATGCCGTGACGATAGGATGAGGAAGGCAAAAGGAGGTGAACAGAAGAGACAAAGGAGGAATCAGAGATTTCAGAGTTGGTGACTGTGCAATGATGCCTCTCACTAAAGAAAACAAGTACGCAAGAAAGACGGCTGGTTTGGGACGAAAGGTGACGGTTTATGATTTCACAGATGCCAAATGTAAGGGATTGGTAGGACAGCTGAGTACGTATGTCAGGCAAGTTAGCAGAAAAGCAGCTCTGAGCTGAAGGGGGGGAATCAAAACTGAGATAAAGATTTGCAAACTGCAATGAAGGAACCCAGCTCCTTGCAGAGTCAAGGGAAGCGATAAAATGTTATGAGCCAAAGGAAGACAAGGAACTCTTTAGGAAGGGTGGTGAGGAGCAAGGGGACGGAGGAGCCAGAGGAGAACCACAGGAGGGGGGCGGAAGGGGTGCTGAGTGGTACCAAACGGTGCAGGTGACAGGCTTAAGGGGTGAGGACTGAGACTCTGCCCCACACTAAGGGCAGAACCAGGCTGCGGGGCCACAGCCTGAAGTCACCCCGTGGTTAGTATTAAAGCGGTAACAGAACCCAGGCCCCCGAACTTGACCACAGGCCTCACTGCCTCCCAACATGATCAGGGAAGAATTTTCTCAAGTCATTATTCTTCTAAAACTAAACTTCATGGCATCATAAACAACCCAACCCCACAATTCATTTAGACTACTGTTAAGACCTTTAGAGAGTTTGCAGTGGGTCGGTGGTTTACATTTTTTGTCCTGAACCCTCAGCACTGTGACTTTAGATGCTGTCATTTAGGTGTATTTCAGTCCAGTCCTCAGGGGGAGTTCCTACACTTGTTTAAGAACTGAGCCAAAGAATGGAGCATGTTAAAGTTCTTGATACATATAGCCCAGCTCAAGTAGTCATAGCATTCATCACGTTAAAAAATCTAGGAGACATAATTCTCATAGAATGCCATACGAATGGAACTATGAGATGAGGCGACCCTGCAAACAAAAGTGCCTGGCTCACCCATCCTTGCAAAACCTTCTCTATCTTTGCAAATTTATCGGGCAATGATAGCATCCTGTTTTAATTAGTGTTTCTGTAATCATTGGCAGGGCTGAACTTTTTTTTTTTTTCCTGTTCTTTATTGGCTAACTGTATTCCTTTCTTTAAGGAACTACCTATGAATGTCCTTTCCTATTTTTCTTCCGGCATATTTTTCTTTTTTTAATTGAATCCTAAGAGCTGTCATTATATTTTTTTAAAACTTAACACTATGACTGAGATATAGATATACAGAAGAGGACAAATACTGTTTCTAAGCTTATTATTGGCTTTTAAATTTATGGTGCTTGTGACACAGAGAACGTAGGTTTGAGTGTTTGCCTGAGGAGGCAGGAGGCAGGGTGGTGAGCAGGGACACGTGGTCTGAAGCCACAGTCCCCAGGTTCAAGACACAGATTCCCCCACTTACAGCCTCTGACCTTGAAATGACTTGACCTCCCATGTGTAAAGCCCTGACACATATCCTAGGACACAGTAAGTGCTTAGTAAGTGCTGTCTCCAGATTCATTTAGTCAAGATGAGCAATCTTTTATTACAATATGAGCTTACCTTTGTTAAGCACTTACTATTAAGTATCTTTACACACATTAAATCTTTTAATCTTTATTTTAAGAACTCCCTGCGATAATAATACCCAACAATCCCAATTCTCAGATGAGTAAACTGAGACTTAGTGAAGAAACCTGATCAAAGTCCTCAGCTCATCAACGGCAAGGCCCTGAGTTCACCTCCCAGGCCCAGGCCAAACTGGTTTTGTCCTTTACTTTCATTCTTCAAAGAAACCCCTCTCTACCCTTACATGATTATTCATCCGTGTTTTATGCTGTTTCTTTGACTTATTTTACGTGTGTCTCTTACATGTAGTTATCACTTATTTCAGTATGTGATATATAAGGTGGGGTCAATACTTTTCTGTGACATAATTTACTCAGTGGTGTACCCACCATGTTTGACTTACTGCTCACTCGTGTGTACCCTAAAAGTTGACACACACAGAGGCCCATTTTTGTTCTATGCCAAAGACTTCACTTTGTGTCCTTAGGACTGTGTGACACAAAACTGTCACATAATTTACCCCCAAGATTACGCAGAGGGAAAGATCTCTAAGAAGAGTATGTTCAGGGACTGGTTTGAACCTCTTTCCTAAAATAGGTTTCAAAAAGACAAGAAGAAAAAACGTCTATTTTATGATCTGTTCTCAGCCAGTCATTGAAAACTGTCCTCCAAGTTAGCAACTGTATTTCTCAAAACTTCTCTCCCTTCCTCCTAAACCTTACCCTTCCCTGCCCAAGCTGCTCTGCTCCCTCTTGGCCTAGCCAGGCCTTCGAAGTATGTGCTTGGTCTCTGCCTCTCATTCTTTTCTGGGAGAAAAGTCTCCCTTGTCTCGGCATCTCCCAGGTCCCGTTCAGTTCCTCACAAACCCTTTGCTGAGTGTATCAATTCTCTGTTACGTCATCTTTCTCTGCTCCTTCTTAGCATGTGTTCCTTCACATGTGTTTGATGTGTTTCGGCCTACTGCTATCCTTGTGTTGAAGACTGACCTGTCCACCTGCTGAGAGTTTAGATCATAAACCCTTCAAGGCAAGAGCCTGCTCTAAACAACAGCAGATCCTCAGCACCCAGCAAAAAGTCCTAGCACAGAACAGGCCCTCGACAAACGTGGATAAAGGTTTCACAGTTCCACTCCTCCCTTTTCAAACTCAAGGCATTACAAATGCTCTCCTGTCTCCCAATATTCAAATAGACCAGAAACCAAAGAAACACACACCTGTTGTTGATTATCGAGTTGGAGATGGGCCTTCACCCTGCTTCCTGTATGCTGGGACATTTCTGTTGTTGGGACTCCACCAGAGGGTGGAGAAAGACGGTGAGGTGAAGCCCAGGCCAGTCCAGTTACCGATTTACTATCCTATCTGATTTAAAATTACAGCCAAAATGAAGTTTTACGTTATCTGGGGATTTCAAAGAACACCACTCCTCGGGTCTCAGGTTACCTAGGATCATACTGAACTGGGAGGGTGAGAAGGGCCCCAGGGCGGCACTCCGGAGATTATCATGCCTGTCTGTCCCCCTCCAGTTACACAAAGGGAACTGTGGTGCCGGCCTAACTTGGTTTTACTTCATCTCACACTGCAGGGTTCTCGGATGCCTGTGGAATGGTGTCACCAGCAGGGACTTGATGGCGAAGGAGGGCCTCAAGCTGGGCACGCTGAGATAAGATCGGCAAGGAGGCCAGGTGACTTGGGCAGCGATACCCAAGCGCGTGGAGCTGCCAAACCCACATGAAGGGCCCCGTCCCAATATTCACACAGATCTTTCAGAGAAAGGATATTTTTAGGCCCTGGGTGGTATACTTCCTTAGATCTAGGCCATTACGATGCTATCTTTAATACATCTGAAAGGTCCAATCACTACTCAACACTGCTCAGGGAATTATTTCTAGTTTTTCTCCTCAGCTTGCCTATGATCTGAACGTGCTGCCCTCCTGACTGTGCTCAATCACGGAAAGCTGATTCTGGAACTGTGACGCTTCTTCTTTCACTACCCAAAATCATAAATGACATCTTCCACAGTTAGGAACATTACAAGTAGCAGTAGCTCTACTGCTCTTATAAGAGTCAGACACAATTCAGTGACTGAACAATGACAACAACACCTATAAAAGCATCTTTGAATCGAAGCCTGTTGGTCGGGAAAGGGACTCTAGAGCAATCTAGAACAGCTTCTCATTTACAAGAACAGGAGCCCTGAGGTGCAGAGAAATTGAAGGACCAACCCAGGGTGACTTAAGTACTGGTAGGATATTGACTAGGCACCATTTAAGAGCTTTACCCATATTGCTCACTGAATCCTCTCAATAACCATGGAAAGTAAGTACAAATACTATCTCTGCTGTGCTACACGTGAGGAAACTCACCAAGGCTGAATTATGTGCCTAAGACTGCACAGGGCAGAGCTGGAACTACAGCCCAGGTGCTCTGACTTCACAGCCCACGCTCTGCACTACCAAACTTCTCAGATTAAAACCCAGGACTCCCGACTCTCGGGAGGGTTCACTCTGTCATTACTAATTCTAAAGCTCATGAAAGAACAAACCACATTTGAAATGGCCAGCAAAACTTTTTAGGATCCTGATGAGAACAAACTACCACCATTCAAAGATGTTTCTGAAGCACACTGGGAAGTCTGAAGAGTATTTCAACAGATTATTGCTAACTTTGACATAATGGCATTACAGTTATGTGGGAAAATATACCTATTTTTAATAATATGACTTAGCAACTAAACAACAACTGGGTATTATATGGATGAATGATGGGCACCATAGAACTCGCAATCACACAAAAATGGTGGGGGAAAGCGGGACAGTTAAAGCAAGTTTAGCAAAATCTTGATAATTACTGAATCTGGTTGATGGATTATGAAGGTTCATTATGATATTCTCTCCACTTTTTTGCATTTTTTCCCAAGGTTTACAAATTAATATCATCTTTAAAGGCCCACAAACCTGAGCCTATAAACAGTGAACCTATCAAACAAACAAACAAAAATCTATGAGTACACCTTATTTGTTAATGGCAGCCTTTATCACCCACTGAATTATTTAATTCTGTTGTTTCTGATGTCACAGCCATTCAGCAGTACTAGAAGCATGAGAAGAGCTAGTTAAGTCCATACTCGGTGTTTTTCTTTCAGTCAATCTACAGAGTTGCTATAGGAGTCAGCTAGGTAAGAAGCATTTCCTGTGTGCTTACTATGCTATTAGCACCGACTCGGGCTGCCAGAGAGAGCAGAGTGTTACCTCCATCCAGGCTGACCAGTGCACCCTGGGATTCCAAACCCCGGGCTGGTTGCTGCTCTGCCTCCTGCAAGGATCTGGGCACCTTCTTAGACCTTCCTAGAACTAAGCCGCGACAGGTGCACCTGCTGTGCTTCCTGACAGACACGGAAGCAGCAAGAAGCAGCAGGTGGTGGCAGAGGTCCCGGCAGGAGGTGAGGGGGGTGAGGGTGATGGGTAATTTTTAGTATCTGTAAGTTATTCCAAATTCTCTCCATACTGCAAAGCAGAACCACTGCAACGCAGAACCACTGCAACGCATTTCCCTTTTAGCCCGGGAGCCGTTCAAAGGCCCAAGGAGGCCCACTTGACTTTCCCATATTTTGAGTTTGTTTCATCAGACAAGCGGTTGCAGGTGGACATCGCTACGAGTTGAGACATCAGCCAAACGTCTGACTGTTCATGCTTCAGGGTGTCCAGGGAACAAGAGATGTACTGTACGTGTCGTGAGATGGAACACAGCAGCAGCATGTCACACACAGGAATGGATACTACTGGGTCACTATCAGTAGGCCAGCCCCCTACGGGAAAGGCTGCTGAATTCAAGGACTGCTGCACAGCAGTGGTGAGCAGTGTTGTACTTAACCTAATGGCTTGTTAAATTAGAACCTCCTTTTCAGTCCAGGTCTGTCTGCAGTATGGAACTCATGATTTTATTTATTCTTCTTTTGATTCAAATTTCTAATAGTGGGATATTATTAGTGCCCCCAGTTAAAAGAACTAAGTTTCCTTTCACAACAGAACAGGATGCCACAGATGTTTGTGGGGTTTATCCTTAACATACACATGTTGGCAAAAGTCAGGAAGATGCAGGATATACTACTTAGGCCAAAGCAATGAAAGGCAGGAAGAGATCCCAGGTTTTGGTCATTATCAATTCCCGCTTTACTCCTTATCATCAAATGATCAACTTCAGTAAAAACAGAAAAACAAAAATTCCTTATTACTGAACAGATTGGAGTTTAAGGAATCTAGAGAGAGCTGTCAGAGCCATGGAGAGAAAAATAAAACTGAGCCAACTAGCTATGGAAATCAGTGAAGCTTCATCTCCATTCTCCACAAACATCACTCATGTCATTCTGCGTCTGGCCAGGAAGGGCATCTATCTGCCACCAAAAGGATAAGCCAGGCCCTGTGTTAAGGGACCCAGCAATCCACCAAGACAATACCCCACACACAGCCCCACGAAGCCCTAAGAATCACTTCCAAGGCCCAACAAGCACAAGTCACTCAGCCACAAACAAGCCCCTTCCAAGAAAACAAACGCCAGAGCCCGGTGCAAGGAACTGCTTAAAGTGTCCAGCTACCCACGAGGGCACGCTGCTGCTCAGACATCGCTCCTCTCTCGCACCGTCCAAGCGATCAGGGCGTACTGCGTTTCCAAATACAGCAGGACCAAGACCGAGTAGTCGAAAAGTTGATTTAAAACTTCATCTTCCTCACACTCAGAGGCCTATGTTCAAAAGACTTTCTGCTAGGACCAGATTAATCCCCGGGGCAGCTTGCTACGAATCCCCCAAATCGTAGTCATTTGCACTCTTGCGGAAGTCACCAGCGATTCCTAGCAAGCCTCTTAACCTTTCGTAAGAGGCGCTCAAATCTCAGGATGCCGGCTAGGGAGAGGGAGTGGAAGAGAGATTGCAAAACCCCTGCCCTTCTGGGGTTCAGCCCACCCAAAGGGGGTCCGCGGGGCCGTATCCCACCCTGAGTGTCGGACTGGAAGAGGAAGCTCCCACATCCATTCCCCTGCGCCCCTCCAGGCCACAGGTGTCAAGCACCCACCCCCCCGCGACCCCCCGAAATAAGGGAGGAGGAGAAGGGTGGGGTGGGAGGGATGGAGGAAAGGAGAGAATAAATTCTCAGTTGGTAAACTTGGGGTTGGGGGGTGGGGGCTGGAATGAAGGAGATGGCGATTTCCCTCCAGGAAATTTCCCAGGAGGGAGGTGGGCAGCAGCGGGGAGAGGACCCACGGGCGCAGGGTGGAGTTGGTGCCCTCTCCAGTATCTTCCCTTCTCCCCTGTCCGACACCCGCCTCCTCCACCACCTCTTAATCCTGCAGACCCAGGAGGGTCGGTGGCTCTGCCCCAGCCGGGTCGACTTAGAGGAGCGCGAAGGGGGTGGCCGCCCGCCCTCCCGCCTCCCTCCGCGGTCCCGCACTCACCAGGAGCACCGAGCCGCGCACCACCTCCGACACGCTCTGCCGCAGCTCGGCCGCCGTGCCGGGCTTACTCAGCCCCCGGGTGAACTTCCGAGTCTCCGCCGAGGCGGGGAGCAGCGGCGGCTGCGACATCCTTGCCGCCGCCACCGCCGCCGAGCCTGCTCCTGCAGTCCGGCCGGGCCGCGCCGCCGCCAGGTGCGCCCTGGGCGCTCGGCCCGGCCCGCCGGCGACTCTCCCGGCGCCGCCGCCCGCCCGCTGCCCCCACCGCCCCGCGGCTCGCCGCGCGTCCGGGAGGCGCAGCCCGGGCCGCGCCCTCCGCTGGATGTCACGCCCCGAGCCGCCCCCCCACCGTCCCTAGGCGTCCGGGTCGCTAGTGCTCCGAGCGGCGCCCGGGTTCGCTAGGAAAGACCGTGCGTGTGGCGGCGGCGGCGGCTCCCCCATGCCACCAGCCTCGCTCGGCGGCAGATCGCCGGGCCGCCTCCTCGGGGCGGGGTGTCCGGCGCGGCGCGGGGCGGGGCGGGGCGGGCGGGGGAGGGGCCGACGCGGCGGGACTGCGGGCCCCCGCCGACCCCGGGCTGCTCGCCGTCCCGGAGCCCTGGCGGGGCAGGTGGGGACCCCAAGGGGAGGGGAGTAAGAAGGGGTGGGGGCGCCTCCTCCCGGGTCCGATTACTCCCCTGAGCCGCACGTCCGAAGACCCCAGGCCGGGCCGTGCACCCCGCCGGGAGGGCGCGCGACCCCGGGGCTGTGGCGCCAAGTCCTCCCGGGGGCCCGCACCTGTACGCGGGGACTCCGGGCTCCCGGCTGGCGGAGCCGCAGCATCCCGGGGACCGGCAGGGGTCGGGAGAGGGTGGCACCACGTCCCCCCGGGGCCGCTGATGGGGGGACGGAAGTTTCAGGAAAGCGGCCTGTGAGCGGCCCTCGGGAGAACACAGGGCGGTTGGCAGCCCGGGCCGGGCGGAGCGGGACTGAGCGCCCCGGGGCCGAGGAGCCGGCGAGAGCGAGAGCCGCACGCACTTGGCGGGGGCGCTTCTCCGCCTCCCAAACCCCTTTCGGCCCCCAGAGGCGTCGCGCGAAGCGTGGACGCCTCCGCGAGCCCAAGGGAGGGGTCCGCGATGAGTCACGCAGACCCTGGCCGGCCGGGACCAGCTGCTGCGTCACCGTCAAAACTTCTGAGCCTCGCCCCACTCCTCTGTAAACGGAGGGCCGCAACCTGCCCAGGGGCTGAAGTGACACGGCGAGAGCCGTCGGCCGCCCCCCCTGCTCCGCGGCCCGGCCGGACCGCTGGGCGCCAAGCCCGGGAAAACCCAGGAGCGCCGGCCTGCGAGCCCAACGTGACCCCGGGAGCTGGCGGCCGCGAGCAACAGCCGCGGCTCTGAGGAGCTTCCTCATACCCGCTGTTCCGGCTTCCCCATTCCTAAGGGGATCCCCACCTCTTCTCTTATTTCTGAGGAAACGTGGAGCACCCTAACTGACCCTCCTGAGGTGAGGGCTTGAGTAGAGGGAGGCATTTGCGTAGCGCCCACGGCGCATGCTCACTGTTATGGTTTGGAGGCGGGAGTTTGGATTAAGGAAGGCTCTGCTGATTGGTCGATCTGCGCGGACCACGCCTATCGTGTGCCTGATGGACAGCTCCTCACCTGCGCGCGCGGTGGAGGTGTGGACCCCGCCGTCAGAGGAATCCCTCCCGCGCCGGTGTGGCCTCAGCGCATGGAGGCCTCCTAGCCGTCGTCAGCCAGTGAAGGAAGTCGCCAGTGGCCTCCCACCCTGCTCGAAAGCCAAACACTGGCCCAAAGCAGAATCTTAAATGTGGGAAAACTACTAATCTAGGGTAGAAAGCAAAACACCACCGTTCAGGACTTAATGGGCAGGTCTGGTCCATGATAAAGTCTGGAGTTTTCGGCATGCAGTTGGCACTCAATAAATGTTTTTGCTGGATCGGATTGTTCTCCCCGTGTCTTGAGACGCGGGATGTAGCACTACACGTGAGCCTGACAAGCTGGAAGACAAAACAATAACGTGTGAAAATAATAAGAGCAATTACACACTAATCTATTTCCTCTGCTGTGTAAAGCCTAGATATTAACCAGGCTGCTCGTGTTCCAGGGGAGCGCTGGGTGACCCCAGAGGCAGAAGGCGCAGCTTCACGCGGAAGCCTGCGGTGTCTGGTTTCACCATGCACATCCCCGGTTTGTACCGCTGAGCTGCATGGGGTAGGTTAGTTCACTTCTTACTTCTTCTTACTGTTAGAAGCTGGTCTGAGAAACGTTAAGTTTTCCCTTTGAGCTTCTGACACCTGAAGAAGTTTCCAGATAGCACAGACCTTTACCCCTACTGAGTTGCCTTGGCTCTCTAAATCGCATCTACTTCCAGAGAATGCAAATAATAGATTTTATTCAATTAAAAACAACAGAAACGCACAATGTTGTGCAGCTTTCTTTCTTTTTTCTTTTTTTTTTTTTTTTTTTGCTTTGTTCTGTTTAAGAAATGGATGAACACAGAAAAGAGCATGTATCTGGAAAGTGAAGAGTATCCATTTCTACCAGTCCTAGAAATGCTTACTGATTCATTATGCTCTAGAATTGGCAGATTTTCATTTAGGAAGCAGGGTTGAACTGTAAGATGCTGCCAGTAGTCACAGACAATGTCTAAACAAGAACAAGTTCTGACAGAGAAGGAGGAATGGTAATGTGAACTAAGTCCAGGAAGGCTGATTTTTCCAGCGACCCAGAGCAGAGCCTCTTCTTCCTGGTGAAGTTAACAAATGGGGCATTTATTAGGTTTAAATTTGAGCAGAAATTTCATCCTTCCTGTTTTGGGTTGAACTGTGTCTGCCGCCCCCCACCAAGAGCTTTCCTTGTGGCTCAGCTGGTAAAGACTCTGCCTGCAATGCAGGAGACCTGGGTTCGATCCCCGGGTTGCAAAGATGCCCTGGAGAAGGGCATGGCAACCCACTCCAGTATTCTGGCCTAGAGAATTCCATTTACTGTATAGTCCATGGGGTCGCAAAGAGTTGGACATGGCCGAGCGACTTTCAGTTTCACTTTTTAAGACATATTGAAGTCCTGACTCCAGTATCTGCGAATGTGACCTTATTTGAAAATAGGGTCTTTGCAGATGTCATCAAGTTTCAGTGAGGTCATACTGGACCAATATGACCAGTGTTCTTATGAGAAGAGGAGACACAGTCAGAGACACACAGCAAGAAGGCCTGAGATTGGAATGAAACATCTACAAGTCAAGGAACACCAAGGATTGCTGGCAACCACCGGAAGCTTGATGAAATAAAGGATTCTTCCTTGAATCTTTGGAGACAGCATGGCCCTGCTGATACCTTAATTGGATTTCTAGTCTCCAGAACCATGAGAGAATAAATTTTCTTGTTCTAAGACACCCAATTTGTGATGCTTTATTGTGGTACAATAGTCATCGGAAACTCACACACTTACCAAAGGCTGTTTGTCATTTTTTGTTTTTAATCCCCACCAGAGTGGACCTAGAATTGTGTGAATTCTTACTGCATCAACTCCTGGAGAGAGGCAGTCATACCTTTATTGAAGGAGGCACATCAGGTCAAGGTTGAAGATCCTGCATGGAATGGGGAGGGATGCTGTTTAAGGTGTGGTGGAAGCTACATCTATCTACTTTAACTTGAGGGGGTAACCCCATCTTTGTTTCACCAAAACTGTAGGAAGAAAGCCATCCTTTTTGTTGAGGATCATACTAGTAGGTACTGGAAATGAAATATAATTCAAGCCAGTTTTGAAGATTTGCATATAAGTGACAGTACAACATCCAAATATTTATAATTTAAGCATTATCCACGTTTTAATAATAATCTCTTACTGCATCATTTCTTGTTAGGTTAGCTTTAGGATCTGTGTATTTCTTAATGATACATAATTATTTTAAAACCTCTAGGTTATCCTGAAAGAGCACATCTGTGAAAATGAAATATGAGGTCCTTATGAGATCACTGAAACCAGAGTTTCTCAAACTTTATTGTGCATAAAAATGACCTGGGGATCTGGTTACACTACAAATTCCAATTCAAAAGATCAGGTGTGGTACCCGAAATCAAACTTCAGGAGATGATGAGTGACAGAGAAGCCTGGCATGCTGCAGCCCATGGGATTGCAAAAGCATCAGACACATCTGGGCAACTGAACAAGAATGACAACCCGAAATCAACAGCTCTAACAAGCTCCCCACTGATGTCAAACTCCTCCCCCAGGCGGATGCTGCCGGGGCACAGAGCACGTTTTGTGAGCGCTGAGCATCTAGACTTCCCTTTCCAGCAGTTTGGCAAACCGAAGGCCCTTAAAGCTTCTCCCCTTTTAGAACAGTATGGAAGTTCCTGAATAAATAAAAATAGAGCTACCATATGACCCTGCAATCCTACTCCTGGGCATATATCCAGAGAAAAGCAGGATCAAATAGGATACATGCACCCCCAGTGTTTTTTGTAGCAGTGTTTACAATAGCCAAGACGTGCAAGCCACCAAAATGTCCATCGACAGAGGAATGGATAAAGAAGATGTGGTATATATATACGATGGAATATTACTTGACTATAAAAAGGAATGCATTTGAGTCCGTTGTAATGAGGTGGATGAACCTAGAGCCTTTTATGCAGAGTGAAGTAAGTAAGAAAGAGAAAAATTGTGCTAAACCACTCAGGTTTGAGTGTTGTTAGTTACAGCTACATTGAGAACAGTCTGGGGTTTGGGGAAAGAGAATGGAAGGAGGTAAACCAGGGAGTAGTAGTTTAGTCGCTAAGTCGTGTCTGACTCTTGCGACCCCATGGACAGTGGAGCCTGCCAGGCCCCTCTGTCCATGGGATTCTCCAGGCAAGAATACTGGAGTGAGTTGCCATTTCCTTCTCCAGAAACCAGGTAGGTGGCAACAACCCAACCAGAGGGAACCACGACAATGTCTATTAATTTATGCATAAAAAGCATCCTATGCTTCTGAAAACCTACTCATAGTCTAGTGGAGAAGACCCCTCTGTAAATATAACTGTGATCCAACGGATCAGGAAGGTGGGACCACAAAGGAGAAACAACCAACTTGAGAGGTATGAGCCAGGGGCAGTTTCTCAGAGAACAGGAAGCTGGAACTGGTTGCTCTGCCTGGAGGCTGCCTTGTGACCATTGTCTGAACAACTTCGGCAGAGAGCACCTGAGGCACGTTAGATTTGCATGATAATGTTTGAAAAACACCATCTCAGGATCTGTCTCACGTCATAAATGATCAGTCATTACTAGCTATTAAATAATTATAGGATATTTCAAGAAATTGTCATCAGAGCTGTTTACTGTGCATCCAGGGAGGGTCCAGATTGTGACATAAAACTCCCTACCCCAAGACTAAGCAGATACTTTCATCACCAAGTTCTGCCTCTTTTTGAATTAGTCTCAGATTTTCCCTCCTTTTCAACTGTTCATCAGCAGCACTTTTGCTCTAATTTGTGAACATGGTTCATAATCTCCAAAGGTTGACTGACACCAAAAAAGCAATGTTTGTTCATCTCGTTTTTTGTTCTGCAGCGTGCAGTCCAAAACGACATTAATATTCTTTGTAGCAGTGTGTATTGCAAAGTCTAAGTTCGTCATCATTTCATAAAAGAGAGCTGGGGAAAGATGAGGAATGAAAATTGGCTTTAATATCATTGAATCTCAATAACCTGTGATTATTGCTATACTGCTGCTGCTGCTAAGTCACTTCAGTCGTGTCTGACTCTGTGCGACCCCATAGACAGCAGCCCACCAGGCTCCCCCGTCCCTGGGATTCTCCAGGCAAGAACACTGGAGTGGGTTGCCATTTCCTTCTCCAATGCATGAAAGTGAAAAGTGAAAGTGAAGTTGCTCAGTCGTGTCCGACTCTTAGTGATCCCATGGACTGCAGCCTACCAAGCTCCTCCATCCATGGGATTTTCCAGGCAAAGTACTGGAGTGGGGTGCCATTGCCTTCTCCGATTGCTATACTAGGTATAACCAAATAATGATCATATACAATCACACCAAATGCATAATCCTAATAGTTTGGTTTAAAAATGCTGTTATTGAAACCATTCTGACCTTATCAAATGAATCCCCACAATATTCCTAAGTGAGTTAAAATTTACATCAAAGATGAGGTAGGTGTGTGTGTGTGTGTGTGTGTGTGTGTGTGTGTGTAAAGTCACTCAGTCATGTCTGACTCTTTGTGACCCCATGGACTATAGCCTGCCAGGCTCCTCTGCCCATGGAATTCTCCAGGCAAGAATACTGAAGTGGGTAGCCATTTCCTTCTCCAAGGGATCTTCCCTACCCAGAGATTGAACCCACATCTCATTAGGTCTCATTGGCAGGCAGGTTCTTTACCACTAGCGCCACCTGGAAAAATCTTGCACAATATTCCTAAGTGAGTTAAAGTTTACATCACAGATGAGGTATAGAAACACAAATAGAGATGCACTCCGAGGTAATTCTCTCACCAAACATGCTCAAATGGGACTTGTAAATCAAGAACATATCTGAGGAAATAACTAGAGCTTTTTCCTGAATTATTTCCATTGTAGTTAAGTCTTTCCAATGAGCCAATAAAGCAGAAATTGAGCAGGAATTCTGCATGATTTTGCAACGTCTACCTGGTTAAAATAGGATCCAAAAGCCAGTTTCCTTTGGAAAAGATTTATTTAGCAAAATTTACACAGTTTTTCTAGGAAATACATAATTTAAACAGATGGGGACCTAAAACAGTTGACCATGAAAAAATGAAAATCAGGGGTGAAAAATGAGCTTGGAACAGGGCTATGCCTCTTAAAAACATAAAACTTCTCATAGCAGAAAAATGTTGATCTCTAAATGCCTTTTTCCAGGCTTGGGCTCCAGAAGAATGTGGGCCAGGATGAATGGCACAAGAGCAGGGCCAAAGAGAATCTGTGGTTAGCACAAAGAGGCTTGGCATGGCAGCCCCTACATTGGACCTGGCAGAAACCTTAATGCAGAATCCCTTTTCCACTTGGGAAAAGGTCCAGCGTCTAAAAGGGCAATGACTCTTCTGAGCACTGACTATGTATATAATTTGCCATAATCTACATCATCTCTTCAGGACTGTCTACATAATTTGCAGAGCCCAGTGGAAAATGAAAATGTGGGCCCTGTTTTTCAAAAACAATTTTCAAAGGACTTCCCTGGTGGTCCAGTGGTTAAGAATCCACTTTGCAAGGTGGGGGATGTGGGTTCTATCCCTGGTCCGGGAACTAAGATCTTACATGCTGCAGAGCAAGCAAGCTCGTGTGTCACAACTAGAGAGAAACCTGTACTCTGCAACGAAAGATCCCATGTGCTGCAACTAAGACCCAACATAGCCAAATTAATTAATTTAAAAAATAAAAAGAATTTCAAGAGCCCAAAGGCCCTACTAAGCACAGGCCTGGAGGTCCCTTTCACCATCAATCATTAACCCTTTAAATGATCCCAAGAGGGTACAGAGGACCCAGAGTTACAAGTGGTGGCTATTTATCAGCCAGTAAAGATATTATTTTCAGTGTTTTAGCAACAGGTCCTGTAGTCCCAGCTGTACCAGCTTTAATGTCAACCAGACACTGAGTATATATGGGAATGATACAGACCAACCTTAAAGTTTTCTAACAGATAGGAAATTGAACAAGTAAGGAGAATACATCATCTTGATTAACAGGGTAGAAATATATGTAGATACAATAAACTCTAAAACAGAAATAAACAATAAGCCCAAAAAGATGGGATCTGTGATTGCTCAAAAGCAAGTTTGAATAAACTGATGCCAAGAACTTCAAGAGAGAGAAAAGGAGAAAACAGCAGCGATTCTCAAAGGCTGAGCTGTGTTCTAACCATGACCGTGGATATGGCCATGAAGAGAGAACTGATTGAGCAATGCTGTGTAGAAGCTTACGCAGCAAAACTGAATCCCAGTCATGACTTAGAAATATAGTAAGGGCTTCACACCCATTAAGATGGCTATTATCCAAAAAAACAGAATGTAAGTATTGGCAAGGATGTGGAGAGATTTCACCGTTGATGGAGTACTACAGCTACGGCCACACTGTATAAAGCAATATGGTGTTTTCTTGAAAATTAAAAAGAGAACTACCATATCCAGCAGTTCCATATCTGGGCATATATCCAAAAGAACAGAAAGCCAGATTTGGAAGAGCTATTTGTACACCCATGTTCATAGAAGTATTATTCACAATAGCCAAGGGGTGTAAATGACTCAGGTGTCCAATAATAATCAAATGGATGAACTTGGTATATACACCCAAAGTAATATTATTAAGCCTTAAAAAGGAAGGAAATTCTGACACATGCCAAACGGATGAACCTTGAGGACATTACGATACGTGAAGTCATATGCTCACAAAAGACAAATACTACAGAATTCTACTTAGTGAGGTATATGTAGCTTAGTTAAAATTTGTAGACACACAAAGAAGAATGGTGGTTACCAGGGACTGGGGAGAGAAGGGGATGGGGAGTTAGTGTTTAAATGGGCACAGAGTTTGAGTTTGGAAAAATGAAAAGAATGGATGGTGGTAATGATTATACAACAAGGTAAACATTCATAATACCACTCATCTGTACATTTTTAAACAGTTAAGACGGTAAATTTTGTGACTTCCCTAGTGTCCAGTGGCTAAGACTCCAGGCTCCCAGTGCAGGGCCCCGGTTATACTCCTGCTCAGGGAACTAGATGCCACAGCTGGTAGTTCTCACGCTGCGACTAAGACCGCTGCGGCCAGGTACCTAAATAAAGTAAATAATACATGTTTAAAGGTCTACCGCTAAAGAAAAGATGGTAAATTTTATGTCATATATATTTTACCACAGTGTTAAAATGTATTAAAGATATTTTTTTTAATGTATTAAAGATATTTTAAAAAGAAAAAATATATAAAAGATATAAAGCTTATAAAATTTCAAGAGGCCCTCTTTTAGAGGAAGAGTACACAATTATAAATATCAAATTGGGTTAAAAAAAAAGTGGATATTTAGTATAATAAAAATCACACAAACTACAATTTTTAAAGCTACTAAATACCACAAACATTACAAAATCCAGAAAGGTAACAGTGTTTATAACTAATTGACTTCCTCATGCATCTCTGAAATGCTTTTTTTCCTACAATGTTAGTGCATACATTCTGATAGTCTCTTCAAAAGACAGTGATTTTTTTTTTTTTTACTATTTTTATAGTGTGTATAGAAAGAAAATTCAGTCTTTTCCTCATGCATACTTAATTGAATTTTTTTTATTATTGATAATGTAGAAGAGATTTCTTTGAACCTTGCAACTAGCTGTTAGTAGTGTCTTATAACTCTTGGATTTTGTCAAATTTGGAGAAAGCAGGCAGGTTTCCTAGATGAGCTGTAAGATTTCAGAGTATTTTAAGCATTTTTTGGTGTGTCAGTGTCTTCAAATTGACAATATTCAATAGTTTAATCACCAAAATCCTCAGTGTATTGGAGGATTACATTTTATATTCTCCTTATCAATGTCAACATTTCAGGGTTAATCTGTAAGAATTTTTAGAATTCTTTTCCAGTGAGTTCACACGATCCACTTTTCATTAAAAGGATTTTCAAACAGTCCAAATACCATTTGTTTCTCCTGATAGAATTTTCCTTTTTAATAATGAATGACTGGTTTTAGTATGATCTGAAATCTGTGTTATACTTTCCTTCTCCATACCAGTATAACTTCTATTGACTTAATCACTCATTGTAACTGTTTTATTTCCTATTCCAGTAATTTTTAACCTGAATTCTCTCCTAATTTTTTAATAAATGAATTTAAAGAATGTAAAATAGCTACCCTTTATATATATATATCTAAGTAGAAGCTTATCATTTCTCATGTGTTTTTGTCAAAATGTTCCCAAACATCTCTCTCAGTTGCAGTTAATTTAGGGTATTCCTAACTCAACCCTCCCTTGGAAAAATCCAAAAACTATCCACGAAGCAGTTGAGATGGAAAGACACAGTGGGGTTAACTGACTATGGTTAAAATGTCCTGCTTCCACAATTTTTTAAAAACTTAATTTTGTATCTATATGAGATGATGGATGTTCAGTAAACTTATAGTGATAGCCATTTCATGATTTAGGTAAGTCGAATCATTATACCATGCAGCTCAAACTTACACAGCACTGTATACCAGTTACATGTCAATAAAACTGGAAGGAAAAAAAAAAAGCGAAGATGATTTTTAGTTGCTTAGAAAGATGTCCCAACAAGTGAGACAAGTAGGTTACAGAGTAGCATATACAGCATATAAAATTGAATACATCAGTGTAGGTGTGTATTTGAAGAGATAGAAGTCTTCATGTGTGTATGAAAAGTGTCTACCAAAATGTTAACAGTGATTGTCTCTGAGTTGTTAGATTTCTGGTGACAGTCTTCAACGTCTCAAAAATTTTTCTGTATTTTTTAATTAAAAAAAAATCCTTAAGATCGTATGAACACATTGCTAGGACCCCTGCCTAGCCTTGGAAAGGACAGATCAGAGAGGACCCTGAAGCTCAGGCAAACCCGCTTCCAGGCCGCCAGCCCCAAAGAAGCTGCACCCTAGGAACAGGTCAAGTCCAGAGTGCCAAGTCAGCGATTTGCCAGTTGTTGTACCATATTTTAGTTTTATTTCGCTTCGTGATGGCTTCCTGCCAAACTCCTCCCTCTCTTGCCCTAATCCATGTAGTGAAGAATCCTGTTCCCTTCCCGCCCCTCCTCCTCTTTTGGCTGCTTTTCCATCCTTCTTGCATCCTGGGAGATCAGGTTCTGGGGCCCTGCTGGTGCTGACAGGTTTCATTAGCCTGATGGAAAGGTTTCTCATCCTCCTTTGGCAGCTGCTGGGTTTTTCTCCTCCTCCCAGGGTTCTGGGAGTCTCAGGTCAGGTCTACGCTAACCCAGAGCTGCCTATGGCATGGGACAGAACAGGGCAGTCTGTGGACCAAGCAGGGACCCTGGCTGAACTTTTCCTTTAGTCCACATGAAGAAAGAACATATTTTGTTCAATGGAAATAAAAATATAAGGACTTCTCAGGCAGTCCAGTAGTGAAGACTTTACCTTCCAAAGCAGGGGGTTGCAGGTTCAATCCCTGGTCAGGGAGGTAAGATCCCACGTGCCAAAACATGAAGCAGAAGCAATATTGTAACAGATTTGATAAAGACTTTAAAAATTGGGAGAAAAAATTCTCCTATAAAAAAAGAAAGTAAGAGAAAAGTACAACCTCTGTGCCCTGAATCTGATCTCTATTCTTAACCACACTTTGCCCTTCCACATGTCTTTGATCTCAGGAGCGAACTGAAGATTCAGGAGCCTGCAGGCTTTCAAATGAGGTGACGTCCAAACTGTCAGGTGCATTATCAACACCTCGTGATTTCAGTTTTATGCAAATGCAAAATTGAATTACATTCTCAGTGCCAGGAAGTGATAATTTCAAAGAGCAGACTGCTCATGGAAGAATCCTAATCATCTTGCTAAGCGTCAAGGTAAGTCTTCTGAGTCAAGACCTGAACAATTTCTGGTGAGAGATGAGCAAACTGCTTTTGCTAATGCGATCCAGCAGACATCAGATACCATGCAACTTGGGGGAAGACTTCCTGAGTCACATTGTCCTCAACTGTAAAAACAAAAGGATTGTTAAGCTTCCCCATGCAGCCATGAAATTAAAAGACACTTGCTCCTTGGAAGGACGCTCTGACAAACCTAGAAAGCATATTAGAAAGTGAGACATCACTTTGCTGACAAAAGTCCATATAATCAAAGCTATGGTTTTTCCAGTAGTCACGTATGGATGTGATATTTGGACTATAAAGAAGGCTGAGGACAGAAGAACTGATGCTTTCGAACTGTGGTGCTAGAGAAGTCTCTTGAAGGTCCCTTGGACAGCAAGGAGATCAAACCAGTCAATCCTAAAGAAAATCAACCCTGAATATTCATTTGAAGGACTGGTGCTGAAGCTGAAGCTCCAATACCTTGGCCACCTGATGTGAAGAGCTGACTCATTAAAAAAGACCCTGAAGCTGGGGAAGACTGAGGGCAGGAGGAGAAGGGGGTGACAGAGGATGAGATGGTTGGAAGGCATCACTGACACAATAGACATGAGTTTGAGCAACTCCGGGAGACGGTGAAGGACAGGGAAACCTGGCGTGCTGCAGCTCATGGGGTCGAAAGGAGTCAGACAGGACTTAGCGAATGAACAAGGTTCCCCCAGCTCTACTGCTCTAGTCATGCCCACGATGTTCATCTTCATTTCTTCATCTTTTTTTTTTTCCTTGCATGTGATCTTGGCCTCTCTCTTCCTGTGTTTACATAGTTAGAAAACATTTTAAGAACTAAGTTCCATCAGGTCTGATATAGCCCAATAAAAACCCTTGGAATAGGAATGGGAATTACCAACCATGGTCATAGTCCTGGGCTCAATTTTTCTGGAACCTTCAGGTGACAACTGATCAGTCTTTACTGCAGTCTGAAGCAGGAGGACCTAAACTGTTGTGTGCTCTCTCAGCGCCAGGAACTTTGCTGAGGTGTTCCCTTTGCTCCGTGGTGCTGGTCCATTCTAGTTCCCTGGGGTTCCCTTGTTGGTCCTCCAACTTGAAAGCTATCCCACTCGGGTGCACACGTCTCAGAACAGTACTCGTGTTCAGGACTGAGAGATGGGAGCACAGAGGGAGGAGAAAGCACTAGGATTTGCTTCCCCTCATGGCATCACAGCTCCTCTGACTAAAGAGGAAGGCATCCACGCTGCAGAGTTTTCTTCAATACCTATGGGCTCCCACTGCTGCTGCTGTGACTGGGATTGCCTGGAGATAGGACTTTTCCTAGTGGCTCAGACGGTAAAACATCTGCCTACAATGCAGGAGACCTGGGTTTGATCCCTGGGTTGGGAAGATCCCTTGGAGAAGGCAATGGCACCCCACTCCAGGACTCTTGCCTGGAAAATCCCATGGACGGTGGAGCCTGGTAGGTTACAGTCCATGGGGTCGCAGAGAGTCGGACACAACTGAGTGACTTCACTTCACGGCTCAAAAAATAGAGAAGAGAAGGAGCAAAAAAGAGTTTGGATTTCCTCCCAAACTCCATTAGGAGTCCTCTTTCTGGTTGCTTCTGCCAGACCTAAAGAGTTTTCCTAAAGCTCTTTCTGTCCGTGACTAGAGTTGACATCTAGGTTTCAAACAACCCTGAGTCCAGGTATGGGGGCTACTGGAGGCAGTAAAAATAGGAGCTCACTTGCATCTGGTGGTAGTTGAGCTCCAGGCTTCTTTCCCAATCCATCTGCTCCCTTTTACCCAGAACCAGAACTCCTAAACAGAAGGCTTTTGATGCATATTGAATTTTAATATATAGACTCTTTTGATATATATTGAATTTTCCAGAAATGTACCTAACATATAAAATCAAGAGATACTGTATTTGATTTTTTGTTTATACAAAAATGTGTTTATGGCATTTGGGTTACCAGCTGCATTTGTAATTTTGTATTCTCCAGTGATTCTTTATACACCTGCCTTCTTCTTTCTGCTTATTGTGTGCTTTGCTTGAGGCATTGAAATATTGAAACCTATATTTTATTATAAATTACTTACATTTTATTTTATATATACTGTAGATTGGGCATCACAGTGTTTTTTTGTATGACATGCTTTGGCAGGTTAAAGAGGGCTTTAAGTCTTTTGACATTACTCTTGTCCAGAGGTGCCTCCAGGGTTGGCCAGGCATCTCTCGTAATTTCAGGGACTCACCACGTGGTCTCTTACGCATCATGGTCTCAGGGTAGCTGAACTTAAACACAGCAGTTCAGGGCTTCAAGGATGCTCCCAGAGCTTAAGAACACAGCTGCAAGATTCTTATGGCCTAGCACTGGCTGTCCCCAAAGGTTATCTTCTACTTATCAAACAAGTAACTAAGGGCCAGCCTGAATTCAGGAGAGATAAGGCAGGAACTGCTCAGAAAAGGCTGGTGCCAGGAAAGGCTTGTGGATGAGATAAGGACTTGGAGAACCAAGGCTCCCTAAACTCCAGTGAATGATTAAACTGCTTAACGTTGAGTGAATCTTGATAATTCATAAATAAAATAGAGAGGAAATCCCTTCTTTGGGTGAATTTGCATGTAATGTACAGGGTATATTTCTTATCCTTGTATAGAGCCACCAAGAATGTCCTTGGAATGCCTATATGCACAGAGCAGATATTTATTTACTCAATATCACAGTGCTAAGTATGTGGGTGATAAAGTCAGTGTTTCTGTCCTTCAAGGCTACAATGCTATTATTTTTTTTAAAAAAGCATGCAAATATACATAAATTAAGCAGTGTGCTGTGGCTAAGCTATGGTTTTTTCAGTAGTCATGAGAGTTGGATTATAAAGAAAGCAGAATGCCAAGGAATTGATGTTGGAGAAGACTCTTGAGAGTCCCTTGGACTGCAAGGAGATCCAACGAGTCCATCCTAAAGAAAATCAGTCCTGAATATTCATTGGACGGACTGATGCTGAAGCTGAAACTCCAATACTTTGGCCACCTGATGTGAAGAACTGACTCATTAGAAAAGACCCTGATGGCTGGGAAAGATTGAGGGCAGGAGGAAAAGGGGACAACAGAGGATGAGATGGTTAGATGGCATCACCGACTCTATGGACATGAGTTTGAGTAAACTCTGGGAGTTGGTGATGGACAGGGAGGCCTGGCATGCTGCAGTCCATGAGGTCGCAAAGAGTCGGACACGACTGAGCGACTGAACTGAACTGAAGCAGTGTGCAAAAATTAACAAAGAAGAGGTTCACTAAAGAGCTTTATGAATCCAGAAGAGAAATTATCTCTTTTCATCTCTAACCATCTATTTGCAATTTCAACCCTGGCTTCCCATTGGAATCATGTGGGGAACTTTTAAAACATAACAACTGCTCCCATCCCCTTGGATTATGGTTTTAACTGAGGGGTGGGGCCCAGACATCAACATTCATAAAGAAGATTGATAAAGATCCGTATGACTTTCTAGTAAGTGACGTGTCCGACTTTTCACGACCCCATGGATTGTAGCCTGCCAGGCTCCTCCATCCATGGGATTCTTCAGGCAAGAATACTGGAGTGGGTTGCCATTTCCTTCTCCAGAGTATCTTCCTGACCCAGGGATTGAACCCGGTCTCCCGAATTGCAGGCAGACCCTTCATCGTCTGAGCCACCAGGGAATCTGACTATTAGGAAGCCACTTCTCTACTTTTCTGATGGCTCGTCACTAACCCAGGGAGGTGGATTCATCAGGGCGGAGAGGAACCAGGAATCTGTAGTTCCAAAAATTCCCCAGGGTGATTCTTGTCCTGTGGGAACTTAACACTGCTGTGTTCCCATCTTTTGCAGTCCTAATGCAAATGCTGCTCTGAATCTAAACTCAATCTCAAATATAAAAAGCCATGCCCACTTCAAAACTCTCGATAAAATCCAAACTTCAAAGCCAGCCCTAAATTGAATCCTATGTATTTTATCATATGCCGTGTGCTCAGTCGTGTCCGACTCTTTGCAACCTCATGGACTATAGCCCGAGAGGCTCCCCTGTCCCTGGGATTCTCCAGGCAAGAATACTGGAGTGGGTTGCCATTTCCTTCTCCAGGGGATCTTCCCGACCCAGGGATCTAATCACATCTGTGTGTCTCCTGCATTGTAGATGAATCCTTTACCTGCTGAGCTGTCGGGGAAACTGAATCCTAACCTAATGATTTCTTTCAATTCCTGCCTTATCACTTACATCCAATTTTGACCCACAAATCTATTCATTAATACCTCTGAGGAAAGTGGCCCATATTTGACCCTGTTTTTCCCACCATGTTCTTCGCCTTTATCTTTCATCAGCTTGTTTAACCCTATATGGGAGTCACTGATACTTTAGTTTGGAGACAGACCTCTGCTTGAATCTCAGTTCCACTTTCTGTTAGTTGTTGAATCTAAGACTCACTCTTCCGTATCTGTGAAGTAGAGATAACAATGACTGATTTATAGGATTGTTTGGAAGAATTTGGCTTCCCTTGTTGGCTCAGAGGTTAAAGTGTCTGCCTGCAATGCGGGAGACCTGGGTTCAATCCCTGGATCAGGGAAGATCTCCTGGAGATGGAAATGGCAACCCACTCCAGTATTCTTGCCTGAAGAATCCCATGGACGGAGGAGCCTGGTAGGCTACAGTCCACGGGGTCACAAAGAGTTGGACGACTCAGCAACTTCACTTTCATTTTTGGAAGAATTAAGATCGTAATGTCTGGGGGGCACTTAGAGTTAATAGATGCAATGAACATTCTTGTGTCTATTATATCAACCTCATTGGAAAAGACCCTGATGCTGGGAAAGATTGAAAGCAGGAGAAGAGGGCGACAGAGGATGAGATGGTTGGATAGCATCACCGATTCAATGGACATGAACTTGGGCAAACGGCGGGAGATGGTGAGGGACAGGGAGGCCTGGTGTGCTGCAGTCTGTGGGGTTGCAAAGAGGCAGACACAACTTGGCGACTGAACAACAACAAAATGATGATTCTATTCCAGGCTTCAGTCCCAGAAGCATCCGTCTAAACTCCTGCTTCAAAAAATCTAAACAAAATTTATTTGACAGTGTTGGTGATGGGCAGAAAAAAATCTTACCTTACTCAAAAACAATGAGAAAAAAAATGAGAACAATTATCAGGCAAGAATGGTTTGCTGAGATTTCTGATCTCTTCCCCTTCTGTCACTGAAAATTCAGAAAGCAAGTTTTTACAACTTAGAACTACTTAATTTGGAAATTTTTACTATAAGCATTAAAGGAATATTAGCAACAGATGTTTCGTGTTCTTTCTCTTTTGACCTCATTTATGAATCTACCACTGTTCACTCTGTTTATATTTTGAAAAACTTGCTTTTCTTTTAAAACTGTCATTAGTTTTTCTCTAGGATTTAGATTTTGACATAAATCCACATTTCTCTAAAAGAAGCAAAATCATGCTTAGGGATGATTTCAGCTTTAATATTTTCAATATTTCAGAAAATAGAGAATGACAATGACTTTTTTAAACTACAGCTTCCCTTCACGTATTCCTCAGTGTGCACAGGCTCTTTTCTAGAAGTAGGACATAACCTACTTTTATGTCACTTATTAAGATCAAAAGAAAAGGAAAAATACTTCTAACCTGACTTTAAAAATGGTTTCTTTTTTGGTAGAATGGGAATCAATGGGAATGCAGTTCCCAATAAAAATGGGAAAAGAAGAAAGGTCATTTATAAAAGAAATATATTCTCATTAAACACACAAACAGTCAGATTCAGGGTCAGTAATACTAAGGAAAAGAAAGTGTTTATTTTAAATACATATATGAGTGAGTGAGTGAAAGTCACTCAGTCGCGTCTGACTCTGTGTGACCCCAGGGACTACACAGTCCATGGAATTCTCCAGGCCAGAATACTGGAGTGGGTAGCCTTTCCCTCCTCCAGGGGATCTTTCCAACCCAGGGATCGAACCCAGGTCTTCCACGTTGCAGGTGGGTTCTTTATCAGCTGAGCCACAAGGGAAGCCCAAGAATACTGGAGTGGGTAGCCTATCCCTTCTCCAGGGGATCTTCCCAGCCCAGGAATCGAACTGGAGTCTCCTGCACTGCAGGCAGATTCCTTACCAACTGAACTATCAGGGAGGCCCTAAATACATATATATATACACACACTTAAACTTGGAGAGCATATGTGTGTGTCTGTGTGTGGGTGTATAGATAAATTCTCCAGATTGAATTTTTTAAACTACATTGTCAATGGAATTTAGAATTGAAAATTCATTGCTGAGATATTGAACATTATTAAAAATTCTAGCAAAATGAATGAGAATTAGGGACAACCACATGCGAATATTCATTGGAAGGACTGATCCTGAAGCTGAAGCTCAAATACTTTGGCAACCTGAAGCAAAGACTCAACTCACTGGAAAAGACCCTGATCCTGAGAAAGATTGAAAGCAAAATGAAAAGAGAGTGACAGAGAATCAGATGGTTGGATGGCATCACCGACTTAATGGACATGAGCTTGAGCAAATTCCAAGAGATGATGAAGAACAGGGCTGCAGTCCATGGGGTTGCAGGGAGTTAGACACCACTGAGCAACTGAACAGCAACATGTGAATTGAAAAAGAAAAGGCTGTGCCCCATACTGAGAGAGCCCATTATTATTATTATTTTTTTTGGTTGGGCAAGAAAAACAATCCTATTCTTCCCTCTGAGTTTTTGGTTGTAAAATTGCCCCCTTTATTTTTCTCTCCCTTTGGTGTGGATGCCTGCTGTAAGGAGGACACATCATTCTTAATTTCTCAGGAATCCATAAACATGCAATTAGAATGAAACAGAAAATGTTTCGCTCAAAAGTCACAGCTCTTTTAGCCAAACTTTTCAATTCCCTTCTACAATTTGTACATTAATCTAGTTGTCTCCCGTCTGTGGTTGAGTGGTACTATATAAAGCAGAGTAAACAATAAAAGGCTTGTTTCCGTTGTAAAAGATCCTAATGTTTCAGATCCTAATTAGGATGTAAGAGTATCACTTATGCAAATTTGCAAAGTGACCACAAGCAGGCTTGCCAACATGTGTGCACCATTGTCATTCATTCTTAAAGACTCTGCTTTGGCTAAAAATGGCAGTTGCTTTGTTGTGGTTTTTTTTCCCCTTTTGGTTTGGTTTGAATGAGATAGCAGCCATATACACTGTTACTGTGCTCTGTCACCTAAGGTGTAGAGCATTTCAGTCTAAGCGTACTTTTTGCTCTACATTTCATACAACGTAAAATGAATTGAAGCCCCTTTTGTCTAATATGGCAGGTTCACGGGGTAGCAAAATATGTTTCTTTCAATGAGAGGTAAACTGAACACACTTCAGTACATTTACAGTTCTGTCAGAGGCTGAGCATCAGAATGAGAGAAATCTCAGTGGTGGGCTTGTAAAGGTAGACCAGAGTGAATTGAAGAAGAAGGACCTTGCTGTTTGAGATGATGCCTTGGATTGCAAACCTGGGATGGGAAATAGAAGGTCAGGGATGAGGAGCTTAGCAGTAGAGCACTACAAGCCCAACCTGTGTCCAGGGCAGGGTCACTTTCCCTGAAAATATCAGGACTAGAAGAGTCCAGCTGAAATTGGGGGAGGGGACATTAGTCACAACATTTTTATCATAATCTTCCTGTTGTGTTCAGCCACTAAGTCAAGTCTGACTCTTTTCGACCCCATGGACTATAGCCTGCCAAGCTCCTCTGTCCATGGGGATTCTCCAGGCAACGATACTGTGGGTTGCTATGCCCTCCTCCAGGGGATCTTCCCAACCCAGGGATCAAACCCAAGTCTCCAGCATAGGGAGGTGGATTTTTTACTGGGGACCCACCAAGGAAGCCCAATAACCTTCCCAGAATCTCACAAAGCATAACACATACCCAAAGGGGAGCTTTTATTGGTTGCCAGGGACCAGGCACTATGTCGACAAAGGCTTTATTGGGACTGATCAAGGAATCCACGAGGGTCCCAGGAAAAGTACAAGGGAGGTAGATTATAGTCCAACCCAGAGAAAACCATCCTAACAAGTGGAGTGCTTCTCTTCAAGCTGCTTTGCCTTGGAGAGTCACCCCCCCCCACCAGCCCTAGTACCCCTGAATGAGTTCTTTTTTTTAATTAAAAAAAATTATTTTTGATTGTGCTGGATATTTGTGGCTCTCAGTTCAGTTCAGTTCAGTCACTCAGTCGTGTCCGACTCTTTGCAACCCCATGAATCACAGCACGCCAGGCTTCCCTGTCCATCACCAACACCCGGAGTTCACTCAGACTCACATCCATCGAGTCAGTGATGCCATCCAGCCATCTCATCCTCTCTCCTCCCCTTCTCCTCCTGTCCCCAATGCCTCCCAGCATCAGAGTCTTTTCCAATGAGTCAACTCTTCGCATGAGGTGGCCAAAGTACTGGAGTTTCAGCTTTAGCATCATTCCTTCCAAAGAAATCCCAGGGCTGATCTCCTTCAGAATGGACTGGTTGGATCTCCTTGCAGTCCAAGGGACTCTCAAGAGTCTTCTCCAACACCACAGTTCAAAAGCATCAATTCTTCGGCACTCAGCCTTCTTCACGGTCCAGCTCTCACATCCATACATGACCACAGGAAAAACCATAGCCTTGACTAGACGGAACCTTGTTGGCAAAGTAATGTCTCTGCTTTTCAGTGTGCTATGTAGGTTGGTCATAACTTTCCTTCCAAGGAGTAAGCGTCTTTTAATTTCATGGCTGCAGTCACCATCTGCAGTGATTTTGGAGCCCAGAAAAATAAAGTCTGACACTGTTTCCACTGTTTCCCCATCTATTTCCTATGAAGTGATGGGACCAGATGCCATGATCTTTGTTTTCTGAATGTTGAGCTTTAAGCCAACTTTTTCACTCTCCACTTTGACTTTCATCAAGAGGCTTTCGAGTTCCTCTTCACTTTCCGCTAAAAGGGTGATGTCATTTGCATATCTGAGGTTATCGATATTTCTCCTGGAAATCTTGATTCCAGCTTGTGTTTCTTGCAGTCCAGTGTTTCTCGTGATGTACTCTGCATAGAAGTTAAATAAGCAGGGTAATAATATACAGCCTTGACGTACTCCTTTTCCTATTTGGAACCAGGCTGTTGTTCCATGTCCAGTTCTAACTGTTGCTTCCTGACCTGCATACAAATTTCTCAAGAGGCAGGTCAGGTGGTCTGGTATTCCCATCTCTTGAAGAATTTTCCACAGTTTATTGTGATCCACACTGTCAAAGGCTTTGGCATAGTCAATAAAGTAGAAATAGATGTTTTTCTGGAACTCTCTTGCTTTTTTGATGATCCAGTGGATGTTGGCAATTTGATCTCTGGTTCCTCTGCCTTTTCTAAAACCAGCTTGAACATCAGGAAGTTCACGGTTCACATATTGCTGAAGCCTGGCTTGGAGAATTTTGAGCATTACTTTACTAGTGTGTGAGATGAGTGCAATTGTGCAGTAGTTTGAGCATTCTTTGGCATTGCCTTTCTTTGGGATTGGAATGAAAACTGACCTTTTCCAGTCCTGTGGCCACTGCTGAGTTTTCCAGACTTGCTGGCATATTGAGTGCAGCACTTTCACAGCATCATCTTTCAGGACTTGAAATAGCTCAACTGGAATTCCATCACCTCCACTAGCTTTGTTCATAGTGATGCTTTCTAAGGCCCACTTGACTTCACATTCCAGGATGTCTTGCTCTAGGTGAGTGATCACACAATCATGATTATCTGGGTGGTGAAGATCTTTTTTGGACAGTTCTTCTGTGTATTCTTGCCACCTCTTCTTAATATCTTTTACTTCTGTTAGGTCCATACCATTTCTGTCCTTTATCAAGCCCATCTTTGCATGAAATGTTCCCTTGGTATCTCTGATTTTCTTGAAGAGATCTCTAGTCTTTCCCATCCTGTTGTTTTCCTCTATTTCTTTGCACTGATCACTGAGGAAGGCTTTCTTATCTCTTCTTGCTATTCTTTGGAACTCTGCATTCAGATGCTTATATCTTTCCTTTTCTCCTTTGCTTTTCACTTCTCTTCTTTTCACAGCTATTTGTAAGGCCTCCCCAGACAGCCATTTTGCTTTTTTGCATTTCTTTTCCATGGGGATGGTCTTGATCCCTGTCTCCTATACAATGTCATGAACCTCAGTCCATAGTTCATCAGGCACTCTATCTATCAGATCTAGGCCCTTAAATCTATTTCTCACTTCCACTGTATAATCATAAGGGATTTGATTTAGGTCATACCTGAATGGTCTAGTGGTTTTCCCTACTTTCTTCAATTTAAGTCTGAATTTGGCAATAAGGAGTTCATGGTCTGAGCCACAGTCAGCTCCTGGTCTTGTTTTTGCTGACTGTATAGAGCTTCTCCATCTTTGGCTGCAAAGAATATAATCAATCTGATTTCGGTGTTGACCATCTGATGATGTCCATGTGTAGAGTCTTCTCTTGTGTTGTTGGAAGAGGGTGTTTGCTATGACCAGTGCGTTCTGTTGGCGGTGGAGGGGGGAGGGTAGCATACTGTCTAGCTACAGTGTTCAGGCTTCTCACTGTGTGGCGTCCCTTGTGGAGCACGGCTCTAGGGTGTGGGCTCAGAGTTGTGTGTTGGGCTCCGGAGCAACAGGCTCAATAGCAGAGGCACACAGGTTTAGTTGCTCTGTAGCATGTGGGATCTTCCTGGAGCAGGGATCCTGCATTGGCAGGCAGATTCTTTTAAGCCACCATGGTAGCCTTTTTTTTTTTTTTTTGAGGTGGACCATTCAATAAATTCTTTATTGAATTTGTCACAATATTTTTTATATTTTGGTTTTTTGGCCCCCGAGGCACATGGGACCTTAGGTTCCCCAGCCAGGAATCAAACCTGCACCCCCTACATTGGAAGGCCAAGCCTTAACCATTGGACCCCCAGGGAAGTCCTGCCCCTGAGTGCTTTCTGACTCACACAGGCTCAGTCCTGTCTCATCCCATGCCCCACACGACCTGCAGCCCGGCTGGTATTTGTTGCTCCTTCCCACAAGCCAGTGAGCTTAGGCCTGTCTTGGCATCCTGTGCACTGGCTTTGCTAAGTACTGTTTAGCAGAAGCCAGGCCTAGGGAAAGCACCCTCCCCACCCCTGGGTGGCCGCCCTGCTGGCCCTTCTGCCTGGCTCCCCGACTCTCGCGTTTTCTACTAGCTCTCGCAGAAAGGAGAGAGAAGAGAGAAAGGAAGGAAAGGAAGAGAGAAGCTTACCCGCTTCCTTCTAACCTCTTTGCCTAAGGTTTGCCCTGTGTCGGGGTTCTTCCCCCCCCACCCCCCCTGCTCCCCGGGGAGCTGCATCTCCATCAGCTGCTGGAAGATGGTGTTTCCACCTCATTCATCATTTGGGTTCCAGACTCCTGAGGTCATCTGGAGCCACGGTTCTCGCTGCTCACCTTCACCCGGTGTGACTCAGGTTTGGCACAACGTTCGCTCAGACTTGCCACCTCCATTACTCCAGGGTTTTCCCCCGTCCACCCTTACCCCACCCGCTTGGACACCACTGGGTTCAAGGAGTGAGTGTCCCATCCCTCCCTCGGGTCACAGTAGGAGTAGGAAAGGGGATCTTGGTTCTTTCTGTCTTCCCCGCATGGAGCAGATGTTACAGATGCCCCTAGCCCCAGATCCTCTGGCATTCGCTTCCAGAATCAAAGACTGACCTCGAAAATCTCCACCTGAAGGTCTTTTCTTGCCTTGGGGAACACACAGTGTCCAAGCACAAGAAAGTCAGAAATGCTGACCGTGAATTCCCCTGAAAGCACCCTGAACCAGTGGAGAATTTGTGGATGAATTCCCATCCCCTTGTTCCTTGATTGGGTTAATCCTGGGTTTCAGTTCATGGTTTTCTGAGATCACCAGTGGGACTGAACTCTCTTTGCCCTCAGTAGCAACTTGCTTGATAATGACCTTCATGTCTTCCTTCACATGAGACCTTCCCTGTCTCGCATCCTCCATGTCCAATGTTTCCTGGGACCCTCTCTCACCCAAACTACTTGACTTATATGTTTATCTCAGGGTCTGCCAATGTGCCTGACTCTTTGCAGCCCCAGGTCTCATGTGTTGCTTCCCTGGTGGCTCAGTCGTAAAGAATCTGGCCTGCAATGTAGGAGACCCAGGTTCGATCCCTGGGTTAGAAAGATCCCCTGGAGAAGAGAATGGCTACCTCCTCCAGTGTTCCTGCCTGGAGAATTCCATGGACAGAGGAGCCTGGTAGGCTACAGTCCATGGGGTCACAAAGAGTTGGATACGACTGAGCGACAAACATTGCCATTGTGCGAGGCCTGACACAATGTCAGGCACACAGTAGGTGCTCAATAAATGCATGCCTACATTAAGTAATACTGGGCAGGTCATCTCTTAGTTTGGCAGAGAGGATTTCTGCCCTGGGAGAGAGGCTAGACCATAGGACCCTTCCAGGAGCAATAACTTTCCCATATAGAAATAGCTTTCCAGCTAGGAGACTTGGAAACAGAGCTGTGAGATGAAAATAGAAAAAAAAAAAGAGAGAGAGAGAGACGCTCTTCTCCCTTCTGCACCAATGCGCTTTCAGATGTGAAGGGGAGGGAAGTAGAACCACAGGTTAGCTATGAAATCATGCAATTCCTGGAGCCAGCACGCTGCCTTTTATGGACACTGCAGTCCAGGGTTCTGTGCAGGGAGCTATTTTTCCATCACAGTCTATATAATTCACAGCTTCTAGTCACAACAAGAGGAGCCAAAAGTAATATAAGATATTCGGACCCTAGAGTACTATAAATACAGAAGGTCGAAATCATACACGAAATACAATTTTAGTTACCATGTGGCTAGGATTCTCAGAACACCCCTTTAAGGCTGATTGGCGCTGCATTCGTATTTCTGCGTTACAAGTGAGGAAATGAGGCACAAAATCTGTCAAAAGAACGTGCCGAAGACTCTGAACCGCCGTCTGAGGACAGCTGGAAGAGAATGTTCCCGATGATTCTCCTCGTATGCTCGAGCCAACACGGGGTTTTCATCACACTTTCAGACTCTCAAATCCTCCTGATATATTTTTATAAGAGAACAAAATCTTGTGGTTAATGAGCTATAGAAGAGCCATTTGTGAAAGGGAGTTTGATGAAATTATACATTTAGGAGGTAAAATGAGAATGTGAAAATCAGATTTTTTTTTCCCCCATAACAATGATGAGTTTAACATGGTTGAACAAAATCAGGTGTTTTTTCAGAACAGCTAGGCGTTTAATGGGTTCCCTGGCAGTTCAGCTGGTAAACAATGTGCCTGCAATGCGGGAGATCCCAGTTCGATTCCAGGGTTGGGAAGATCCCCTGGAGGAGGGATAGGCTACTCACTCCAGTATTCTTGGGCTTCCCTGGTGCTCAGTCAGTAAAGAATTCACCTGCAGTGCGGGAGACCTGGGTTTGATCCCTGGATTGGGAAGATTCCCTGGAGGAGGACATGGCAACCCACTCCACTATTCTTGCTGGAGAGTCCCCAAGGACAGAGAAGCCTGGTAGACCACAGTCCATGGCGTCACAAAGAGTTGGATATGACTGAGTGACTAAGCGCGCACACACACACACACACACAGGAGTTATAATGCAGTTGTTATTCAGTTGCTAAGTCATGTCCAACTTTTGGCAACACCATGGACTGCAGCACACCAGGTTTCCCTGTCCTTCACCATCTCCTGGAGTTGGCTCCAACTCATGTTCATTGAGTCAGTGATGCCATCCAACCATCTCAGCCTCTGTTGTCCCCTTCTCCTCTTGCCTTCAATCTTTCCCAGCATCAGGGTCTTTTCCAATGAGTCAGCTCTTTGCAACAGGTGGCCAAAGTATTGGAGTTGAGCATATGCAAAATGAGGTCCCCACCTCTAAGGAGTCACCCTGCTGGGAAATTCCTGAATTGCACACCCTTTCTATCAGAACAGGAGCTTGGGGATGGAGTAGACAGAACAGGAGAGCCCAGGAGGGGTCTGCACCTGGAGGCTACACAGCTCCTAGAGCTAAGAAAGATGTGTGGAGGGAGGGGACCCGCTTGCAGGTAGCACTTCACCTGCTGAGAGGACTATGACTGAGAGTGAGTCAGGCAGTGCTTAGCACTTGGGAAATCCAAAAAAGCACAGCTGGCCCCCTGAATTTCCAGGTTCCACACCTGCAGATTCAACCAACATAAGATTCAGCCAACCTTGAGTTGGGGTGGGGGAGGACCCCAGAAAGCTCCAAAAAGCAAAACTTGAACTTGCCACTTGGTGCCAACTGTTTGGTGGCTCAGATAATAAAGAAGCTGCCTGCAATGCAGGAGACCCAGGTTTGATCCCTGGGTCAGGAAGATCCCCTGGAGAAGGGAATGGCAACCCACTCCTGTATTTGTGTAGGGAGAATCACATGGACAGAGGGGCCTGGCGGGCTATAGTCCATGAGTTGCAAAGAGTCAACAGGACAGAATGTGACTAAGCACAAAGAAAGGACAAAAAACTTATATAGTGTTTACATTGTAATTACAAATATTTACATAGCACGTGTATTGTGTATTAGAAGTAATCTAAAGACGATTTCAAACATAGAGAAGATGGTGTAGATGTATTTGCATCTACCATGCCATTTTATATAAAGGACTTGAGTATATCTCCCTGGAACCAATCTTGCAGCCCTACTACTGCTGCTAAGTCGCTTCAGTCGTGTCTGACTCTGTGCGACCCCATAGACGGCAGCCCACCAGGCTCCCCCATCCCTGGGATTCTCCAGGCAAGAACACTGGAGTGTGTTGCCGTTTCCTTCTCCAATGCAGCCCTACTGAGGGACAAACACAGTATATGGCTGCTGTGCAGACACTGAGGCAGGGCAGCAAGTGGTGGGTGATATGTGACGATTCAAAAGGACAAGCAATAACGTCTGACAGCCAGAGGACTGGTTAAAGGAACAGTCGCTTGTCAGGCCACGAAGGTAAGCTTAGAAGTCAAGAGACACTAGAACCAAGTGCTAAGTGGGGACAGGGTGTTCAGCCATTAGAATGAGAAACAAGTTTTCAGAAAAATCCAGCCAGACTTATCAGGACTCACTCGAGGAATGCAGGCAGCCTCTACAAACTCGATAAAACATGGAAACGAATTCTTCCCCAAAGTCTCTAAGAGGAACAAAGTTATGCTGACATCTTAATTTTAGTACTTCTGACATCCAGAACAGTAATACATTAAGTCACTGTAGGCCACTGAGTGCAGTGATTTGTTAGAGCAGTAATAGGACACTAATATGAATGCCTTACGAAGACAGAGTAGCCACAGAGAAACAATCAGGATAGTCACAATAGTTAGGTTTTAGAGAAATAAAATTGTTGGAGGAGACAGACAAAAAAGTTGAATTAAAATATAAAAAAGAGCACATGACGAGATTCAATCACCCACAACCTTTCCAGAACTAAAAACACTTCTAACTAATATATTAAAAGAGAAAATAGTGACTGATAATCTTACGGAAGACAAATATAATAGAAGCTTAAAAGACAGAATGAATATACAAAGAAATTGAAACTACAAGAGGGGGAAAAAAAACTCCAAAGATATAACTAGACGAAAAACAGAAATAAGAGGACTCCAGAAAGATAAAGAGAAATAGGTTTGCTAGAAAATAGAATCAAATCTTCTGTGCTAACATGTTCATGGGGAGTGCAAGCTCCCGGAAGCAGTGGAGAGGGAGATGGGAATGAGGCAGGGAAGGAGGGAGGCTGGTTATAAAGGGATATGTACTGAGCTGCCTACAGCTTCATAAGAAGCTCAGCTGTAAGCTTGGCCCTGTGTGATGTATTCAGACAGGTGGTATAAACCGCTGCATCCCAGAAAGATTTTCAGAAAGGGTAGAATTGACTCTCCAGCCTCTACTGGGGTTCTGTCTCCTGCTGGGCAAAGGTCAGGGACTCTAATGACACAGATGTTAGATACTTAGTTACTGTCTCACAGGTCCCTGAGGCTCTGATTTCTTTTTTCCCCTCAGTCTCCTTTCTTCCTTTCTTGCTATTTGATCTTGAATGTATATTTCATGGCTGATGCCCAGGGTGCCTGCTGTCAAGCCATCATTTGATTATATAACTGTCCTTCCTTGTGCTGCAGCATTTTAAAAGAATGGCATCTTAGAGAAATGAGTCACAAACAAAATACCCAAATAGTCAAAAGAACCAATGTCTTCATAAATAAGCCGCTACATCAAACATTGAGGCTGACCACTAGGAGACCAGTGATTAAAATATCCATCATTAAAAATTAACTCGTTACTGCTTTGATTAACATAAACTCATCAAAATATGGATAAGAGGAGTAGGAAGGGAGCTTGAAAGTAACAGATTAACGTATCAGATAACAGCGTGGAAAAATTCGTTTTTATTGCTGTTTTATTTTCTAGACCATAATCAAAGAAAGAGAAATAAATTCAATTAAATTGTCACATAAAAAAAATCCCCGAGAAACTCTACCGGGACTTTCTGGCAGTGTTGTGTTGGATTAGATAACATTCAATAATAACCAGGCTCTCCTGGCTCTTGGGCCCAAGGAGAAACTCATAGTCTACATACATGTACATGCATTGGCTGGAGGAGGACCGATCCTCTGCCATCAGCCCCTTACTTCCTCTAATGCCCTCTCAGAAGACAAGTTTACTGCTGGAAAACTTGGAAGGAAAGGATCTGAATGAAAGCCCAAGACAAGTCAAACTCTGGCAGCCAGAATGCAGGGGAGTCCTTCGAGCCAGAGAGTGGAAGAAAGGCTGGGTGGGGGAAGGAGGACATGCAGAAATGCTGTGGAGTTTATTTTTTTTTTCTTGTTTTTCTTTTCTTTTTTATTGTTTTGCTTCTTTTTTGTTTTCTTTTTTTAAATTTTTTTCTATGTAGAGTTTAATAAGAGGGAAGAGCTATTAAACATATTTATTTTTTTTTAATTGCTCTTTGACATTTTGGTTTCACAGCCACAGCAGGAAAGGAGTGAAGAAAGAAAAAACTGAGCACTGAAGGATATGGAATTTAGTCCAGTAGATTTTAACCAACTTAGGAAGTCACTGGCAAGGTTCTATGGGGAGAAGACATAAGGGGCCAGGTGAGAAGTGACAAATTTTGTGTGTTTTTCCAGAAAACTGTCAACTCTAATTCTCGCCAAGGATTCAGGGCCAGCGCGGAATTTGTTATTTCATAATTTCAGAGTGCGCTGGGCGCTGGGGGCTCCTGAGCTGGGAGCACGAAGGGTCCGGTCGCTGCTGCAGAAGGACCAGAAAGAGGCAGCACCTGAACCAACCCAGGGAGTCGGAGGCGTTCCCAGGTCAGTTCAACCAGAACCCTTCGGAGGAAATCAACAGAAATCAGATGATGTGCTGAGGGTAGGGAATGTGTGCAAAATGGTGTGTGTGTGTGTGTGTGTATAAGTAGAGAGTTTGTGTGCAGGTAGAACCCAGGGTGGGGCCTGGTTCACTGGGGGTCATGGAAGTATAAAGTCACTCAGGAGCATCTAAGAGTAGAGCATCAGTCCAAAAATGTTTAATTGTATACAATTTTTTTTTAAGGGGCCAGCCAATGGGACACAGGCCCCACAACAAGGCTGAACGCAGAGCCCCTCCCCCTGGCTAAGACACGGGATGGTTCCCTGCAGGATTCCTCAACACCGGGAGGAGACCATGCCTTCTAAGCTCCCGTTGGAGACATGGGGCTTCCCAGGTGGCCCAGTGGTCAAGGCATGACTGAGCCTTTAACACTTTCACTTTTCAATGCCCTCTGTCACAGTTCTGGAGGCCGCACGTCTGAAATCAAGGTGCCAGCCAGGGTTTGCTCCGTCTGAAGGTTCTAGAGGAGGATCTGGCCCAGGCCTTTCTCTCGGCTTCTGGTGTTGCTCACCATCCCGGGCATCTTCTGGTTCATAAACACATCACTCCAGTCTCCACCTCTGTCCTCACAGGGGGTTCTTCCCGTGTCCATGTGTCTTCTCTTCTGCTTCTAAGGACACCAGTCATACTGGATGAGGGGCCATAACCCTCATTTTAACTTGATTATATCTGTAAAGGGCTTGTATCACTTTATCTATGAGACTTAAGTATTGGGTTGGCCAAGAAGTTCATTCAGAAAACCTGACCTTTTCAGCCAACCCAATATTTACATTTGTGTTTTTACTTCCTATAGTTAAAGCTAGATCCATTTTCTGGTAAGTCCTAGTTTTAAATTGGAAATTATGTACCCTTAAGTGTTACTTGCATGAAACAAATGAGTCATTAACAATATAATAAATAAACTGTGCCGTGGTTAAGGATGTGGACTCTCCTGTCTGACAGCTTAGGTTCTCATCAGCTCTGTAACTTATTAGCTGTGTGACCTTAGGCAAGTTAATTAATTTCTCTGAACTTTCATCCCCTCAGTTGTAACTGGAGATGAGAACAGTACTGTTATTTTAAAGCACTCTGCTTGGCATTTGCTCATAGTTAACACTCTGAAATATTAGCTATTATTTTGTCTGAGGTATTCATTTATACATAATAAGTCCGAAAATGTAAAGACATAATAGAAGTGAAATTTTTTATTATCTTTTTAGGTAAAACCTCACACTTATCCAGGAAAGCATTACTAATATTTTCCTTTAAAATGAGAGACTATAATTAGTCTTTTCTCTTTGTCTTTCTGAATTAAACTATTTATTACCAAGATAAAGTTATTGTTCTAACTCCTTTCATGAGAAAAAAAATTTTAATTGTCTACATCACTAAAAGAAATATAGTAAAAAGTAAGTCTCCTCCCCCTTTTCCCAAATTGGCACATGACCTTTCCAGGGCAACCACTGTTGGATATATACCCCCCAAATATAATAGTTTTTCTTTGGTTAAATCTATCAATAAGGTCGGAGACTTGCGACTGTGCAGTTAGTAGGGTCAGGTGGCTTGGGATGGAGCGATGCTAGTGGATGTGGTAATAAATGATAGGTAAGGATATGGGTCTCGGAGAAGGCGATGGCACCCGACTCCAGTACTCTTGCCTAAAGAATCCCAGGGACAGAGGAGCCTGGTGGGCTGCCGTCTATGGGGTCGCACAGAGTTGGACACGACTGAAGCGACTTAGCAGCAGCAGCAGCAGGATACAGGTCTTGTGAAGCGAGAGCTTGCTGATACATTAAAAGCAGTGGCAGGAGGTGGAACGGACAAGGTGGGAGAAGGAGATGTTCACTCTGAAGATTTTGGCCTGAGTAACCAGGTGGATGATGATGTCACTGACTAAGACGGACAAGATTTTAGGTGGAGAAAGTCTATAACTGGACTTCCCTGAAAGTTCACAGGTAAAGAACCCATCCACCAATGCAGGAGACGTGGGTTCTATCTCTGGGTCGGACAGATCCCTGGAGGAGGAAATGGCAACCCACTCCAGTATTCTTGCCTGGAGAATCCCAGGGACAGGGGAGCCTGGTGGGCCTCAGTCCATGAGGTTGCCCAGAGTCAGATATGACTTAACGATTGAACTACAAGTTATTTTGAAAACATGCTTCTACAAGCCTGGTTTCATAATGTGATACACACACAAGGTGATACATTCGATCCTGTTCCTTCATTGTCTACTGAGGTTCTTCCCATCAAAGTGAAGTGCTGAGTCAAACTACTTACTCAGCATGTCTAAAACAGTCATGACTAAGTTGCATGTCCTCAGACGTGGTGACTTCGAGGCCCAGAGAGCTAACGTCATACCTGCAACGTGGTCTCTTCTGGGGACTTCAGCTATGCAGTCACTGGGAGCTGTGTCCTGGGTGGATTTAAATGAGTTTGACTAGTTTCCCCTGACCTGGCTCTGTGTCTGGGATTGATTTAAATGAGGTGACTAGTTTTCCCTAAATTCACAGGTATTTAACTGGCAGGTTGAGTCAGTTTAACACCTTGGCCCTGGTAACACAAGAACAACAAAAAAAATCAGACTGGTTTGTACATGTCCAGAGAGAGGGCCATGGTCTGTGAGCTCAGTTGGTGGGGGCAGGGGAAAGGGTTGATATTTTCAGAGACTTTATAAACATAAAATTCCACATGGATGATTAATACTTCTGTACAATATAATGGGTGTTGGCACACAGTGGGGAGAAAATCTTACTGAAAGTAGAAATCAGTGTTGTGGGATGATTCCAAGGGGAATTTAAGCCAATCTCAAGGAAATCTCCCAGAGTCTCTTAATTTGTCTTTCCGTGTATCCCTTTGACAGTAAAATTAATGCCAAGCATTACAGGATGCAATGAAGAGCAGCTGCCAAGGAACACCCTGACTTCTTCCAATCACAAGCCCTAAATATCTTCCTCAACCTCTTTCAAATCTGTCTATCTTCTTTCCGCAGCTTCATGAGTAAAACTGTGCCTCACCACCACAAGATATCAAACATTCCCAGCCCCTCTGTGGTGTTCTGTAAATTGGGGAAAAGAATAAGCTCATTGTACAGAGAGTAGACTGTTTAGTTATGATGCTTCCTTTGCTATTTTGTTGGTTCTGAGCCACTGAATGTTTTCAGTTCTGGTCACCCAGCTGACTTTCCTAATATTGTCTTAGAGGTTTATCCAGAGGCTAGGATAATAGAACACAAACACGCACTACAAGAGAGCTTCAATACCTCGGCAGGGGGATTACAAACTAGAATAACTCTAGAAGGGAAAGGCTCAGGTTACCGGCCTTGGCCAATTGTATTTTCCTGAGATGGTGACCTTGGACTGCAAGGAGATCCAACCAGTCCATGCTGAAGCTGAAACTCCAATACTTTGGCCACCTCATGCGAAAAACTGACTCACTGGAAAAGACCCTGATGCTGGGAAAGATTGAAGGCGGGAGGAGAAGGGGACAACAGAGGGTGAGATGCTTGGATGGTATCACTGACTTGATGGATGTGAGTTTGAGTAAACTCCGGGAGTTGGTGATGGACAGGGAAGCCTGGCATGCTGCAGTCCATGGGGTCACAGAATAGGACACGACTGAGCAGCTGAACTGGACTGAACTGAACTGAACTGAGATGGTGGCAACACTAGAGCCCTGTGTGCCTCTGCAACGTGATCTTGTCACTCTCACATACAACTGAGGGTCTCATTCCTCGCGCCTTGAATCTGGACCAGTCTCAGTGACTTACTTTTCCTAGAGAATGTTGTAGAAGGGATGTTCTGGGCTTCAGTGGACAAATCATAATAAGCCTTGCAGCTTCTGCCTGGGAATGTGGAGTTCTTGCTTTGGGCTACTCCCTCTTTGAACCAGCTGTCAGACTGTGAAAAGCACATGGGGAGGCCAGGCTTGGGTGCTCTGGTTGACTGTCCCAACAGAGCTCTCAACCAATAGCCAACTTCACCCACAGGTCATGAGAGTGAGCCACTTTGGATGTTCAGTCCAGAGGAGTCTCCAGCTCGCTGAGATGCCAGCTGACATCTGTTTGCCACTTCACGAGAGACCTCTAGTGAGAACTCCCCATTTGAGCTCAGTCAACCCTCAGAAATGTGAACGGCTTGTTATTGAGGAATAGTCACTGAAACGTTTGCCATTCTAGGAGAAATAGGGGTCAGGGAAAGTAAAATCAATGAATACACACTGAGTATTCTAGAGCACTAGACTCTACAGAAGATATAAGAATCTGTGTGCAGTTGAGATGTGGAAAAGGAACACTTAACATAAAAGAGTAAGAAATGGTTCAGGGTAGCACGTGACTCCTAAATATAGGTGCATAGGGATCCGTCTAATCAAGGCTATGGTTTTTCCAGTGGTCATGTATGGATGTGAGAGTTGGACTGTGAAGAAAGCTGAGCACTGAAGAATTGATGCTTTTGAACTGTGGTGTTGGAGAAGACTCTTGAGAGTCCCTTGGACTGCAAGGAGATCCAACCAGTCCATTCTTAAGGAGATCAGCCCTGGGATTTCTTTGGAAGGAATGATGCTAAAGCTGAAACTCCAGTACTTTGGCCACCTCATGCAAAGAGCTGACTCATTGGAAAAGACTCTGATGCTGGGAGGGATTGTGGGCAGGAGGAGAAGGGGATGACAGAGGATGAGATGGATGGATGGCATCACTGACTTGATGGATGTGAGTCTGAGTGAACTCAGGGAGTTGGTGATAGACAGGGAGGCCCAGCGTGCTGCAATTCATGGGGTTGCAAAGAGTCGGACACGACTGAGTGACTGAACTGAACTGAACTGAGGGAACAAAAGGATCAGTGGAGGCTGGACGTCTTCCTGAGGAGGAAGGACTTTGAGTGAAAATGAACAGATAGGGGAGTGCAGCAAGCAGAGAAGAAGAAGGCCTGGGGACAGCATGGATAGAAGTGTGGTTTTAGAAATATGCCTAATGCTTCAAGATTGAATAGATCAACTTGGCCGGAACACAGAATTTATATACTTATGTAACAGCTGATAAAGTCAGAGACAGACCCGGAAAAACAAGTTAAACTGGTTATCAGGAGAAAGGTTAAGGCAAGAGTTTTGAAGAGCCATCTATGCTTAGGTGAGAGGTGAGACCGTGGAAGTGAAAGTCTCCAACGAAAAAAGCCTCAAAATAACTTGGTAGGAGTATAGACTCTTTTAAACTGGTCATTTATTTTGGGGGAAAAAACCCTGATTCTTTCAAAAGCAACTTCAGGTTGATTAAGGGGAAGGAAAAAGAACCATTCAGGGAAGGAGAAGCACTTCAGATGATCATTTTGAGGAGAACAACGATAATCTGGAATGGTTCCAGCCTAACTAAGGAGAAGTTCAGGAATCACCAGTAATCTAACTGGTGCTGAGACCACCATCCCAGCTGCTGAGAACAGGGCCGTTCTAGCTGTTTCAGTTACTCTTGAGGCTGGTTTCAGGAAGCAGCCAGATTCCTCCTCAGCCCAACCCCAGCCTCCTGGGAGGGAAGCGGAGCAGGATATTGAGATCAATCCCCAGTGACCAATGATTTAACCAATCTGCCTATGTAGTGACACCTCGATTTAGCAAACTCTTAAACAACAGCTTCGTGGATGGTGAACAGTTGATGTAGTTGGATGGCATACCCTGACCCTACAGGGACAGAAACGCCTGTGCCCCAGACCCTTCCAAGCCTTGTCCTATGTACCTCTTCATCTGGCTCTTTAACTGTATCTTTTATAATAAAATCATAATTTTAAGTACAGCACTTTTCCTGAGTTCTCTCTCTTTTTTTGCACATGTGGTTATTTTTTTAAATTTTTAATTACTTTTTATTGGAGTATCGTTGCTTTACAATGTTGTGCTAGTTTCTGCTGTAAAGTGAATCAGTTATATGTATACAGATATCCACTCTTGGATTTCCGTCCCATTTAGGTCATCGCAGAGCACTGAGCAGAGTTCCCTAGCTGTACAGTAGGTTCTCATTAGTTATCTGTTTTATGTGCTGTGCTGTGCTGTGCTTCTCGCTCAGTTGTGTCCGACTTTGTGCAACCCTGTGGACTGTAGCCTGCCAGGCGCCTCTGTCCCTGGGATTCTCCAGGGAAGAATACTGGAGTGGGTTGCTGTTTCCTTCTCCAGGGGATCTTCCTGACCCAGGGATTGAACCTGCATCTCCTGCATTTCAGGCAGATTCTTTACCAGCTGAGCTAACAGCCAAGCCCATTTTATACATAGTAGTGTGTGTATTTTATACATAGCAGTGTATATATGTCAATCTTTCAATTCATCCCGACCCTGAGCTTTCCTGAGGTCTGTGAGTTCTTCCAGTGAGTTATCAAATGTGAGAGGGGCATTGTGAGGACTCCTGAATTTTCAGCCAAGCTGGACAGAGGAGCGGGTGGCCCTAGGACCTGTGGCTGTCACCTGAAGTGGAAGCCGTCTTGTAGAACTGAGCCCTAGTCTGTGGGGGTCTGCATTAACTCTAGGTAGTTAGTGTCAGAATGAATTCAATTGGAGGACACTCGGTGATGGGAAGCATGAAGGAGGGTAACCCAGCTGTGCATCGTCATTAAAAATCCCTATGTGTATAAGGCCCTTCCCTATGGTGAGGGAGTTTGGGATGGACATGCATACTCTGCTGTATTTTAAATGGGTCACCAACAAGGACCTACTGTAGAGCACAGGGAGCTCTGCTCAATGTTACATGGCAGCCTGGATGGGAAGGGCGTTTGGGGGAGAATGGTTCCATGTATATGAATGGCTGAGTCCCTGAGAGTATTACAACCTTGTTCATCAGCTAGACCCTAATACAAAATAAAAGTTTTTTTTAAAAGGCCCTTCCCTTGTGTAATAAAGGGGAAGGAGTCATGTTGATGAGGTCAGAACCTCTGTCTCTTGCACTTTACCACATTGGTAAGAGAGCCACCCACACATCCAGTGCGGTCTGGCACTTGGCCTAAGTTACGAGGTAATCAAGAAAGGGGCAAGAACTGCTTCCTGGATGTCTTGAGAGCAAGAGGGAAGGAATTTAGGCAGAGATAAGGTTGAAGACGGAGAAGGCAATGGCACCCCACTCCAGTACTCTTGCCTGAAAAATCCCACGGATGGAGGAGCCTGGAAGGCTGCAGTCCATGGGGTCGCTGAGGGTCGGACACGACTGAGCGACTTCACTTTTACTTTTCACTTTCATGCATTGGGGAAGGAAATGGCAACCCACTCCAGTGTTCCTGCCTGGAGAATCCCAGGGACGGGGGAGCCTGGTGGGCTGCCATCTATGGGGTCGCACAGAGTCGGACACGACTGAAGTGACTTAGCAGCAGCAGCAGTAGCAAGGTTGAAGAAGAATTAAATCTCCCCAGCGCATGGATCTGGCGACATGTAGGGCCGTCCTGATTCACCTTTGGATAAGCATACCTTTCCTATTCTCAGTGTACATGGGGTGGGTGGGAGTTGACCCCACCACCTGGCTCCTGACCCAAATCAGTGATTGGTTCAGAGGGGGCCCACTACCTAGGCCAGGCCAATCAGAGACAGGAAGCATCATGCCAGGAATTTTGCTAGCACTACTGGGGGGGAAATATGCTTTTCTCTCCTCTGGGTTCACAAGTGAGGAGATGTAAGCCTAGAAATGTGGATGGGGAACTTACCAGCTGGTCCGGTGGTTAAGACTTCGCCTTCCAATACATGGTTGCTGAACTAAGATCCCACATGCCTCAAGGTGCAAAAAGTGGTGGGTGTCTTGACTCCAACCTACCAAAGAGTGAAACCAACAGGGAGGAAAGCGGACTGGAGGAGTGAGTGGATATGGGTGTACGTGTGTGTGTGTGTGTGTGTGTGTGCGCGTGAAAGAGAGACAGACAGATAGACAATGACAGAGGGAGACAGGGAGGCACAGAGAGATATGGATGACATTATCTCTGGAAGGACTTGTGTGAGGGTATTCTGTCTTGGGAAGCAATCCCCCCAAAAAATGAACGACTGGGAAGAGTGAAATACGAGAGAAGGCAAAAACAGTCGGGAGGTGTTTTATTCAGTTGCGCACTGCTGTGACCTGCTGACTCTGGATCCCACTGAGCCCTCCAAGAAGCCATACTGAGCACCCTGGAACAGTGCAGAAGGGGGCAAAATTGACCTAAGGCACCAGGTTCCTGATGGACCAAAGGATGCTCCGTGAATTTTCTAAAGAATTAGTTTATTTAATTTTTTAATGTATTATTATGTATTAATTTTATTTATTTTAATAAAACTAGAAGACCTCTGGGCTTCCTGGTAGCTTAATCAGCCTGCAGTGCAGGAGACCCAGGTTCGACCCCTGGGTTGGGAAGGTCCCCTGGAGAAGGAAATGGCTACCCACTCTAGTATCCTTGCCTGGAAAATCCCATGCACTCTAGTATCCTTGCCTGGAAAATCCCATGGACAAGAAGGGCCTGGTGGGCTGCAGTCCATGGAGTCACAATGAGTCGGGCATGACTGAGCGACTAACACTTTCACTTTCTTTTCAGAAGACCTCTAAAAGAATACTGAAATTTTTAATCAGTTAAGTTCAGTCACTTGATTTGATATCAAAGTGTGTATTCCCCTCAACAAACATTCTCCCAAATTGATATATAATGGGAGAAGGCAAAACCAAAGCCTTTCACTTTAACAATTAAGAAGCATGAACTTCTTCTTTCCTGGAGATTGGAGAAATTCCAGAATTTTGGGGATATTTTCCTATGACCGAGGAGAGAAACATCTTCAGAGACTCTAAATAGCACAAGCCCATTTTTTTTTTATTAATTTTTATTGGAGTATAGTTGATTCACAGTGTTGTGTTAGTTTCTGCTGTACAGCAAAATGAATCAGCAACACATACACATATATCCACTCTTTTTGATTCTTTCCCCATATAGTCATTAAAGAACATTGAGTAGAGTTCCCTGTGTATGAAACCCAAACGAACTTTTTGGCCAACCCAATACAATTTGAATAACTCTTTATCTGAAATAGAGGGGAAAATTAAGAAAAAAGATTTATTTTGGCTTTTGAATGTGTGAAAGTCACTCAGTTTATCTGACTCTTTGCGACCCCATGGACTATACAGTCCATGGATTTCTCCAGGCCAGAATACCGGAGTGGGTAGCCTTTCCCTTCTCCAAGGGATCTTCCCAGCCCAAGCATTGAACCCAGGTCTCCCGCATTGCAGGTGGATTCTTTACCAGCTGAGCCACCAGGGAAGCCCAGGCTTTTGAATAAACTCCGCCAGTTCACTTAATCCAAGGTGCTTAAGATTTCTAACGCATAACATGAGATTTATTTTTTTAAGAAAAGAGATGATTTTAAAACAGCTAGTACTTAATTCTACTTATATGAGATACCTAAAATAGTCAAACTCATAGAGACAGAAAGTTGCAAGGTGCATCAAAGGATCCACAGGGGCTGAGGAGAGAGAGATGTGGGGATTATTGTTTAACGGGTAGGGTTTGGGAAGGAGGGAGCGTCCTTGCAGATGGATGGCGGTGATGGCTGCACAATATGAACGTAATGGCGCTGAACTGCATACTTGAAATTGGTTAAAATGGTAAGTTCCATGTTACATACATTTAACCACAAAAAATTTTACTGCAGAAACTTAGCTGTAATGAGTAATTCAGGGGGTTACAGCACCTCCTGGACAGTGAGCAGACCATGTCCCTGATGATTAGGCCAGACTGAGCACAAAAAGCTACAGCTTCCAGAAGTATTGCTGTGCTTTTCATTATAAAATACACATTCACTTTCTAACTTGGAGATAGAACAACTAAGAATGTGATTAAGAATGTTCTTAAGGAGAAAGGCCAAAAATGTGGCCTGGGCTCTGTATTAGTGATGGAAAGATGTAGGGCGGGAAAAGAATTCTTCTCACAGAGCAGGAATTCTCTGCAATTTCTCCTTTACCACTTAAAAAAAAAAAGGTGGATAATTATAGTCCAGTAGAAAAAATACTGGGTTTTATTGTTGTTGTCGTGGGCACAATCTATGAGAAATACATTCTTTGATTTTATTCATTGTCACCCCTCCCTATGTGTTTTTAGACTAATTCAATTACCTGTGTACTTTAAATTAGAGCCTTTTTAAATTAAAGAATTATGTAATTCCTAAACATAAATCAACCTAAATAGGAAGCGTGTATTCTCCTTTCTTTGATACTTCTCCTTTCTTTGAACTAAGTAAGCATGGGCTTAGTTGTTCCATAGCAGGTGGGATCTTCTCAGACCAGGGATCGAACCTGTGTCTCCTGCATTGGCAGGCAGATGTTTTACCACTGAGCCAGCAGGGAGAAGTCCAGCTATTGGATTTATTTAACATGAGTTTTGTGCTTTCTGGGGCCTCAGGTAACTCACTCCTCTTAGTTTAGTGTCTGATTTATTTTCAGTCGGTGTCACTCGGTCCGACCACTTTTGCAGGAGATTTCTTGAGGACAGTTAGCTGTGTTGCTGATGAGAAGCTTCAACTGTCCAGGGTTCCCTGATGTACAGTTGGTCTTCAACAGCTCTGTCAACAGGCCTTAGAGCTTTACCGCCTCCTGCAAATCCCCAGAATCTTTCCCACGTTTTCTTGGATGTGTGCTTTGAGATTGGGAACTGTCAGCACCGGGTAAAGCCTGCCCCATAGTGCCAGAACTTTTGATAACATAAAACCAGCCCACTGAGTTCCAAGAAGTGAGAAATCGCTTTGCATATCAGCCTCAAGTTTGCCTTTTGTGTCCACAGGGAGAGATATGCTCAAATTTGGGGTTGTGGAATGAGTCAGGGTGCAAAACAGTAATTGGACACAAGTGACCAAATTTTCATGCATGAAGTTCAAAAACACTCAGTAGACATAGTAAATGGATGGATTTCTCCGGCCGCTCAAACTTGCCAAATGTGTATTTTTATGGACTTAGCTACATAGATTTATGGGCTTAGGAATAACATCAGGTGGGAAGAGGCCTGGACACTGTCATCGGCACATCTCCTGCAGGGGCTCTGCAGCAAGGATGGGGTCCGCTAGATAAACCCCACGTGTAAGTGCCGGCTGGGATTCTGCGAGTTAGCGGCTGACAGCTGTGGTGAATAAAAACGTTTCACAGTATTTCGCTTCCAACAAAAATGTTTATGGTGGTATAAATGTAAGAGTAGCCTGTGGGCATGTATTTTGGCTGAAAAGAAACGACTGAGAACCCTTCGTCTAAATAGCCCTGGATAGCTTGAGACTCGGCATTCGTACATTTGTACGTGCATTAATTTGAATCACTTGTCCCTTTTTCAGAACCACATTCCTTTTATGTGAGACATCAAATAATAGTTGGTATGGTCATCTGAGACAAGTTATATTTCAGTCTCCTCAAGTGACAGTCACACACCTAATAATGCACACAGCTGGGAATAAAATTAAGCGTCCTGAGTGAAAAAACATGTTAAGAGACCTCTGAAGGAAGAGAAGTTATTGCTCTGATATTCACAAACATAGGCAAAGCCATGTGTCTGGGGATATGTTCCTAATGGAGGAACATAACTGCACATAAAAGAGCTCCATAAGCTATAAAGGACAACACTAAATAGAGGTTATCATTGCTTTTTTTTCTTTTTTTACTACAGATGTTCATTGTGTATCTAGAATATGCTGGGCACTGTTCTTAGTCACTTAGATGCATTAGCAAACAGTTCAAAGTCCATGTTACACATTCAAATACTGGACCGATAATACACAGTCTATCTCTATCGATAATATAAAAGCAGGAGACGACTGATTATACTTGATATAAAATAAAGCAGGACTTCCCTGGTGCTCCAGTGGCTAAGAATCTGCCCGCCAAGGCAGGGGACATGGGTTCAATCCCCGGCTGGGGAAGATTCCACATACCTCGGGGAAACTAAGCCTGAGTGCCGCCAACTACTGAAGCAGGCCTGCGGGCACTAGAGCACACGTTTTACAACTCGAGAAGCCGCCTCAGGGAGAAGCCTGCATGCCACAGCTGGTGCGTGGCCCCTGCTCGCCACCACTAGAGAAAGCCCGTGTGCAGCAACAAAGACCCAGCACAGCCAATAAATAAAATAAAGCAAGGTAAGTATAGTGGGGAGGTGCGGGTGCTGCTGTTTTACATAGTGCATTCAGGGAAGGCCTCTCTGAGGAGGTGACATTTGATGGGAAGGAGTGAGCCCCGTGGGGATAGGAAGGACAAGGGTAAAGGTGTGAGAATGGAGCGTTCAGCACACAGAGGTTATTTATAGCCCTGGAGTTGGGTGAGAATGTGAGGGTACCCAGACAGACAGGAGAGAGGGCACGCCCGCTCACTCATGGAGTGGCTACAGAGAGGAAGAGCTGCAGTGAACACAGCAACGAGTCAGGTGGGAGGAAAATCAGGAGATGTCCCTCAAGTCAAGGGCAGAAAGTGCTTTAGGAAGGAGTCTTGAGCAAGTGGTAATCCAGGCCTCCCCTAACGTGCAGAAATAGATTCCGCCTGACCTATATGTGGAGAGCAACACTTAAAACCTTTCTGAAGGAAATGTAGGCAGATATTTTTATGACCTCAGTCAGTGGAATAATGTCTCTAAAAAGACATAAATAGCACATACCACAGAGGGCTAAGAGAAGACATTTTATATTTCTAGTCATTAAAAAACTAGTATTAAAAAGTAAAAAGAGCACAACCTTGGAGGAAATCTTTGCAGCACCTATAATCACCAGAAGCTTCTAAATAATTCAGACTAGAAAAAGAACTGCTACAATTTAGTAAGACAAAGACATATAAGCCAATAAAAAAAGTATAGATGCCACTACTAGGCATTACTTATTATAGGGAGCTTGAATGGGCAGTAAACATATGAACAGGTGTTCAATCTCATTAGTAATTTTGAAAAATGCAAATTTTATTTAATTTCTTGTTATTATTATTTTTCAGGCCACATTGTGTGGCATGTGGGATCTTAGTTCCCCAATCAGGGATTGAACCCATGTCCTTTGCATTGAAAACATGGAGTCTTAAGCACTGGATCCACAGGGAAGTCCCCAAAATGCAAATTTTAATCTGCAAAAGATATCATTTTATACCTGCCAGATTGGCATCAATTTAAAAATATGCCAAATAAAATAATATGACAATACCAAATAATGACAAGGATATAGAGCATGGGAAATATTACTCACTGCTGATAGGAGTATAAACTGTTTAACCACTTTCAGGCAATTTTAGTTTAGCTAATCTATTTGCAGATGCACATAGCCTGTGACCCAGAGTCTCCCTTGGGAGAAACTCTTGCTTATGTGCACCAGGAATCCTAAACAAGAATGAGAATAGAAGTACTGTTTATAACTTTAAAAACTGAAATGACATTACTATCATTAACAAGAGAATAGATAAATTGGGATAGCCAGTCTCCAAGATGGCCACTGATGTCAGCTCCTGTTATTCACAATCTTTGTGTTGTTCCCTCCCACACTGAATAGAGCTGATCTGTGTAACCAATAGAATATTTTAGAAATAATGGCACATGACTTCCAAGGCCAGGTAATAAAAGTCACTGTGACTTCTGCCTTGCTCTCCTGAATCTTTGTCTCTAGAAGAAGCCAGCTACCATGTTGGAAGGAAACTCACATAGCCCTGTGATGATAATCACAGGGCAAGGACCTGAGGCTCCTTCCAACAACCAGGACCAACTCCCAGTCTCCTGACTGAGCCATCTTGGAAGCAAAGTCTCCAGCCCCGGTCAAGCCTTCAGATGACTGTATCCTTAGCAAATATCTTGAATGCAACCTCATGGGAGACCCTGAATTAGAATAGCTCAGCTAAGTGTCTCCTAAATCCCTGACCTACAGAAACTGTTTATCACTGTTTCACACTCCTAAATTTTGGAGTAAATTTTTTGCCTAGCAGTAGATAATTAATACAGGTGTATAACAGATACTGCACAGCAGTAGAAACAAGCTGGGGTTATAAGCAGCATCATGAATAAAACTCAGAAAAATAATGTGGAAAGAAAAAAAAGCAAGTTACAAAGACATGTGCAATAAGTTACTGTTGATGTGAAAGCTCATAAAACCAAAATGAAATAACACATTGCTAGAGAAATACATGGGTAAAATGAAACCATGCAGGATGGCAAGGGAATAATATGCACAAAATTCCAAAGGGTGGTCATATTCCAGAGATAAGCAATCTGAGAAAGACACATGAGAGTTTCCAGTGAAAGTTCTCTACTTTTTAACCACCAGTGGGTACACCCATGTTTATTATATTTGGTGGTTCACAGGGTAAAGAATCCACCTGCAATGTAGGAGACCCAGGTTCTATCCCTGGGTTGGAAAGATCCCCTAGAGGAGGAAATGACAACTTGCTCCAATATTCTTGCTTGGGAAATCCCATGCACAGAGGAGCCTGAGGGGCTACAGTCCATGGGGTCACAAAGAGCTGGATATGACTGAGCCACTAACACATATCTTATCTTTTTAATATATAAAACTGTCATGGACTTTTTAAAAGGTGGGAATAATTGATTCCCTTCAAAACTTCTGAGAGTCAGTATGCTGAGGACAAAGGGTCTGATTGACCATCATTGGGTCTTACCAGGCAGAGGCCATCAATAATCCTAATGAGCATGATTTCAGTGAATCGTGTGTCAAAAGTCGATCTGGAATGGGTTGCAGAGAGGATGGAAGATGAGGAAATGGACACAGCAGGTGCCAGCTCTGAGATGCTTCCTAAAGGGACACAGAAGACAGTGAGAAAGCAAGGAGAAGGAAAGGATCTATACTTTGGAGCAGGATGTTTTTAAAGGATCTAATAGGAAGTGGAAAATGGTTGTTTCAATAGAAAGAAAGAATTGTGTCTATTCTTGAAAAGTTGAGAGATAATGAGATACAATTCAAAAGTTAAGGAGTTGGCCTTAGAGAATAGTACAAGAACTTCATACTGATATTATTCACAGGATAGTGATGGTACCAAGGCTGAGTGGGCAGCAATTTTTATAGAAGGGAATAGAACACACAGACTCACATGGTCATAATCAAGGTCTGACTATTTGGTGATGGGGAAGACATCAAACCATCTCTGGTATCGTAGGACTGCTGCTGCTGCTGCTAAGTCGCTTCAGTCATTTCCGACTCTGTGCGACCCCATAGACGGCAGCCCACCAGGCTCCCCTGTCCCTCGGATTCTCCAGGCAAGAACACTGGAGTGGGTGTTGCCATTTCCTTCTCCAGTGCATGAAAGTGAAAAGTGAAAGTGAAGTCGCTCAGTCCTGTCCGACTCTTCGCGATCCCACGGACTACAGCCCACCAGGCTCCTCCGTCCATGGGATCCTTTAGGCAAGAGTACTGGTGTGGGGTGCCATTGCCTTCTCCGATCTTAGGACAGACAAGGATAAAGACAAATCTATGAAGCTGATACATTGTTTCCAGGATCTACTTTTTGATTATTCCTTTGTCCTTAGGGTTCTTCTTTTCTTTCCTTTCTTCTTATATTCTCTTCCTAGACACAAACTTTCACAATCCAATCTCAGTTAATGAAATCACAGGTATCTAATAAGAAGTAGCAAATTCACATGGCTCCCTTTGAGGGAGTTTTGGCACTTTAATTCAATTCCACAGTTGTATTTGAACAGGGATTCAAGTTCATAGTTGAAGTGGAATTCCATAGTTCCAGTTTTTAATCTCTAGGTCTCTCCTAAAACTAGTGTGAGTCCGTGAATTTGTCCACAAGTTAGTGGACACTGTCTCAACCTAATTTAAACAAATCTTCAAGGCAGGTATTAATATTATACTTCAAATAATAGTGTCAATCTGAGTTATGAGGGAGCCACCCTTCTTTTATTCTCGAGGTGTAGATACATGTGTTGGAGAAGACTCTTTGAGAGCCCCTTGGACTGCAAGGAGATCCAACCAGTCCATCCTAAAGGAGATCAGTCCTGGGTGTTCATTGGAGGGACTGATGTTGAAGCTGAAACTCCAATACTTTGGCCACCTGATGCAGAGAGCTGACTCATTTGAAAAGACTGATGCTGGGAAAGATTGAGGGCAGGAGAAGAAGGGGACGGCAGAGGATGAGATGATTGGATGGCATCACCGACACAATGGACATGGGTTTGGGTGGATTCCAGGAGTTGTTGATGGACAGGGAGGCCTGGCGTGCTGCGGTTCATGGAGTTGCAAAGAGTCGGACACGACTGAGCGACTGAACTGAACTGAGATACATGGGTCCACCATGGGTACCTGTGATCAAGGTATCAATATTATACAGCTGGACTAATATTAGAGCGGGAGCCATCCATCCCTATGCTCGGGAACGACACCTGAGAATGGAAAGTAGGGAAGGAAGGTGAAGTCTCTCATGATGTCAGGGGAGGGGTCAATACTCAGAAAGAAAAGAAAGTGAAGTCGCTTAGTCATGTCTGACTCTTTGCGACCCCATGGACTGTAGCCTACCAGGCTCCTCCGTCTGTGGGATTTTCCAGGCAAGAATACTGGAGTGGGTTGCCATTTCCTTCTCCAGGAGATATTCCAGACCCAGGGATTGAACCTGGGTCTCCTGCATTGTAGGCAGATGCTTTATCATCTGAGCCACCTGAGAGTGTATCAATACTCAGAGGAGGGGTCAATCTTTCAGGCCAGAAGCTAGAATGGGGAGGAAGGCCCTAAATGATGAAAAGAGACCTTTTCTTTTGGGTTAAATTACAAAGAGGTCAAGGTGCCCAGGAGGAACATGGTGGTGGGAGGTCAGCTGGGACCACCTACAGAGACAGGACAAGAGCCCTCTTTCTTTGGGACCCCCTGTGCCAAGGGAAGGGAACCTAAGCCTTGAGGACTGAAGGAAAGCGATGGTGGCCATAGAGATTATTTCTAAAACAGACTGTGTTTATATTCCTCATATTGCCTCCGTCAGTTACCTGTTCATCTTCACTGGCCTCCAATGAAGGCTTGCTGGAGACTGTCTGGTCAATAATAGTATCTAACATTACTGAGAAGGCTTCCCTCATGACTCAGTGGTAAAGAATCCACCTGCCAATGCAGGAGACCTGGGTTTGATCCCCGGGTTTCGAAGATCCCCTGGAGAAAGAAATGGCAACCCACTCCAGTATTCTTGCCTGGGAAATCCCATGAACAGAGGAGCCTGGCAGGCTGCAATCCATGGGGTCACAAAAGAGTCAGATACAGCTTAGCAATTAAACAACAAAAACAATATTACTGAATACTTACTCTGTGCCAGACACTACATAAATCCACCTGACAATATGACCCCTTAGTAGGTTAGGGGACACTCAAGGGACAGAATTAAAGCCCCTATAGACCAACTCCCACCCGCTCCCGATGCACCAGACTGTAATTCTAGGATAAACTTTAGAGGCACTGGTGCTTCCCTACACAAAGGATGCAGGATCCAAATAGGAGAGGATATAGGACCTAGAAGTAGAGAGAAACTGATGAAGTCAGAACTAGGAGAAACTGTGGCGAGAAAAGTCAGGGCAGGAAGGTGTATCAGAGGGAGACAATGAGACACAGAGCCGGAAACAAATGTTCCAGAGAGCACAGACTGGAGAGGATGTTCAGGACAGCGGTGCATCGTATATATAAGTGGAACAAGCATTGTCCTCCTACCAGCGCTAGGAGATGAAATTATACATTGGTTGTGAGCACCTTTTACTTTTAATATCTAGTCCATTGTACTAAAATCTAATTTGGAAGTGAGTAGCTTCTTCTGTTTCATCAAGAACCGCTATCTTATTTTTTATTTTATTTTATTTTTTTGAGCGGTGCTTCCCTGCAATGTTTATTAAGGAATTTACACATACACAGGAGAAAGGCAACCAGGAGCTGTGGTTCCCACAGATGAAATCTTGTAAGCAACGTCTTCTTGTTTTAATTTTCAAGTGGGGTGAACTATGACTGAGAGGAAGGCTGCCCAGGCTCCCTGCCTCATATACCTGGACAGATGGGGGCGCAGGGCAGCCTGGACACACCAATACGGAACAGCAACTGGCAGGTCGGAGAGGGGAAAGGAGGAAGGGAGCTACCGATGAGATTGTAAATTTTTTAACTAAAAAAAAACTGGCAACAGTTTTAGGCTGTTGATAAATTAACTCCTCTCTGTTGTAAACCTAAAACTAAAAAACAAAAACAAAAATACCCAGCGCAGACGGGGAAAAGAACCGCTATCTTAAACCAACCATTCTGCATTCACCGAACCATTCTGGGGGCACTAGAAACATTTTGCTGGTTTTAAGCCATTTTAAAAGGATTGTCCTATTATAGTTCTTCGGAGAAGGCAATGGCACCCCACTCCAGTACTCTTGCCTAGAAAATCCCATAGATGGAGGACCCTGGTGGGCTGCAGTCCATGGGGTCGCTAAGAGTCAGACACAACTGAGCGACTTCACTTTCACTTTTCGCTTTTATGCACTGGGGAAGGAAATGGCAACCCACTCCAGTGTTCTTGCCTAGAGAATCCCAGGGACGGGGGAGCCTGGTGGGCTGCAGTCCATGGGGTCGCACAGAGTTGGACAGGACTGAACGACTTCACTTTCACTTTTCACTTTCCTGCATCGGAGAAGGAAATGGCAACCCACTCCAGTGTTCTTGCCTGGAGAATCCCAGGGATGGGGGAGCCTGGTAGGCTGCCGTCTATGGGGTCGCACAGAGTTGGACACAACTGAAGTGACTTAGCAGCAGCAGCAGCAGCATTATAGTTCTTATAAGTGGATCTTTTATCTCTGCCGCTTCAAATTCACCTGACTAGAATCCGTTCCAGTGTCCTAAAATGAAACAAGGTCAGTCCAGGTGAAATTTTTGTTCTGAACATTTTAAAGTTTCTATTTTTGTTCCATTGGCTGGCATTTAAAGTGTGGGGACCTATAGGCTTTTTTTCCCTTTATTTTTTTTCTTGTCATAGGCCAGAAACTGTAGCATTTTTCTGCCTCTGAAGCAGATGGAAGAAAGAAAAATGTGATATGTTTAGCCCCAGCTGTCTCCACTGAGGGGCAGGGTCATATATTGGCCCCAAAGTGTATGTGGTCATGTTTCTTCAAAGCAACCCCTAGTCCTGACTTTCTGAAAAGGAGACGAAATAACCACGGACCAGGGTGAGGGCAGCAATGATGCTCATGGGGCAGAGAGGGGTTTGGGAGCAGGATTCCTAGCCGGAAACTGGACTGGCCACCCTGGCTATAGCTGGCTCACAGCAGGGAGAAAGCACTCCTCTGTGAATTCAGGTTAATTGCTGCTAAAATTATAGCAGATTTCTTTTTATTCTTTCTTGTTATTAAAAAAAAAAAATCTGGGAAATTCTGCAGTTAATTGACGAACAAAAAGACAGCCTGTCAACAAGGAAGTCTTTAGCACTCGTCCTCAGCAGGCTCTGAGACCATGAGTTTTCTCCACCGCAGACTCAGGCCTGCCCAGTCTAAGCCAGCACCTACGCAGTCAGGGCACATCAGTGTATCTTTCTTCACTTCTGACACCATTGCTTCCAGGCCAGATCAAGAACCTGTTGCGCCGTTAAGGGTCTGGTATTTCCTGTGTGGAGTAGGGACCCTGTTATAGGCTGAATTGTGTCCTCTCAAAATTCAGGTATTAAAGGTCTAAACTCCAGCAGCCTCAGAATGTGACTGGATTTAGACACAGGCCTTTGAAACAGGTAGTTAAGATGAAACAAGATGGGGGAAAGGGAGAGGGAGGGACAAATTAGGAATTTGGGATTAACATATACACATGCTGCTGCTGCTGCTGCTGCTGCTGCTAAGTCGCTTCAGTCATGTCTGACTCTGTGCGACCCCATAGACGGCAGCCCACCAGGCTCCCCTGTCCACAGGATTCTCTAGGCAAGAATACTGGAGTGGGTTGCCATTTCCTTCTCTGCATATACATGCTACTACACCAACAAGGACCTACTGTATAGCACAAAGAACTAAATATTTTGTAGCAACTTATGAAGGAAAAAAATCTGAAAAAAAAATATATATCTCCATCCTTTTTATCATCCTGTGCTACTGATATCTCTGAGCAGAGTGCAGGGTTGGTTTATATAGGGTTTTTAGGAAGCACGGAGATCAGGGATTGGGAGACTTCCAGAGGCATAAGCGGGTTGACATCATCTGTAGGAGCATGAGGCCCACCGAGCTGTTGTTGATTGGTTGGCACTGGGAGGTATATTTATTAAAGTGAGTCGATTGCTGATTGGCTGATTTTCATAAACTAGGGACTGAACTGACTGATTAACTTGTACAAGGGTATCACTGAGAGAAAGCAAAGGTGTTCGTTGCTCAGTTGTGTCTGACTCTTTGCGACTCTGTGGACTGTAGTCCATCAGGCTCCTTTGTCCATGGGATTCTCCAGGCAAGAATACTGGAGTGGGTAGCCATTCCCTTCTCCAGGGGATCTTCCAGACCCAGGGATCCAACCAGGGTCTGCTGCATTGCAGGCATCATCATGAATCAATTAAAAGGATGTGAAACTAATTCTGTTGAGTATTTGTTACCATGACTACAATCAGCTTTTTTTTTTTTAGGTAGGTAGGAAAATTTTAATTTTCATATATTTTCTGTGTAGCTGTTTCTCCAGCTGTTGAAAATCTGCCTTATCCTCCTTGGCAAAGAATGCTAATTGCTGGAATTCCCTGGTGGGCCACTGATTTGAACTTGGTGATTGGCTGTGGCCCAGATGCAATCCCTGGAGGCGGAACTAAGATTCCCACAAGCTGCGAGGCACAGCCAGCCGCGTGGGGGGGTGGGGGTGTGGGGGGGGGGAGCTAATTGCCTACGTAGTATCCATTTCCCTCTTCTTCCTTAAGAGCAGAATGCTGCTTTTTTGTCAAGGGAACAGCTCTGCTCTGATCCACGATGGGGCCTCCCAGAAGCAAGATAAAAGAGTCATCCAGGGCCTCCGCTGGGTGACTTTTTGACCAGGGTGCTTGGAGAGAACCCTTGGTGAGTGGCCCTGGCCTGCGGGGCACATAGAGCCCGGTTAGGGTAAGGAAAGATGCAGCCCTCGGGCAGAGGGTCCTGGGGTCGCTGACACAGGTAGATGTCCCGTCTGGGTTTTCACTTGACCTGGTTGAGCCCAGGGGCACAGCCTGTGTCAAGATGTCAAGTACGGTTAAGCTGTAGGTCTAAATTATTAAAGGCCAGGGTTTTTGAAGTTGGGGCACTTCATATTTTGCTTGGGGTGTGGGTCATGGACCGTTTTGAGATAGATACTGTACAAATACTTGGCTTAATCCTTCCCAGGCCCCGATTTGGGTACATTCTTTGATCTTTTGAAAACATAGCCTACTGTTAATACAAGTTATGTGACTCTCTTGGGGTTACAAATCTAGATCTCCTCCGTTTTCAGCACAACACAATGACACGCATTATCAGTATAAGAAAAATCAGTGTGAACGACAGTATCTTCAGACTCAGTTAAATACATGTCAGTTAATTTACTGTCTAAGCAGAGTGCCTGCTGGTCTTTTAGACTGTTGTAAGCCAGCATGGAGGGCTTCCCAGGTGGCAGGGTGGCAAAGAATCCGACTGCCAACGCAAGAGATGTGGGTTTGATCCTTGGGTGGGGAAGATCCCCTGGAAAAGGAATTGGCAACCCACTCCAGTATTCCTGCCTGAGAAATCCTGTGGACAGAGGAGCCTGATGGGCTACAGTCCACGGGGTCGCAAAGAGTCAGACATGACTTAGCGACTAAACAACAGCAACAACAATGTTCCCGACAGGTACCTTCTCCAGACAACCTTGCCTACTGGGTCGAGCACGTGACACAGTCCTAACCAATGAGCCACGAGCAGATTACTGGGTACCCTTTGGGGAAAGCTCCTTCAGTGGCAAGGAGTCAGTGGGCATGCCCCTTCTCTCCTTCCTGACTGAAAGGGCATCACATTGTTTAGGGAGGCAGGCACCATCTTGGACCCATGGGAACGACAGCCATAAAGACGGCAGATAGAAAGAGAAAGGGAAAGAGCCCCGGAATACAGCGGAGTGATCACATCCGCTCTGGACTGCTTGTCTCCTGTCTCGCAGGTGCGTGAGAAAAACCAAGCCTCCATTTGGTTCAGCTACTCAGCTACTGTGAGTTTTCTATTCAGTGTAGCTAAACCTCTTCCTATTTGATCAACCTGCCCTTCTGTTTTCCTTATGACTTCACCTCAGTCATTATCAGTAGCTCCCATGTGTCTTCACAGGATAACAGAGTGCTCAGCACATCACACGATAGACCCTTAATATATATTTGTTGAGTGCATTTCCCAGATGAGGTCTTTGTGCCTCCAGACATGAGGTAACGAGAAGTATAAAACACCATCTACAAAACAGGCTTGCCAGAAGCATGGCATCTGAGTCCAGTGGTGAAGAAACTATGAGACAAATCCGGCATGGAAGACAATCTAGAACATCTCACCCTTCCAAGAAGTTCAGCGTGACAGAAATAATAACCGAGAAGGCAAAAGGGAGGATTATTCTAGACTAAAAGAGACTAAATGAACATGACAACCCAGTGCAAGGCATGAACCTCATTGACTCCTGGACCAAACAACAAAAGAGATCTGGCTCCACTGGCACACCTGGACTTACCTGCCAGGAGCCCCGTAGGCAGCCACAGTGGCCCTTGTGGTGTGGAAAGGACTCTTCTCAAGAGACGGATACCCCCCACTCAGGACCCCAGGCAGATGACTCAGATCATGAGAGAAACTGGGAGAGTTATCTTCTCCCCAAACCACCCATGTAGTTGGGTTAGAGAAGTCCAGGAGTTTCTTTACCATTCATTCTAAAGATCAGGACAGCCAGAGAGGCCAAGGAAAGCTCTGAAATCTTTCAGGGATGCTCCTGCAGGAAATGAAAGGCTGCTGTAACCGACATATGATAATCTTGCCACGAGCCTTGGAAGCCACCAGGCCTGCTGCTCCTGGGAGGTGAGAATCCAGGGATGCTCATCAGGGGTGTAACAAAACTCAGCTACTGCTGCCACTCACTGGAACATGGCTGGTGCGGTGCATAAAATAATAGAGGTGTTGCTGCTGCTGCTAAGTCGCTTTAGTCGTGTCCAACTCTGTGCGACCCCAGAGACGACAGCCCACCAGGCTCCCCCGTCCCTGGGATTCTCCAGGCAAGAACACTGGAGTGGGTTGCCATTTCCTTTTCCAATGCATAAAAGTGCAAGTGAAGTCGTTCAGTCGTGTCCGACTCAGTGACCCCATGGACTGCAGCCCACCAGGCTCCTCCGTCCAAGGGATTTTCCAGGCAAGAGTACTGGAGTAGGGTGCCATTGCCTGCTCCCAATAGAGGCGTTATTAGTGCATAAAATAGCGACTGTGAAATGTCTTCTTATCTGGAGGCAGCGAAGCTGGGGACCTGGTGTCAGTGAGGCAACGCAAGATCAGGGGATCCACTAGGGGGCGGTAGAGTCCACTGGTTCAAGATACAGTCCGGAACCCGGAGAACCCCTTCAGCCCTGGCTTCATCACTTAGCAGATAAACGCCCCGAGGCTGGTTACAACCCCTCTAAGCTTTAGTTTCCTCATCTGTAAAATGGAGATGAGAACAGCGTCTACAACACAGGGTTGCTTTGGACGATAAATGAGCTTGTCATATTATGTGTTTATGTTTTATGTGAAAGTCACCCAGTCAGGTCCGACTCTTTGCAACACTATGGACTATACAGTCTGTGGAATTCTCCAGGCCAGAATACTGGAGTGGGTAGCCTTTCCCTTCTCCAGGGGATATTCCCAACCCAAGGATTGAACCCAGGTCTCCCACATTGCAGGTGGATTTTTTTACCAGCTGAGCCACAAGGGAAGCCCAAGAATACTGGAGTGGGTAGCCTCTCCCTTCTCCAGGGGATCTTCTCGACCCAGGAATCGAACTGGAGTCTCCTGCACTGCAGGCAGATTCCTTACCAACTGAACTATCAGGGAAGCCCATATTAAATATCCAATTTATATTGGCTATTATTCATTATTTATAATAGCCAAGATATGGAAGCAAACTAAGCGCATCAGCAGATGACTAGACGAATAGGAGGTGGTGTGCATATAATGGAATACTACTTAGTCATAAAATGAATGACATTTTGCCATTTGCAGCAACATGGATGGACCTGGGGAGTCCAGCAACATAGATGCTAAGTGAAAAAAGTCAGACAGAGAAAGACAAATACTGCATGATTTCACTTCGATGTGGAATCTAAAAAACACAATCAACTAGTGACTGTAACAAATAAGCAGACTCACAGATACAGAGAACAAACAAGTGGCTACCAGGGGGAAAGGGCAGGGCAGGGGCAAGATAGGAGTGGGAGAGTAAGAGGCACGGGCTTCCCAGGTGGCGCTGGTGTGAAGAACCCGCCTGCCAATGCTGGCAATGTGGGTTTGACCCCTGGGTCAGGAAGACCCCTGGAGTAGGAAACCCGCTCCAGTACTCTTGCCTGGAGAATCCCAGGGATGGAGGAGCCTGGTGGACTGCAGTCCATGGGGTCGCTAAGAGTCGGGCATGACTGAGCAACTTCACTTTCCCTTTTCACTTTCATACATTGGAGAAGGAAATGGCAACCCACTCCAGTGTTCTTGCCTGGAGAATCCCAGGGACGGGGGAGCCTGGTGGGCTGCCGTCTGTGGGGTTGTACAGAGTCGGACACGACTGAAGCCACTTAGTAGCAGCAGCAGCAGGAGCCTAGAGGGCCACAGTCCATGAGGCCTCAAAAAGTCAGCCACCACTGAGCATAGGAAGGGGTGCAAACTACTATCTTTAAAATAAGTTACAAGGATACATTGTACAACCTGGAGAATATAGCTAATATTTTATAATAACTATAAATGGAGTATAACCTTAAGAAATTGCGAATCACTATTCAGAGAAGGCAATGGCACCCCACTCCAGTACTCTTGCCTGGAAAATCCCATGGACAGAGGGGCCTGGTGGGCTGCAGTCCATGGGGTCGCTAGGAGTCAGACATGACTGAGCGACTTCACTTTCACTTTTCACTTTCATGAACTGGAGAAGGAAATGGCAACCCACTCCAGTGTTCTTGCCTGGAGAATCCCAGGGACGGGGGAGCTTGGTGGGCTGCCGTCTATGGGGTCGCACAGAGTCGGACACGACTGAAGCAACGCAGCAGCAGCAGCAGCAGAGGAAGGGCAAGGCTGCCCCTGCACATATACAACTTGGCTGAGCAAACAAGGACACACGCCTGGTGGAACTTACAGAGCAAAGTCTAGAAAGTGCTGCTCATGAAGGTCAGTTGAGGAATGAATCACTGTGGGGAAGCACAGATAACATGTCAGGTGAGGGGCTGCCCACTTGGAAGCTCCAACCGGAACCTTTTAGTTCCTTTTTGTTGTTGTTTAGTCGATCAGTCGTGTCCGACTCTTTGCAACCCGGTGGACTGCAGCACGCCAGGCCTCCCTGTCCACCACCAACTCCAGGAGCTTGCTCAGACTCATGTCCATCGAGTCAATGATGCCATCCAACCATCTCATCCTCTGTCGTCCCCCTTATCCTGCCCTCAAACTTTCCCAGCAACAGGGTCTTTTCCAATGTGTGAGCTCTTCACATCAGGTGGCCAAAATATTGGAGCATCAGCATCAGTCCTTCCAAAGAATATTCAGAGTTGATTTCCTTTATGATTGACTGGTTGGATCTCCTTGCTGTCAAAGGGACTCCCAAGAGTCTTCTCCAGCATCACAGTTCAGAGGTATCGATTCTTCATCACCTCAGGCTTCTTTATGGTCCAGTTCTCATATCTGTAAATGATTACTGGAAAAACCATAGCTTTGACTATGCAGACCTTTGTTACTTAAAAAAAAAACATGTAATTGTGGTAAAGGGGCTTCCCAGGTGGCAGTAAAGAATCCATCTGTCAATGCAGGAGACTCTAGAGATTCAGGTTCAATCCCTGGGTCTGGAAGATCCCTTGGAAGAATGTATGGCAACCCACTCCAGTATTCTCACCTTAAAATCCCATTTACAGAGGAGCCTGGTGGGCTACAGTCCATGGAGTCACAAAGAGTCAGACTCAACTGAGCACAATTGTGGTAAAATACACATAACATAAAATTTACCATCTTAGCAATTTCTAAAGTTGCATTTAGTGCATTCACGTTGTTGTGCAACGGTAAGCACCATTCATCTCCAGAATATTTTTCATCTTGCAAAACTGAAACTCTGTACCCATTAAACAACAAAATTCCTTCCGCCTCAGGCGACCACTGCTCTACTTTCTGTCTCCATGAATTTGACTACTCTGTAGTCTAGGTTTCCCTGGTGGCTCAGCAGTAAAGAATCCGCCTGCCAATGCAGGGTACGGGGGTTCGATCCCTGGGTCAGGAAGATCCCCTGGAGAAGGAAATGGCAACCCACTCCAGTATCCTTGCCTGGAAAATCCCGTGGACAGAGGAGCCTGGCGGGTCCATGGGGTCGCAAAGAGTCGGACATGACTCAGAGGCGGAACAACAAAAAACAAGACTCTAGGTACCTCATGTAAGTGGAATCACAATACTTTGTAGCTGCCTTCTATAATGTCCTCAGGGTTCACCCATGTTGTTGCATATGTCAGAATTTTCTTCCCTTTTAAGGCTGAATTCCATTGTATGTATATATGACATCTGGCATATCCATTTGTCTGTTGATGGATATTTGTAACCCTTTGTTAGTTCTTTTTGAGCTAGGTAATACATCAGGAATTTTCTGGGAGGGGATAAACCACCAAGGGAACCCACAGCAGCTGAGCTCTGGGATGCAAAGAAAGCTCCAATTCAGCAAAGAGCCATAGAAATGATTCTCAGACAAGGGAGGAAAGAAATTTAGCCAGGGTGCAGACTCGCATCTGTGTATAGGCACTAAATGTCGCTCGTGCAGTGGAGGGGCGACTTCCTTGTGATGATCATTGCCTCTCAGCTCCAAACCCGAGCTTCTCTCCTTGGCTTCATGCTACTGGGCGAAGGTTCTGCAAACCACACACTGGGCTCTAGCGATTAGGGGTGCAACAGGAAGGCTGCAAGCCTGCAGGAAGAGGCAGGGACTTGAGACCTCCTTTCTTCTTGTGGTTCTTCAGAGCAACACCCCAACAATGCCTCCTTCCATGGCAGGGGCTGTGCTTTCCTGTAACAGCAGTTGAATCCAGTTTCCAGTTACTCCAGCACTTACAGAGATGGTGTCATTGCTCCCCGACCATCACCAGCCCGCCAGCACCCATTCCTCAGAGAGCTGGGTCCTGGTCCCACGGGACCACTCCTCTGATGTGTGAGGGTTTAAGTAATTCCCCACCCATCTGCCTTTGTTTTCCCAGTCTGAGAGGTCATAAGTGCCTCCTCTAAGATATCTTGGCCTTCTCTTTAACTTTAATGTTGTTAACCATTCTTTATATTTAGCTCTCTCTTCTCAAATTATTGCTGTGGGTTTTGTCTCCTGACTAGATTCAAACTGCCACACCACTATCTCAAACCTTTAATGCCCTCCCAGACCCCATGTTTGAACTCAAACTCTTTGCTCTAAGTGAGGATTCACCTGGTCTCCAGTTTCATCCAGAAAATTAAAGATATTATAGATGAAGGGACCTCAGACAAGCCCACCTCCACCCCATCTATAAAAATTTCTATGGCCCATTTTATTCTGTAATGGATTTGTGATTTTTTTTTTTTCCACGCCACATGGCATATGGCATCTTTGTTCCCCAGTGAAAGTCGCTTAGTCATGTCTGACTCTTTGAGACCCCATGGACTATACAGTCCATGGAATTCTCCCGCATGGACTATATAGTCCATGGAATTCTCCAGGCCAGAATACTGGAGTGGGTACCCTTTTCCTTCTCCAGGGGATCTTCCCAACCCAGGGATCGAACCCAGGTCTCCTGCATTACAGGCAGATTCTTTACCAGCTGAGCCACAAGGGAAGCTCAAAAATACTGGAGTGGGTAGCCTATCCCTTCTCCTTCAGCGAATCTTCCTGACCCAGGAATCCTGCACTGCAGGCAGATTCTTTACCAACTGAGCTATCAGTGAAGCCCCGGGACAAAACCTCAGCCCCCTGCAGTTGAAGCTAGTAGTCTTAACCACTGGACCACCAGGGAAGTCCCTTCCTATTTAATTCCAAATCTTCCATGGGTGATTTGGAGCCCAATCCCCTCCCACATCCTCAGGGTGCCTGCTCTGTCCCTATATCCTCTCTAAATTCTTTTTCTGTTTTTTACAGATTTTTAAAAATGTGGACCATTTTTAAAGTCCTTATTGAATTTATTACAATATTGTTTCTGTTTCATGCTTTAGTCTTTCAGTCACGAGGCATGGAGCATCTTAGCTCCCCGACCAGGGAATGAACCTGCACCCCCTGCACTGAAGGTGAAGTCTCAACCACTGGACTGCTAGAGAAGTCCACCGCTTCTCCCAAGTCCTAGCAGGCCCTTTTCCGTAGTCTCCAGGAAACTGAGGAAGGACGGATCAAAGGACCGGGAGGCCCTCCTCTTCCACCCTTCCGTCAGCAACAGCCGTCTTTCCCCACTGCCGGTCTGCCCCCAAGTCTGAATTTCCGAGACCCAGCAGAGCGCCGGGCAGGGAGTGACACCCTGGGTTAGGAGTCGAGTCATCTCACCTGCCGTCATTAATCAAGGCCGTTTTAAGACTTGCAAGGCCTCCCAGCTGTACATAGTCTAAACAATAAGATGTTTACCAGAGTTCTTTCCCAGAAACTTGGAGTCAGCGGTGTCTAGCTTGAGCTGAGCTGGTGAAGGCCAGCTAGGACCACGGGCCGTCCAGCTGGGCAGGCGTGAGTGATCTTTCGAACACGTGGAGGCCTGCTGGCTAGTTACACCTGTGCAGACTAATGATCACCACACCTTTTCCCAGTCACCTGCCCCCACGCTCCCCGTGTCTAAGCCCATCCTGCTGCTGCTTTTTTTTTTTAAAAAAGATCTTCTCTCGCTCTCTTTTGCCACATGGCTTGTGGGATTTTAGTTCCCCAACTGGGATTGAACCCAGGCAAAAGGTGAACCCAGCCGTGAATTCGTGGAGTCCCAACCACTGGACTGCCAGGGAATCCTCTCGCCCTGCTTCTTTATTCCTTATCTCGTGAACACCCCAGACACCTTCCCTTTAGGGAGGCAGATTTGAGACTTGTTTCTTAGCTGAGCTGCCTTGCGAACAGACCCTCGCTTTGCCTTGGCATCTCAGCATTTTAGCTTGCCCTGCATCAGGCAAAGCAGCCTGGTTGGGTAACAGGAGGAGGCAGGGTGGTGACGCTTAGTGTCTTTGCTGAATGGATAAGATGGACAGAGAGTCACCCCTCACCTGCTTGCTGAAGGGATCAGTGAGTGGCTGGAATTCTGTAGCCAGAGCCCACGGCATACCTGAACCACACTTCTCCCCTTGAGGCCCTTGGACCACCTGCACCGGAATCACTTGGGAATTCTGCTAAAAAATACGGACTCACAACCCACATGGGAGGGGGAAGGGGTGCTCGAAGGGACACAAGAGCCGGGAGAAAGAGCTCCTGGTGGCCAACGTTGCAACAGTTTGAGCAACAAAGTGGTACTGGGTTATAACCCAGAATATGAAATAAACATCTGTGAGTCCATACTGACGTAAATACATGGTTGAGTAAATAAACAGGGGAGAAGAGGCAAATCTGTGCAGAAGAATTCCAAATAATTCACGCGGGTCCTCTGTCCTTAAAGACACAGAGCCTCATTTCACCCTCAAGTGTGCGTTGCACGTGGCAGCTTCCTTTCAAAGAGGGCAGTACGAAAAAGCATGTATATATGTGAGAAAGAAAGAGAGATTAGTCTGACAGTAGAGAAACCTAACACCGCCTCAGCCTGCGGATCAAGGTCAACACAGACAGTGAGGAGCCAGCCTGACAGTATGCACACTTGCTGTGAAGTCATGAAAACGGCATTCTACCCTTGGATCTTCCCCTCAGCAATCCATAACCTCAATCTTACCGTGAGAAAAACATCCAGCAGGTTCTAATAAAGTTCTACAAACCGCCTGACCGATACTCCTCGAAAGAGTCAAGGTCATGGAAACAAGGAAAGTCTGAAGAGCTGCCACAGCCAAGAAGAGCCTAAAGAAATGTGGCAATTAAATGTGATGTGTTATCCTGGACAGGCTCCGGACAGAAAAGGATGGCAGGTAAAAAGGAAATGTGAATAACGCATGGCCTTTTGTTCATCATAATGTGTCAGTATTGGTTTGCTGATTGGGACAAATGTTCAGTAATGTAAGATGCTAATAAGAAAAACTGTGTGTAGGTCTTATGGGAACTCTTTGTACTATCTTCTCTCTTTTTTTTTTCCCCCTGTGAATCTAAAGCTTTTCTAAAAAATAAGGTCTATTGAAAAATATTTGGTTCTTTGAAAAATGCAAATCCCTGGGCCTGCCTTCAGAATCTTACATAACGAACCACTTAAAACAAGCGTATGGGTGGTTTTGTGCACATGTGTCTGAGAATCAGCGTCTTAGAGACCCTCTGCTCAGAGGACTCGAGGCTCCTCGCTGGCTGTGGCCGGGACCCAGGCCACTGCGCTGCACGGTCCCCAGATCACCACTGGTGCCGTGGCCACACTGACAGTGTTAATGGGGGCTCTGCAGCAGACACCATGGATTTACAACCGCTGCAGGCCTTCCTGTGGTATCGTTTGGATTGGCCCACGGAGATCAATATGAGCCAACATTTAATAGCTGGGAATTCTTCATCAAAGCCCAAAACTCTGGGCTGCATTACTGTATCTCCCCCGCCCCAACCCCTCCTGGCATTTCCTCATGGGGCTCAGAGTGGCTCAGCTCTTCAGACGAGGTGTGTGCTAATCCCTTCAACACAGTCTCTGCCATGCCCTATTGATCCTTCCACTTTGCTGTGCTTAGTCACTCAGTCGCTCAGTGTCTGACTCTGTGACCTCATGGACTGTAGCCCACCAGGCTCCTCTGTCCATGGGGATTCTCCAGGCAAGAATACTGTTGTGCGTTGCCATGCCCTCCTCCAGGGGATCTTCCCAACCCAGGGACTGAACTCAGATCTCCCACATTGCAGGTGGACTATTTACCGACTGAGCCACCAGGGAAGCCCCCTTACACTTTAAGGGCTGTTATTATCACACCTGTATTGTTGACTTTTCACAGAAAAAAAAAATACTTCTCCATATCTGGGTCACCATCAAAAGTGGAAAAATGGAAGATAAATGAAGTGAGACTATGTACTCAAATCCTGGGAGAGAGCATCTTTTTTAATGTTTGCTCTCCACAGTAAATGCACTAGAACATTCTCTCCTTTTAAAAATTTTCCCATTTTTTTTGGCCGTGCCACGTGGCATGCAGGATCTTAGCTCCCCGACCAGGGATCGAACCAGGGCCCTGTGCAGTGGAAGTGCACATTTTAACCACTGGACTGCCAGGGACGTCCCAAGAAAGCATCTTTATTTGTGTAGGTGGGAGAATCTTCCTGCATGACTAAGATGCAAGCTAAGTGTGTCTGGTGATGGCTTATGGCCCGACTTTTCTTTCAGTGACGGCCTCTGTGGACATTTGAACCCCCATTTGGACCCCAGGTCAGCAAGAGATGCTGCAGCAGTGAACAGACAAAGGTGGATCGTAGAGAAAGAAGGAAGGGGAAAGTCAAGTGAAAGCGAAAGTCGCTCACTCGTGTCCGACTCTTTGTGATCCCATGGGTTATACAGTCCATGGAATTCTCCAGGCCAGAATACTGGAGTGGGTAGCCTTTCCCTTCTCCAGGGCATTGTCCCAACCCAGGGATCAAACCCAGGTCTCCCATATTGCAGGCGGATTCTTTACCAGCTGAACCACAAGAGAAGCCCGAGAATACTGGAGAGAGTAGCCTATCCCTTCCCTAGCGGATGTTTCTGACTCAGGAATCGAACGGGGGTCTGCTGCATTGCAGGCATATTCCTTACCAACTGAGCTATCAGGAAAGCCCAGAAGGAGGAGGATGACTCTTCCCCTCTTTTTGCACCCCCTGGGAACACCTCGAGGAGAGCAGCTCAAGTCCCCAGAGAACCAGGATCTGGCGAAGCTAAGCCAGAAACCGCATCCCCAGGTCCTTCGTCAGATGGTGTGATCATGCTGATCCGGCTCTTTATTTCTAATTACTCCTTTTGGGACAAACTGCCTCACGAGTGCTCTGGCACAGACAGCCTCGATTGTGCGAACTGTTTCAGCCTCCTTGCCAGTGTTCAAAATATAATTATGAAAATGACAATAATAATAATTCAAGAAATGACTATGGGCAGGACCTGTTCAAAGTGGTCTTTTTTAAAAAATGTATTAACTTATTTAATGCTCAGAAGACCCCTAAGGTAGATACTATTACATCATCATTCTCTGTTTACAGATGAGAAAATGAAGTGTGGAGAGTTAAGCAGAACTACCTGAAGGTCTGCACTAGTTTTTTACTTTTTCCCAAGCAATTTTTTCCCCTATTTTTTAGCTACACTCCAAGGCAGTGAAAGTGAAGTTGCTCAGTCACGTCTGACTCTTTGCGACTCCATGGACCGTAGCCTACATTTTCCAGGCAATAGTACTGGATTGGATTGCCATTTCCTTCTCCAGCAGATCTTCCCAACCCAGGGTCTCCCGCATTGTAGACAGACGCTTTGCCATCTGAGCCACCAGGGAAGTCCACTCCAAGGCAAGCAGGATCTTATTTCCCTGACCAGGGATTGAACCTGTGCCCCCTGCAGTGGAAGCATGGTGTCTCAGCCATTGGACCACTGAGGAAGCCCCAGGTCTACACTAGTTGAGAGGTGACGTGGGATTCGAAGGCAGGCTTCTGGCTCTGAGCATTTGGCCATTGCACTACACTACCCTGGCTCCCCCTAGAGGTGAACAGATACCTAGGGTTGTTCAGCTCTTACAATATATCAAGATTAGAGGACATGACCACCTGTTTATATTTTATATGCTTAACACATCTGTGTTCACGTTTTAAGACAATAAAGAGCATGCAATGCATGGTGTTGGTCACTCCGTCGTGTCTGACTCTGTGACTCCATGGACTGTAGCCTGCCAGGCTTCTGTCTATAGAATTCTCCAAGTAAGAACACTGGAGTGGGTAGCCATTCCTTTCTCCAGGGAATCTTCCCAACCCACAGTCTCCCACGTTGCAGGCAGATTCTTTGCTTTCTGAACTACCAGGGAAGCCCTCAATGTATGGTAACAGTATACAAATCATTACTTTTAAATAGAATTGTTGATAAAAAGCTCTGACCTTTTTATATTTGGCATGATGGATAGTTAGCTGGAATTCATATAAACTACTGGTTGTGTGTGTTGGGGGGCAGTTGTTCTGCTGTGAATTTGCTTAGAATAATTTTTTAATTGATACCTTTTATCTTAAAAATAGAAATAGATTAGTTCATTATCCATTATTCATTATCCATTTTCCCTTATTATTCCATGTCCTTATTATTTTCCTTATCTTGGGTTGAATGGCAGATTGTGTTAGAATGTCCTTTCCTTTCCTTTAGAAGTCTGGAGCAAGGGATTAGACCTTGTCAGTTATCATCACAAATATATCATGATCATGATATACTAAGTATTTTATGCCTCTATATTATGTGTAGAATTTCATATACCAGTTAAACTCCATAGGGTAAGAATAATATGGAAAACTGGAGAGGAATAAAAAAGGAATAAAAATAATCAAAGGGTGAAAAGGTTACAGAAATATTTAGTCTGGGGACGAGCAGGCTGAGGTGTTTGAAAAACTTACTTCAAAAATGACTAAGGATGCAGGAGGATATTGAACAGATGTCTGGTCAGCTGGTGGCCAGTGGAGCAGGTCTGCTTAAGGATGTTACACAGAGCAGCTACAAGGGAATAAATTAGGGGCATCAGCACCAGAGATGAGGGTTATAACCAGTGATGGGCATGTTTTAGTTCAGATAATGATAGGAGCACAAAGGCAGTGGTTTATAAAAGGCTTCTCGGCCAGATGGGGCTTTCTGAATGGCAATAGTGGGCCTGCCAGTGCAGGAGAAGTAAGAGACATGGATTGCGAAGATCCCCTGGAGGAGGGCATGGCAACCCATTCCAGTATTCTTGCCTGGAGAATCCCTTAGACAGAGGAGCCTGGCGGGCTACAGTCCATAGGTCACACAGAGTCCGACACAACTGAAGTGACTTAGCACCCACACACACAGACAGATGGACATACGCTCGCAGGCACGATCAAGGTCAGTCAGGATCCCACCTGTCCTGTGGGTGCTCCTTTCCCCCTGGAGTCGGGCTCCCTCATGCAGGGTCCACCTGAGTCCCAGGCTGTCCGCCTTGCATGTTTGCACAGGTAAAAACCTCCTTGGCCTGCGCACGAGGACAGACTGCTATCGGTTAGTTCAGAAAACCCAGGTCATTATTCCTTCATCTTTTTGGCCATTGGCGGGGCACTCATTGCTGAATAATTCCCTTATAAATAAATACTGCAGTCCCAGCAGGCATAGGGATGTAAATACTTGCCAAATCAGAACCACCACCTCATTTTAACACTTTAACCAACCCCCAGTTCTAAAGCTACCTATTATCATTGAGGCAATATAAAGGAGAATATTAAGTGCCTTTATTGATGCAGTTCTACCAGTAGATTTTCTGAGACTCTTCTAGCATGTGATTTATCTTACAATGAGTCTGGAAATCCTCTGTCCATACCTGGTGAGGGAATGAGGGGAGGGAGGCCGGGAGGTGGGCTTATCTTGAAACAGACCGGGGCTTTGTTTTAATCGGGTATGGTATGGTGACAGCCATGGAGACACCTGCCTTTGGAGAAAAGTTTACTACTTACAATTTCCATGGGGAGGAAGCACCTCGTGCTACAGAGGGGGAAGAACTAGGGGCAGTCTGGAAGCAAAGGAAGAGAGAATGGTCCAGAGTCTTTCCTGTGGTTTCTACAGGGAGGAACGGGCCAAGAAGGGTAGGCAAATTTGAGCAAGTTTAGGACTGGATGGCTTGAATAATTTGGGTGGCCTCTGGGCTATAGGGGTGGTCTCTAGTAGTCTGATGCTGGGCCCTGGGGGGAGTTAGAGCAGGGAAAGATTGGTTTGGGGTATGAGAGCTAGATGGGCTTCCCTGGTGGTCCAGACAGTAAAGAATCTGCCTGCGATGTGGAAGACCTGGGTTTGATCCCTGGGCTCAGAAGATCCCCTGGAGGAGGGCATGGCAACCCACTCCAGTATTCTTGCCTGGAGAATCCCATGGACAGAGGAGCCTGGCGGGCTGCAGTCCACAGGGTCACAAAGAGTCAGACACGACTGAGTAACTAAGCACAGCACAGTACATGAGAGCTAGACACAAGAGGAGCCCGAGAATGAGGGTTTTGGCCGGTTTGGTTTGCCTATGAAAGTCATGCTCCCAGGCAAGTTGTTCACCATCTCTAGGAATCCCTAGTCCTGAGAGGAACAGTCTTTCCAAGAATCTTTCCAACAGTCTTTCCCCAGAATGTAAAATCATCATAAAACAGAAAAAAACCATAATGAATACAGAAGTCTGAAGTCACAGAACCAGGTTTGAGTGAGTCCGTGAAAGGCTTAGGGCAAATCTAGACGGGCTGCACACACCTGGGGAGCGGAGCAGCTGGCAACGAGTGTGCCTGTCAAAGCACGAGGGTCGGGGGACTGTCACTGATCACGGAGTGTGTGGGCTGCACAAACACACTCTACTTAGAGAGCCGAGCACACAGGGACCATCTGTCAGCAAGGGAGCCAGTGAGCCCAGCATTCCCAGAAAGGTCACTGGTCCTTGGAAGTGGGTGGGATGGTGTATTGGTTAGGGTTCTCCAGACACACAGAACCAGTAGGATGTGTAACTATATCTCTCTGCATCTACACATTTCTCTGTCTCCCCATAGATATCTATCATTTCTCTTTCTCTCTCTCTCACTCTATCATCTCCCTGTCTCTCTATCTCTCTCTCTATCATCTCTCTCTTTATCTGGCCAAGAGAGAGATTCATTATAAGGAATTGGCTTATGTGATTGTGGCTGGAGATTCAGGAACAGTTGCTGCTACAGTTCCAGTCTGAAGACATCTGCTAGCAGAATTTCCTCTTCTTTAGAGGAAGTCAGTCTTTTTTATAGGGCCTTGGACTATTTGCAAGAGCGTGCCCCCAACCCCTGCCTGCATCACTATGGGGGATTTTCTTAGTCTACGTAGGCTGCTACAACAAAAATGCCATGATTGGGTGGCTTAAACAATATATTTCTCACAGTTCTGGGGGCTAAGAGGTCCCAGACCCAGGTGCTGGCCAATTTGGCTTCGGGTGAGGGCCCTCTTCTTGGTTTACAAACTGACACCGTCTGGCTGCATCCTCACATGGCAGAGAGAGGTCACCTCTCTCCAATGTCCTCTTACAGGGACACTAGCTCTACCCCTATGACCTAATTACCTCCCAGAACCTCCACATCCAAACCCCATCACACTGGGGATTAATGCTTCAACATAGGAACTTGGCAGAGGGACGAAAACATTCAATCCAGAGCAACGCCGATCTGCTTTACTCAATGTCTACAGATTTAAATGTTAATTTCATCTAAAAAATACCTTCATAGTAACTGCAGATGTATCTGACCATATGTCTGGGTACTGTGGGCTAGCCAAGTTGGCACATGAAATTCACCATCACACATGGGGTCAGTGAAGGACAACTGTAAGGGTGAGAAGGCTGGGGGCATAAGGCATGCACTACTCATGGGGCAGGAGACAGACACTGACCTCAGGAAAAGCAGAAGCCCACCCAACCGTAGAGCTGGAGCAGCCAGCATGGCTCATTCATGTCATTCAATAAATAAATATGGATATTGAAGATCTACTGTGTCAATCACTGTGCCAAGGTGATAAAAAGATTAAAGACAGGCCCTGCTCGCAGTGGAGTAGGGGAGACAGGCAATCACTGGTGAGTGCATTAGCGCGTACTCACTTTCACAGAGGAATTCCACTCTCAAGGGGATGGAATCCAGCCACCCTCCCAGAGCAGGGGACTGGAGTCTCTCAAATTCCTCTTACCCTACATCAGAACTGGTCCTACTGACTGGACCACAGGTTCAAATGCAGAGGGAGGTCAAGGCGAGCCATGACTGTGGGAAGAGTGGGTGCCAGGTGAACAAGTGATGAAGCCAGGTGAGTGAAAGAATGGTTATTTCTCCTTGATGCTGGTCCGATCAGAAAACAACGGCCCTGGGACTTCCCTGGTGGTCCATTGGTCAAGACTCCATGCTTCCACTACAGGAGGCAAGGGTTCGATCCCTGGTCAGGGAAGTTTCACATGCTGTGTGGTATGGCCAAAAAAAGAAAGAAAGAAAACAACAGCCTTAATTTACGGCAGATTTGGTGAGCATCATGGGAAGAAATATTTTACCAGTGAAGTTTTGGGTTCATGATCTTATCATCAGACATATGACATACGAGAGCAGACTATTGTCACCTTTGGGACTAAGGCATTGCTAGAAAGGGCATGGTGAGCTTGGCCCTCTGGTTGCTGGGCAGAAGTCAAATGTCAGCTTTTATGTAGGTGGAAATTAAGAGGAAAGGGGTAGCAGGTGAATAGCAGACATAATAAGAAATTTTAAAATATGAATTAAAGAGAAAAGATGCGTGCTGCCTGGAACTGCCATAAAAGCACACCAGCTAGTTGACTTGAAACAACAGAAATGTATCGTCTCACACTTCTGGGGGCTGTGCTCTCCTGAAACCTAGAGGGAAGAATCCTCCCTTGCTTTTTCCATTTTCAGGGTTTTCTCAGAAATACTTGGTGTTCCCTGGCTTAGAGATACAGGCACTTCAGTCTCTGCCTCTGTGGTCACGTGGCGTTGTCCCTGTGTCTGTCTGGGACATCTTCTCACAAGGACATCAATCATGTTCCACTTTGGTCCCACTTGACTCCATTAGGACATCATCTTAACTAATTATACCTGCAATTACTCTTTTTGCAAATAAAAGCAAACCCTCAGATATTCCTGGGGTTAGGAATTCAACAGACATTTTTTTTGGGGGGTGGGTGTTACACAATTCAACTCAAAACAGGGAGAGAACTAAAGATGTAGGTAAAGAGGGTCCTGAATTTAGTTTTCCGTAATAAAAATAGAAAAGACAAAGTCAATAAGCAAAGTAAAGTGGCATATGATGGTCAGTCTTTAGTACTTTCCTATGTTTTCCAGCTTATTTCCTAAAATTTAGGAAATATTTCCATGTGTTCTTTTTTTCCTCTTTAAACCAGCTGCTATGGTAATGATATTCCTAAGTATGCATATTTCTATGGAATTTCTATAGATTACTAGTATTACTAGTATTATTAGTATTACTAAATATTACTAGTAATGGAAATAAGAGTGATAAGGTGTTTCCTGCACAAAATTATTATGATTATCTCTACTTGGGAAAAGAATAATTACAAAATTAAATGAATATGTGTTACAGCTGCACCATGAAACATGCAGAATCTTAGTTCCCTGACCAGGGCTTGAACCTGAGCCCTCTCAACCTCTGCAGTAGAAGCACAGAGTTTTAAACAATGGACTTCCAGGGAAGTTCATAAAAGAATATATCTTGTTTTAGGACATTATGTTGAACATATCAAATCAACATGCTATCACTGGTCAGCATGACCTGGCCATGAGATGCACAGCAAAATTAAACATCTGAGCCAATAATGACCCTCACATCTCTGAGTAAGCCAGTGAGAGACAAGCTCCCACTTCTGTTGATACAACCCTGGGGGATGTAGATCTTGGTCGTTAGCCTTGCCCAAATGGACAGGAGGCGACTGGGCAGATTCCTAAGAGGACATATCGTGGGCAGGGCATGAGATTATGAAGTTTGGCATGTCTGTCCTGTTTTGATGATGCCCTGAAATCCAGCCTGCACCCTGACAAGGATCCAGGACAGCTACATCATGGGCCAGGATGAGTCATGTCATATGAATCCTCAGCCATCTCCATCAAGGGAAGGAGAATGCTGGCCCAGTAAAAACGTCCTGCCCTGTGGCCTGCAGTAAGAGGATAAGGGGAATTGGTCATTTGGCCTCAATGCCTCCTTTCCACTTTTGGCAGATGCTGCTGTTGTCTCAACCATAGCCTCTTTGCCCATGTTGAAGGTCATCTAGAGCTTCAGGGACAATTGTAAAAGTACGTGTGTCTCTCTGCCCAAGGGCTTTCTCTGCATGCACGAGCATGGCTGAAAGCACAGCAAGGTGTTATAACCCTCAGGAGCAACCCTTATCCAACGAGAAAGGGAGTTGGTACGAAAATAGCTTGGCTTCCTTGCCTGCTAGTGAGCTAGTTGTGAGATGCATTCTGGTCAGTCTCTTAGAAGGTCTCTAGTAGGACTCCGGAGAAGGCAATGGCACCCCACTCCAGTACTCTTGCCTGGAAAATCCCATGGGCAGAGGAGCCTGATGGGTTGCAGTCCATGGGGTCGCAAAGAGTCGGACATGACTGAGCGACTTCACTTTCACTTTTCACTTTCATGCATTGGAGAAGGAAATGGCAACCCACTCCAGTGTTCTTGCCTGGAGAATCCCAGGGACGGTGGATCCTGATGGGCTGCCGTCTCTGGGGTCCCACAGAGTCGGACATGACTGAAGCGACTTAGCAGCAGCAGCAGGACTCACTTCCAAGTGCTCACAGCTGTAACCCACTCATTATTGACCACCTTCTTCCCCTCACTTCCCTAGGTCCTCACCATGCTTCCTAGAGTCACCTCTCAAATGGAGGGGTGGGATTTGCATCGAAATTGTCTCAAGGCTGGCTTTTGGGAGAACATGAACTAACAGCACTACATCCAATAGCCTCTTTGAGTGAGGAATATTCAACTTGTTTAAACAACACGGATGGGCTAGGAAATGAAGGTGTGGTGTTGACAACCCTGCAAGGGGAAGTTAGGTATCCATTCTACTTTTATTACTGCTCTTGTACTATGAGCAAGACCCCATCCACTAGATCAAAATTACCCTCAGAGGAGAAAAAATGGATAAGGGACAGAATAATCCTATTTACAATAGGATAATATAACTTACAAATATTCTAACCAACAGTTAGTGTTATGGAATATGTATGGTCATATTAATAAAGAGCTTCTATGTCTCCTATTATGTCATATATCTAAAAACAAGCCACAAGAAAATGTCTTTTACACCTGATATGTAATTTTGAAGATGCCCTAAGACTGCATGGTCTTTATTCACATTAGGCCATCCAGAACCCAACTATACATGTTAAGTCGCTTCAGTCATGTCCAACTCTTTGCGATCTGACTATAGCCCGCCAGGCTCCTCCTTCCATGGGATTCTCCAGGCAAGAATATAGGAGTGGGTTGATATTTCCTCCTCCAGGGGATCTTCCTGGCCCAGGGATCAAACCTGCATCTCTTACATCTCCTGCATTGGCAGGTGGGTTCTTTACCACTAGTGCCACATGGGAAGCCCACCCAATTAGTCTGTCAAATGTATGCATGGCATATACAATATAGTCTAATGGCTCTCAATTCTAGGAGATCCAACTCTCCCTTTTATAATAAATATTCTGTAATTCTAATACCCTAAATGAAACTCAGGAAAATATGCTATGTGTAATTTTAATAATCAATATAACACCATTACTTTTATGCAATGAAACAAAGGAAAGAAATGTATAAGAAATTAATACATATTTTGATGTGAGTGTTTGGACATGACTATAGTAGGAGATGAGCTTCCCTTGTGGCTCAGTGGTTAGATAATCCACCTGCAATGCAGGAGATGAGGGTTTGATCCCTGGGTCGGGAAGATCCCCTGGAGAAGGAAATGGCAAGCCATTCCAGTATTCTTGCCTGAGAAATCCCATGGATAGATGAGCCTGGTGGGCTACAGTCCAGGGGGACCCAAAAGAGTCCTACATGACTGACTAAACAGCAACAACACTAGCATTCCCCTGTAAACAGAACTCAGAAGATCAGAAGTGATCCCACACAGGAGGTATAGAAAAATGAATGCACAGCAGAAAAATAACTAACGGAGGTTGAGAATGTGCACACATGGTACCAGCAGACCAGATTATGTTTGTGACATGGGAAAGACAAGGAACCTTCGCTTGGCTTCCAAGAAAGAGCAGACGGTCAGAGTGAAGATGAGGATGTTCGACTGTCTCACAATCAGGCTCCATGAGTTGCTTTAAAATACTTCCCTATGCATTGAGTGGGAGTAATGAAGTCTGATAGAAAACTGATTTCCCGTTCTGACACCCCACCACGTGTTAGGGCATATGATCTGTCTCTAGAACTCAGACTCTGGAGACTACAGCCTTTGCTATGTGATAGAAAACAGAGAAGAGACGAAGAAAGGAAAGAAGGAAGGGAGGGAGGGAGAGAAAGAGGGAGAGAAAGAAAGAACGGAAGGGGAAAAGAAAGAAAATGAAAGAAAACTCTATAGAGTAATGAGGTGGACTTCTAAAGTGGGTACTGGAGGCAGACTGGGGGTGGGGGATGCAAATCCTGAGAAATCCCATGGACAGAAGAGCCTAAGGGGCTACAGTCTGTGGGGTCGCAGAGTTGGACACAACCAAGCAACTTCAGACCAGAAACTAAAAGAGATGGTAATAATCTGAAATATTTAAAAATTTTTGATTGATCAAATTTAAAGATGTTCTAATTCTGTCAAAAGAAATCTCAAATGTTCTGTTACACTTTGTTGCTTTTGCCAGAATTATTTCACTGTACTGAAACTCTTCACCTAAATAGGCTGTTGAAAATAACTATAATAATGTAGTTCCCTTGTTGTTTAGTCGCTAAGTTGTGTCTGATTCTTTCCAACCCAATGGAGTGCAGCATGCCAGGTTTCCCTGTCCTTCACCATCTCCTGGAGTTTGCTCAAACTCATGTCCATTGTTCACGTACAAAGGCTTTCTTATCTCTCCTCGCTATTCTTTGGAACTCTGCATTCAGACGGGTGTATCCCTCCTTTTCATGGACGTGAGTTTGAGTAAACTCTGGGAGAAATAGTGAAGGACACGGAACCCTGGCCTGCGGCAGTCCATGGGGTCAGAAAGAATCAGACAGGACTGAGCGACTCAATAAAAACATGTCCATTAAGTCGGTGATGCCATCCAAACAACTCATCCTCTGTCGTCCCCTTCTCCTCCTGCCTTCAATCTTTCCCAGTGTCAGGGTCTTCTCCAATGAGTCGGTTCTTCACATCAGGTGTCCAAAGCCTCCCCATATATGTTCTTTAAGATCTGTGCGCATGCTTGGTCACTCAGTCGTGTCCGACCCTTTGCGAGGCCATGAACTGTAGCCTGCCAGGATCCTCTGTCCATGGAATCCTCCAGGCAAGAAAACTTGAGTTTCCATGCCCTCCTCCAGAGGATCTTCCCGACCCAGGAATCCAACCCGGGTCTCCCACTTTGCAGACGGATTCTTTACCAGCCGAACTACCAGGGATGCCCTCTTTAACGACCGCATAACATTAAAGTTTTCAAGCTCAACCTCCCTTTAAAAGAAAAGTAAATTTGCTTTCAGTTCAGTTCAGTCGCTCAGTCGTGTCTGACTCTTTGCGACCCCATGAATCGCAGCACGCCAGGCCTCCCTGTCCATCACCAACTCCCGGAGTTCACTCAGACTCACGTCCATCGAGTCAGTGATGCCATCCAGCCATCTCATCCTCTGTCGTCCCCTTTTCCCCCTGTCCGCAATCCCTCCCAGCATCAGAGTCCTTTCCAATGAGTCAACTCTTCGCATGAGGTGGCCAAAGTACTGGAGTTTCAGCTTTAGCATCATTCCTTCCAAAGAACACCCAGGACCGATCTCCTACTAAGCAGTAAACATTTTACAAGGAGGAAAAAAAATTTTTTAATGGCAAGCGTCCGTTTAAGGACTCCATGACAGAAGTCTGGGGAGTCGGTTCGCTCCGCCACAGACTCACCGCGGCTAGTGACATGACACGGGCCACCACGGCGGAGAGGGGTTGAGGGTCCAGGGACCACGGCACTCGGCGCTTTTTGTGGGGATTTCGCGAGAGACTGACACGGGACAAGGCGGAGGGAACAGCTGGACCGCCCTGCTCCCCGCGACAAGGACGGCCTTCCAGCTCCGGGTCCTCTTCCATCCGAGAAGCTGTCTCTTCAGCACTCGGCCGGACACCGGAACGCGAGGGGTCGTGTCAACAGTCAGCCGGGGAGCCGGCTCCGTGACGGCCCGGAAAGGACTGAGCACGCGCGGAACGCGCCTGGCGTCAAGCGGAGAGGAAATGTCCCCCGCGCCGGCATTCCGGAGGCATATGTTGCTTTGGTGACTCCACGGGGCGAGGGGCGGCGCTAAAGTACTAATGCGGTCTCCCCAGAGTTACACCCACTCCTCCCACAAGCCATCCCCACTCCTTTCCCAAGGCTCCCGCGGCCATCGGGAAAATCCGAAGAGGCGGACCCCTTTCACTTCGGACGCACTTCCCTTTCACGGCAGGAAGTAGGTGAGGCGGCGGAGCGGGCTGGAAAAAAAAAAAAAAAAAAGAAAGAAACACTAAACAACGGACGAGCCGCGCATGCGTTGTTCTCTGGCGGCCTCATGTGTGGAGTCGAGTAGCCCGATTCGTCGCTTCGCCCGGAGTGCGCCTGCGCGGTCACAGGGTTTTTCTCCACACCGCCCCCCCTCTTCAGTCTCCGCTTCCCCTCCCCCTGTCCCCCGCGGGGGCTCTGGGTCCGGCGCCGGGACCATGTTCACCAGCACCGGCTCCAGTGGGCTTTGTGAGTACCGGCCGCCGCCATCCTGGTTGTGTCCCCTAGACGGCACCCTTGGGTACCTCCTTGAGGAGGCTGGGGGCGGCAGGGATTCGGGGGTTGCAGGAGGTTGTGTGTGTGTGTGTGTGGTGGGGTGGTGGGGGGCGGATCTCCCATCCCCGTTGCCAGAACCTTGGTAGTTCCTGCCCCTTGGGGCCAGCGGTCACCGCCCCCGTCTCAGCCTGGAGGGGCCAGTGAGGACTGAGTCCCGCCTCCAGCTCCCCTCGCCCCCTACCGCCTGTGAGCCCCAGGTTCGATGCTCAGGTGCTCCGGGGCTGCCGCCAAGTGGGCTGGGCAGTTAGGGTCCGGCTGGGTTGCCTGGTGTTCTGGCCCGGCTTCTTGCCCTCAGCGGAGAAACCAGAGGCTGTCCGGGTGGAGGCGATGCTGGAAACCTGCTCCATTCATTTTAGGCTACCGAGGGACCCCAACTGGCTTCCCTCAGATGCAGATTTCAAACCTCTGCTTCAGAACCTGACCCCTTAGTTTTACTTCGATTTTTTTTTCCTCCTCAGCCTCCCTTAGGAGTATTTAGATAAACAAAAACTGATTAAAAGTACTTGAAAGTGGAAGGAAGTTTGGAAGGAGTTTGGCACAAGCAGGGCCGTTGCTGCTGGATGTTGTTATGTTTTAGTGGAATATCAGCGGTGGGGTGTCAACAGATAGAGGGTAGAGAAATATATAGAGCCTTTTAAACAGCTTTCTTTTTCTTGCTGAAATGGCCTAATTGACTCAAGGAAATGGCAACCCACTCCAGTATTCTTGCCTGGAGAATCCCATGGATGGAGGAGCCTGGTGGGCTACAGTCCACGGGCACTCAAAGAGTCGGACACGACTGAGCGACTTAACTTTCACTTTAACTTTCAAGATGGACTGTATGTCAGCTGACCAGCATTGAGGTTAGGCATTGACAGAGCAACAGCGAACTGTTTGAATAGCTACAGTTTTTGCAACTGCTTGTCACTGTTCATGCTTCCTTATCTCCAAATGTGTGAAGTTAATCTTACCAAGTACAGAGGCAGTTGACATTTCCAAACGTTCATGATCTCTTGTGAAAGCTAGGAATCTTTTCGAGAACACAGATCGCATTATTGACCAGGGGATTTTTGCAGAAATTAACACCTGTGGTCAGCAGTTTGTTACATAAGTGAATATTAATATGTCTCTGGTCAATAAACGTTCTGGTAACAAAAGATGTATTAAGATACCTTGTCAGTAAATTGATATCTTAGTCTGGGAGTAAGTTAGTATCAGGGTGACAGGCATAATTATAAATCTTCCTCACTTCTCAGCTTCTCAGGTTTTGAAGTGGGCTTAGTATTTATGATTTACCTTGTTTCATGATTTGATTTATGGCATTTTTCAAGCATTTCACTGGCCTCAGAGTATCTTAACAGCTACTAAGTAGTTAATCTTCCTCAGAGTACCTTTTGGATAGAGAACATCATGACTGTTGAAACTGATAGTTGAGAAGGTGGTGTGTTTTTCTTGTGATCCTTCTATGAGCCATGCACTGCTGAATAGGAAATTAGCGGTTGTTATTGTTCAGTCGGTCAGTTGTGTCCGACTCTGGGACCCAGTGGACTGCAGCACCCCAGGCCTCCCTGTCCTTCACTCTCTCATGGAGTTTGCCCGAATTCATGTCCATTCATGCCATACAACTGTCTCATCTTCTGTCATCCCCTTCTCCTCCTGCCCTCAATCTTTCCAGCATCAGGGTCTTTTCCAATGAGTCGACTCTTTACATCAGGTGGCCAAAGTATTGGAGCTTCAGCTTCAGCATCAGTCCTTCCAATGAATATTCAGGGTTGATTTCCTTTAGGATGGACTGGTTTGACCTCCTTGCCGTCCAAGGGACTCTCAAGAGTCTTCTCCAGCACCACAATCAATGGTAGAATTCTTCAGTCTTATTTGTTTTCTTTCATCATTTTGAGCTATCCTTCCTTGCTAATCAAAAAACATCAAGCAAAATCTGTTACTGGTTACTATGCTCTGTTAGCCATTATGTTGCCAAAGTATATTCAAATTTGATATAAGGTGACTCTGGGGAAGGTAAGACATGATTACTTGTGGCACATGGTTGATAAGTATTGATTTCTAGGAGCCAAACTGCAGCCTGGGGAGAGGCCTAGGCCCAAGGCTCCTCCTTAGCTGTCTTGCCTTGTTTCTGAAATAAATGTATCCGAAGCATAAAAATGGGTGGAATGGCCATTCCTCAGAAGTCCTATCTTATATGCTCCTTTAACAAACATTTTGAGCAACTCTTATGAGTTGGTTTCTGGGGATGTGACAACTCTTGCTGGGTTCTGGGGACTTGACATTGGACAAGTCTTGGTCCCAGTGTTTGCAGAACTTACAGTGTTGTTTAGGCACCATTTTTTCCCCGGACTGGTCTTTTGGCAAGTCTAGGCAGGAAAATTTTCCTTGCTCTAAAGTTTTCTTTGCAAGGCTCCCCACTGAAAGGGAAGTGATTTCCTTTAGATAAGTCGTGTGCCCTTTGGTAAATGAGAGTTCTGATCCTAAGTGTCCTGAGGATGAATGTTTGCCTAACCCTGCCCCAAGGTGTGTTTTTTAAGGGAAAAATCCCTGCTCTTTCCTACCACCTGCATATTTCCCACCTCTGTGACTAGTAGATAATGGTGTTTTCATGTTACACTTGCTTTCCTCTCTCTCTCATTTATTTATTTATTCTGCAAGTGTCTGTTGACTACGTACATAAGCCACATACTGTTTGTGTACAAAGGATAAAGTGGTACACAGGATGAAGCAGACCAGCATCCAATAAGTATGTTACCATGGGATTGCACATAGTGGTAAGTGTCGTGAGGAAAATTCAAGGGCAGTGGCGTAGACTGTAGTTATAGAGGACTATAGCAGGAAGCCGGAAGAATGCAAAGAATGCTGCTTTAGCTGTCATGGTCAGAGAAGACGTTCAGGAAGGTGACCGAAATGGTGTGAAGGAGCCAACAGGTGAGTTTTTGTTGAACAGTGTGCATCTTGCAGAAGGGGAGACACAAGCGCAGAGACTCTCAAGCAGGCAGAGCAGGGCGTTTTCCAGGTGTTGAAGAAAGCTGGTGCTGCCAGGGTCGTGAATCAAGCAAAAGGCATTTGCAACCATGTCTTTGAAACTGTACTGCTGTCGGGTGATTAGGACTGGATAAATGTGCGTAGGACTCATGTTCATGCCTCATTTTAGATCCTTGCTTAGAGACGACTACATGTTGAGTAATAGATGTATTATTTCTGACATTTATTAGTAAGCGGTCCCATGACTTACTTCACAGTGTACTCACTCTGACCGTGGATTCAAGCAACACTCATTGCATGTCTGCTGCTGCTGCTAAGTCGCTTCAGTCGTGTCCAACTCTGTGCGACCCCATAGACGGCAGCCCACCAGGCTCCCCCGTCCCTGGAATGCTCCAGGCAGGAACACTGGAGTGGGTTGCCATTTCCTTCTCCAATGCATGAAAGTGAAAAGGGAAAGTAAAGTCACTCAGTCGTGTCCGACTCTTAGTGACCCCATGGACTGCAGCCTACCAGGCTCCTCTGTCCATAGGATTCTCCAGGCAAGAGTTCTGGAGTGGGGTGCCATTGCCTTCTCCCATTGTCTAATGTATTCCAATTTCAGGTCCCACCTTCAAGGAGTTCAGTGTCTAGCGGGAGAAAAGTTGACAAAAAGCAATGAGACAATGTCTGTACTGGGTGCTGTGGGTTTCTGGCAGGGGGTGGGCTCGGGAGGGGAGAGGCGCTGTTAAGACTTCCATTGTGGGGCGATGCTTCAGCTGACTTTTGCAGCCTGAGCACGAACTGCTCAGGCGTGCAAGTAGGGAGAGGGCCTCTGTGGGGGACGGAGCCTGGGCAGGGCCTGGCAGAGAGGCCAGAAGTGATCAGTTAGGGGATTGCTGATTCCAGCGGAGGGGAGCACTTCCTGCACAGAGGTGTGTGCAGTGACGTCATTCAGAGGCCAGTGAGTCGAGGGCTGGGGATGGAACCTGAAGAGCAGATGTAGCCAGCTGCCCCTCCCCAGGAACACAGACAGGAGCGGATGGTAGAGCCGAGTTCAGGAAGCAGGAGAAGGTGAAGCTGTGAAACTCTGGTTGGGGAGGCTTCACGCTGCTGTGGGTGGCAAAATGGAAGCTTCCCCTTGGGGATGCGAGCAGGGTTTTCCATACGCTGCCTGTGTCCTGGCTGCGAGAGCAGCCACGGAGCTTTCAGATTCCTGGTCCCATCCCCAGAGAGTCACATTCAGAAGAGCTAATGTGGCCATTAGAGATCTGAATTTTTAAAACCAGGGGGATGATTCTGAGGGACAGATTTAGGTCAAGGCAATAGGGTGGCCAGCAGGAGGGGCCCAGAGTCCAGCGGGAGAGGCTGATGGCTTAGGTGCAGGTGGGAGCAGTGGAGATAGACACGGGGGAGAAGGAGGTTTCTAAAAATGTGTAGGCAGGTAGGCTGTGTCAGTAGAGCTCATGAGATCGGGAGAGAGAAAGGAGTTGAAGGTGACCGGGTAGACACGTTCCTGTTCACCGAGGCAGAGAGTGTAGAAACGGAGGGCTCAGTTGGGGGGAAGACATTTAGTGTCTGAGGGCCTGGGAAGTCCAGTTGGAGATAACCCAAGGGCCATCTGCAGAGAGGGAGCTGGCCTGGACACGGGCCATTACGTGGGGGTTGTGCCCTGGATGTGAATGACGACACCGGGAGCAGCAAGTAGACCTGGAAGGCTGAGGACAAACTTTCAGCTCAGTTCAGTTCGGTTCAGTCACTCAGTTGTGTCCGACTCTTTGCGACCCCATGAATCGCAGCACGCCAGGCCTCCCTGTCCATCACCTACTCCCGGAGTGCACTCAAACTCAGGTCCATCGAGTCAGTGATGCCATCCACCCATCTCATCCTCTGTCGTCCCCTTCTCCTCCTGCCCCCAATGCCTCCCAGCATCAGGGTCTTTTCCAATGAGTCAACCCTTGGCATGAGGTGGCCAAGGTACTGGAGTTGCAGCTTTAGCATCATTCCTTCCAAAGAAACCCCAGGGCTGATCTCCTTCAGAATGGACTGGTTGGATCTCCTTGCAGTCCAAGGGACTCTCAAGAGTCTTCTCCAACACCACAGTTCAAAAGCATCAATTCTTCAGTGCTCAGCCTTCTTCACAGTCCAACTCTCACATCCATACATGACCACTGGAAAAACCATAGCCTTGACTAGATGGACCTTTGTTGGCAAAGTAAAACTTTAGGCAGTTCCAAACCAGTGTTGAAGACGCAGTGGAGACAGGAGACAACAGAGTAGGCAGACATGGGTGTTTCTCTAGGAGAAAACTGTCCTCACCTGACCTAGTTTGATTTGCCTGCTTTCTTTGTAAACAAACTCCTGCAGCTTCTTCCCACTCTCTCATGGTGACTCTGATGGCCAGACTTCTGATCTCCTTGTCTCCAGTTTACAGCCCATTTCTGGCATCTTCCACTTCCAGTGTGGAGACCACGGTTGATTCCCCGAGTTGCGTTGCCGTCGAGACCCTTGGCGACCTCGGATCCCTGTCCTGCTGATCCCTTTTGCCCACCTGGCAAAACCCCAGCCTCATCCTAATGTGTGGTGTCCATGCGAGCTGAGTCCTGGCACGGCTGCTCAGTTCCATTTCTTGGATTCCATTGTCTCATCATCCAGGCTGTTCCCACGCTTACTCCATCCCAGATACAAGGGCCATGGGTGTTGGCACCCATGGCCATGCCTGGGCACATCCTCTCACTAACTTGTTTGTATCCATTCTTTAGCAGGTGTTAGAGGAGATGTGCTAATGTAGGTGATGTTCGAGCTGATTTTGGAGGGACGAGTAAGGGTTTGTCAGGCATGTGAACGTAGTTCTTTTTCCCCCCAATCTCAAAGAATTCTTCTAATTGAGGCCCACCCTTTGTCTATTCTTAACTCATTCTTTTAAAACGTATTTTTGTTATTTATTTGGCTGCATTGGGTCTTAGTTGCAGCATGTGGGATCTGGTTCCCTGACCAGGGATTGAACCTGCGGCTCCAGCATTGGGAGCTCAGAGTCTTAACCACTGGGCAACCAGGGAAATCATCCTCTGCTGCCTTTTCTAGTGACACTCCCTCCTCTCTTCTGGCACGAGTTAAAGCTGGTGCTTTCTGCTGTGGGCTCTTCGGAGATCCCCAGGATATTTCAGATCCCTATTCTGTGGAAAGTGAAAGTGAAAGTGAAGTCCCTCAGTCATGTCCGACTCTTTGTGACCCCACGGACTGTAGCCTATCAGGCTCCTCCGTCCATGGGATTTTCCAGGCAAGAGTGCTGGAGTGGATTGACATTTCCTACTCCAGGGGATCTTCTGACCCAGGAATCGAACCCGGGTCTCCCGCATTGCAGGCCAATGCTTTACCATCTGAGCCACCAGGGAAGCTCTAGTTCTGTGGAAAGGAGATGTTATTCCCTATTTTTTTCGGGTGGTTGTGAAGATGAAAACATTTATCATGTGTAAACTCCTAGAGTTTTGCCTAGTAAATAAGTAGGGTGAAGTATTTTTTTTCTTTTTTAATTAATTTAATTTGAATTGAAGGATAGTTGCTTTACAATATTGTGTTGGTTTCTGCCATACATCACCACAAATCAACCATAGGTATACATGTGTCCCTCCCTCTTGAACCTTCCTCCTACCTCCCACCACATCCCATCCCTCTAAGTTGTCACAGAGCCCCGGTTTGAGTTCCCTGTGTCATACAGCAGAGAGACTCCTCTAGTAACAACCTATGGAAATGATCCCTGAAAGTATAGTCTTAGGGTGAAGTATTTTTAACTGGAGACTTCTTTGGAGTCTTAAAAATACAGAAGCATAACCACTTCATCCATTGACTGTGTTCTGTACGTGCCCAACTGCTAATGACTTTGTTTCTTCTTCCCTACCAAGCTTCTTGAAAGATGTCTTCACTTGTTTTCCTTTCTCACTTCCCTTCACTCTTAAGCTCTGCAGTTAATTAGCTGTTTGTTTTTTTTTCTGATGGTCACCGGCTGCGGCCTGGCGTTTACCGTGCCTTCTTCCCTCCCCCACATACCACCGAGAGTGAGTGACCAGAGACTTCCTTGTCCACATACGGGCCTCTCACTCCTTGTCTTAGTGGAATGTTCTCTCACACTGGCCTTGATGAACACTTTTTGTACGATTTTTTTTTTTTTTAAATGGAAGTGTTGTTGATTTACAATCTTATATTAGTGTCAGGTGTATAGCATAGTGATAAGCAGTTTTTATAGATTGCCTTCCATTCAAAGTTATTATAAAATATTGGCCATATTCCCTGTGCTGTACATTACCTCCTTGTATCTTATTTATTTTATACCTGGTAGTCTGTACCTTTCTAAAATTCCTTGTTCTTTGACTTTCTCCTCTCATCTCCTGACGACATCTACTTAGTTTGTTTCACATCCTCAGGGGCTCCTGAATTTGGCTATAAGTTATTGTCACTTTAAGATGAGCAGTTTCAGTGGATCATTAAGGCCAAAACCTATTTCTGTCGAAGTAAAGAGTGAACTAAAGGTTGTTGTTGCTTAGTTGCTAAGCCATATCCGACTCTTAGTGACCCCATGGACTATAGCCTCCAGGCTCCACTGTCCATGGGGATTCTTCAGGCAAGAATACTGGAGTGGGTTGCCATTTTCTTTCTCAGGGCATCTTCCCAACCAGGGATGGAACCTGGGTCTCTTGCATTGGCAGGTGGATTCTTTACCACTGAGCCACCAGGGAAGCCCATGAGCCAAAAGTAGAAAGTAGAAATAGAGTGGATTGTTGGGATGGACAGCTGAGCGAGTCTCAGGAAGACAGAGCTGGAGTCAGCCCTTTGGAGATTCGTATGGTTGTCAGTACCCAAGGGTATCATGCTAACTAAAGCTCACATAGCCCTGAGTTGGGAACCAGTATAAATTTATCGGAGTGCGAAATTCGTTCTCAGCTGAGCTGGAAATTTCCTTTGAGTGAAACTCTTCTTTCTTTATCCAAAAACCTTAGTTAGGAAGCTCGAGTCAAATGCAGTTGATGAATCCGCGGTAACCGTGGTGCCAGCCTGTGGTAAGGACATTCTTCTCACTCTAGAGATGGGTGAGCCGTAAGGACCAGTGGGTCACTCAGGGTCTACAAACCCCACCCTCATTTCAGCTTTAGGATATGGCCTCAGAAGCCGAGCACTCGCACCAGCATCGCGCTGACACGACACTTCCATAGTTTCGCACTGCGGCTCTGGTGGTGCTCCCAGGAAGGGCCATACCACATTCTGATACATTCTTTCCTCAGGTATGTACTCAATGTGTTGAATACATAAGTAAGTTGTGGGAGATGATCAAAGTAAATATTTTTGTCTCTCACCATCTCTTTAAAATGCACTTGGCTTGGGAAGCTTTTTGCCTTTAGGAAACGGCATCAGGCTTTATGACTTTTTATTCACTCTTTAAGTTATTGATTCAACAGCTGTTTACTATACCCGTGAGTCAGCTATTCTTCTAGGAGCTCGGGATTCAGTAGTAAGTGAAAGACAAAAGGTGCATTCAGGTGGCAGTAACCTTAGGGAACAGAAGTCACAAAACATAAGCTCAGTTTAGAGATCAAAGTACCCAGTTCAGTGTATTCAGCCTTCATCCAAAGGTAAGACTTTTTCTCCCTCTTTCTCCCAGTTAAGATTTTCTCCCTCTTTAGAGATTGAAAGTACCTAGTTCAGTTCATTCAGCCTTCATTCAAATTTAAGACTTTTCCTTCTTCTTTCTCTCAATTGGGATTTGTAGCTGGTAATGCCTTGTCAGAGAAAGTGATGTAACTAGCTTCTGACCTTTTGTGTCCCAACTGACCCTGAAATTTCCAGTTTCTCCTTCCTGGTTTCTAGATGGGGCAGAGTGGGAGGATGAAGAAATGGTGAGGAGCTCAGACTGTTCTATGCTTCTCTCTGCGCCTGGCCAGTGGTTTAAGCTGACTCTGTCCTGTAGGTTCTTTCGATGTCTGGGGAGGCACTCATGTGGGTTGCTCCCCTGACCTCTGGGGGATGTATTGTTAGGCTGGTGGGCTTCATTTGGTGACTCTTCCTTAGCTTCCTGAAACTTAGGTCCATCTGCAGTTTCTTCCTTCTAAGGCCTGTTTGGCTTGCTTGAGGGTACTGTTGGACAAATCAAAGACGACGCCTCTGGCTTGTGGTCCACCTCTGCTCTGCTGGAATTGCTGATTCTTTGTCCTGGTCGTACATTTTTTATCACATTGATCAACATGGCTTCTCCTCCTTCTGCTTTCCAGAAACCCACTGTACCCCCCACCTCCTATCAGGGCTCACGTATTCAGCTCACCCCTTGCTCAGCTTGACGCGAGGGCCTGGATGTACGCACAGTGGGTTGGTGGTTCACTCCACTCGTCTTCCTCGTGATGTCCTCTCTCCACAGCAGAGAGCTCTCACCCTTCTGCTCTTTATACTCAAGATCTGACCGAGAGGACTCTCTTGGTGCTCTTTCTTTGTAAACTCTGCATTTTGGTTGTGGAGTCTCCGTTTGGTCTTCAGCGACTCTTGTATTAATATTTCAGTACCTCAGTGAAACCTGCAATTTTGCCATCTTGTTTTAGTTAGGTTTCTGTTTTGAGGGCCAAGGATTACTTGGCTGGCCTCTTTAGAGGTGACTTTGTGTATTTGTGTTCAGATTTGATTCCTTGTTGCAGTAAGGGATTAACTGAGCAGGCCTGGTTTGCCCAAACCCCTGAACCAGTTGCTTTTAATGCCTGATTCTTGGGGATAAGCTGCTTCCCAGATTTCTTAAGTTTTGAGGGAGTGTATTTTTTGAAACAAGGAGACCCAACCAGTCCATTCTTAAAGGATATCAGTACTGGGTATTCTTTGGAAGGAATGATGCTAAAGCTGAAACTCCAGTACTTTGGCCACCTCATGCGAAGAGTTGACTCATTGGAAAAGACTCTGATGCTGGGAGGGATTGGGGGCAGGAGGAGAAGGGGATGACAGAGGATGAGATGGGTGGATGGCATCACCGACTCGATGGACATGAGTTTGAGTGAACTCCGGGAGTTGGTGATGGACAGGGAGGCCTGGCGAGCTGCGATTCATGGGGTTGCAAAGACTCAGACACGACTGAGCAACTGAACTGAACTGATTTTTTGAAACTCTTGAGAAATACAGTACTCTTTATTCAAGAATTTTGATTGAGAAGGAAAGACATATTAAGTAGGAAAGGGCAAACCTGAGCAAGGATGCTTTTAAAAACAATGTTTTTCTTTTCAATCTAAAGTAAGATTAACCACATTATAGAAAGCTTGCAAGATAGAGAAAAACCACAGTTAGCATTTCAGTTAATTTTCTTAATCTTTTCCCCTCTATACATTTATGTTCTTGTTTTAAATTAACTGATTTTGTTATTGTAAAATGAATACATGTTCACCAAAGAAAATTCTGAAATATGGAAAAGTAGTGGGAAGAAATAAAAACATCATTTATTAACATCTTGGTGTTTATACTTTTTCCATTGCAAAAATGAATATCCAAATTAATAATTAAGTTTATCACACTTGAATACTATTTTCTAACTTGCTTTTATTTCATGCAACACGCTTAAAATGCAGTCATAATGACTGTGTGTATATTCTGCTGTTTTCTCCTTTGTCATAAGCATTTTCTTAGTATACTATTCTTACAGTTAGGTTTGTGCTTCCCTCTGTTGTTTTTTTTTTTTTTTTTTCATTATAGTAATGCTGAGAGCATCTTAATTTTCAGATATTCCTAGAAGTAAAAGAAGACTAAATAAAGAGTGTTTTAACTTTTGATACTGCCAAATTCTAGCCCCACAGGATGGTACCTACAACTTTACCAGCAATTTTAAGGGAGAAAATATTGGTTTACTTAAGTTACCACGTTTAATTTTCACAGTCGCTCTAGGTATTATTACTCTATTTTTCTGCAAATGAGTATGTTGAGGCTCAGAGTGTAATTTGTCCAAATTATGTGGAAGAGCTAAGACTGAGCTCAGGTTTGCCTGCCTCCAAAGCCAGTGTTTTTTTCCACTGTGTCATGCCACATTAGAGACTAAATTGATGTGAATTTAGTCTCTGACTAGGAGCAATGGGAATATAACCTCTAAGCCTTAGGAAAAACACCTGGGAAAGAGAATCATCATTTAAATGAGAGTTCTGCGTATCTCTGTAATTTTTCAATCAACAACTAATAAAATATGCATCATTACCAGTTTTACTTGTATCACACTGTAAATTTTACCGTGTAACACTTACATGACGGTACTAGGCTCCATCTGAACCGCTGGTTGGTTCAGAACAACCCCGTGAGGTGCTCTTCTGAGTTATTCCTCGCAGTTTGCAGATGAGGAAGGTGAGGTGCAGTATTTAAGTAACTTGTCCAGGATCATAGCTGGGGAGGAGCACGGCTAGACTTGGAATGCAGTCTGGCTCCCTGTTGTGTGTTGTCAACTAATGCACACTGCTACTGCTCAGACTCAAGTTTATTTACATTTCGCTCTCTCGACCACTTGACCCTGTTCATAGGCTCGTGATGAATACAGCAGCTCTGCTCAGCAGTGGGGCTTATTTCCCGGTCACTGAAAACGCACTCTGAGTCCTGGCACGTTGCTTTTCGTTGCTGCCCTTGTGTCTGCTGCAGCTCCTTTCTCTCGGGTCCACCACGTTCCTTTTGTTGGCTTTCAGTCCGTGAGTCTCCCTCTTTCTTCCTAAGCAGAACCAAAATCTTGTTCTGTTTTCACTAGAGATGTTTTATGTCCTAATTAGGATTTTTTTTTTCTTGTAGGAACTAATATACTATGGTTATTTTTATTTGCATAGTGTTCTTTTTCCCTTCTCTTTCTTAATAACTTGACTAATAAAGAGAAAGTAAAAAGAACACTATGCAAATAAAAACAGCCATAGTATATTCAGTCAGTTCAGTCGTTCAGTCGTGTCTGACTCTTTGCGACCCCATGAATCACAGCACGCCAGAATTCCCTGTCCATCACCAACTCCCGGAGTTCACTCAAATTCATGTCCATCGAATCGATGATGCCATCCACCCATCTCATCCTCTGTCGTCCCCTTCTCCTCCTGCCCCCAATCCCTCCCAGCATCAGGGTCTTTTCCAGTGAGTCAACTCTTCGCGTGAGGTGGCCAAAGTACTGGAGTTTCAGCTTTAGCATCATTCCTTCCCATGAACACCTAGGACTGATCTCCTTTAGGATGAACTGGTTGGACCTCCTTGCAGTCCAAGGGACTCTCAAGTCTTTGCCAACACCACAATTCAAAAGCATCAATTCTTCGGTGCTCAGCCTTCTTCACAGTCCAACTCTCACATCCATACATGACCGCTGGAAAAACCAGAGCCTTGACGACAGACCTTTGTTGGCAAAGTAATGTCTCTGCTTTTGAATATGCTATCTAGGTTGGTCATAACTTTCCTTCCAAGGAGTAAGCATCTTTTAATGGCTGCAGTCACCATCTGCAGTGATTTTGGAACCCAGAAAAATAAAGTCTGACAGTTTCCACTGTTTCCCCATCTATTTGCCATGAAGTGATGGGACCAGGTGCCATGATGTTAGTTTTCTGAATGTTGAGCTTCAAGCCAACTTTTTCACTCTCCTCTTTCACTTTCATCAATAGGCTTTTTAGTTCCTCTTCACTTTCTGCCATAAGGGTGGTGTCATCTGCATATCTGAGGTTATTGATATTTCTCGCGGCAATCTTGATTCCAGTTTGCACTTCTACCAGCCTAGCGTTTCTCATGATGTACTCTGCATAGAAGTTAAATAAGCAGGGTGACAATCAATATACAGCCTTGATGTATTCCTTTTCCTATTTGGAATCAATCTGTTGTTCCATGTCCAGTTCTAACTGTTGCTTCCTGACCTGCATACAGGTTTCTCAAGAGGCAGGTCAGGTGGTCTGGTATGCCCATCTATTTCAGAATTTTCCACGGTTTATTGTGATCCACGCAGTCAAAGGCTTTGGCATAGTCAATAAAGCAGAAATAGATGTTTTTCTGGAACTCTCTTGCTTTTTCGATGATCCGGATGTTGGCAATTTGATCTCTGGTTCCTCTGCCTTTTCTAAAACCAGCTTGAACATCTGGAAGTTCACAGTTCATGTATTGCTGAAGCCTGGCTTGGACAATTTTGAGCATTACTTTACTAGCGTGTGAGATGAGTGCAATTGTGCTGTAGTTTGAGCATTCTTTGGCATTGCCTTTCTTTGGAATTGGAATGAAAACTGACCTTTTCCAGTCCTGTGGCCACTGCTGAGTTTTCCAAATTTGCTGGCATATTGAGTGCAGCACTTTCACAGCATCATCTTTCAGGACTTGAAATAGCTCAACTGGAATTCCATCACCTCCACGAGCTTTGTTCGTAGTGATGCTTTCTAAGGCCCACTTGACTTCTCATTCCAGGGTGTCTGGCTCTAGGTGAGTGATCACACCATCGTGATTATCTGGGTCATAAACATCTTTTTTGTACAGTTCTCCTGTGTATTCTTGCCACCTCTTCTTAATATCTTCTGCTTCTGTTAGGTCCATACCACTTCTGTCCTTTATGGATCCCATCTTTGCATGAAATGTTCCCTTGGTATCTCTAATTTTCTTGAAGAGATCTCTTGTCTGTCCCATTCTGTTGTTTTCCTCTATTTCTTTGCATTGATCTCTGAGGAAGGCTTTCTTATCTCTCCTTGCTATTCTTTGGAACTCTCCATTCAGGTGCTTATATCTTTCCTTTTCTCCTTTGCTTTTCGCTTCTCTTCTTTTCACAGCTATCTGTAAGGCCTCCTCAGACAGCCATTTTGCTTTTTTGCATTTCTTTTCCATGAGGATGGTCTTGATCCCTGTCTCCTGTACAATGTCACGAACCTCCGTCCATAGTTCATCAGGCATTCTATCAGATCTAGTCCCTTAAATCTATTTCTTACTTCCACTGTATAATCATAAGGGATTTGGTTTAGGTCATACCTGAATGGTCTAGTGGTTTTCCCTACTTTCTTCAATTAGCTCCTACCAAAAAAAAAAAATCCTAATTAGGGAATGGCAGCCCACTCCAGTATTCTTGCCTGGAGAATTCCCATGGACAGAGAAGCCTGGCGGGCTACAGTCCCTGGGTTGCAAAGAGTCGGACACGACTGAGCAACTAAGCACATTATCTACCTTGGGCTTCCCCAGTGGCTCAGCAGTAAAGAATCTGCCTGCAATGCAGGAGACCCAGGAGACGTGAATTCAATCTCTGGGTTGGGAAGATCCCCTGAAGGAGGGCATGGCAACCCTATCCAGTATTCTGCCTGGAGAATCGCATGGACAGAGGAGCCTGGCGGGCCACAGTCCATACATAGGGTTGCAAAGAGTCAGACACGACTAAAGTGACTTAGCCCATTATCTGCCTTTTCCACCTTTTTCCATTCTCAGCTTATGGCAGTATCAGTTTAAGTCAGAACCTACCTTAAATCAAGCTACTTTAAAAATGTATTTCTATGGAATTTTAATAAGTACAGCCTGATAAAGAATATCATAAATAATAATTGACTCCAACATTTTTGATGTGTGCTTTGTGGAACACACTGGTAGTGTGTGGGGCTGCTTAAAATTTTTTTTTAATTAAAATTTTTAAACCTAAAATTATATTGTTCAGTTCATTTTTTCTAGCTTTATTGAGATATAGTTTTCAAAAATTTTATATGTTTCTATTGTATGTGATGTTTTGTCATATGTATACATGGTGAACTGATTACTGTGGTCAAGGTAATTAACATACCCATCACCTCACAGTGATCTTTTTTGTGTGTGTCAAACATTCAAGATCTACTAGCCAGTTTCAAGTATACAATACAGTATTGTTACCTATCGTCACATGCTGTACATTGCTTAAATTTTAACTCTCATTTAAATAATAAATGAAAATTATTGTTATTTTTATTGTTGTTCAGTTGCTCAGTCATGTCCAACTCTTTGCGACCCCCTGCACTGCTTATGTAAATCATGATTCCCTTTCCCAGACATTTTTCATAAGATTTTTATGTTACATTGCCACTGTTCTCAGACATTTTCCAATGCTTATGTCACCTTAGTCCCTTGAATGTAGCATGATACTGTGGAAAGAGCACAGTATTAGTTGTTTTTTAAAGATTGATGATGCAAGTTAGTACTTCCAGGCTTATGGACCCTGCGACAAGGAAATTTAACTCTTTATTAAATTGATTAACTTTTTGTTTCTAAGACTTATTGGGCATGGTCTTCATTGTAGAAAATTTGGGAAATAAAAGGAAGAACATAGAATTCCATTTTGCTGTGCCACCGAGAGTTCATCCCTGTTTACATCTTCAATTCAGTTGCTCAGTTGTGTCTGACTCTTTGCGACCCCATGAACCGCAGCACGCCAGGCCTCACTGTCTATCACCAGCTCCCCAAGTCCACCCAAACCCATATCTTGGTGTTCTGTAAATTTTTACATACATATGTATGTATGTAAACGTATTTAAAAGCAAAATTGGATCTATATACAGTTTCCTGTTCTGATTTTTTCATTTAGCCTTAAATAAATTTACCCCATCATTAATAACATTGTTAATGATGTTCAAAGCTGACTTTTAGTGTTGTTTTTGTCTTGCCTTAATGACAAAACGGAAAAATACTTGCTGCCAAAAAATTCACAAATTACACAAGTAATGTAATGTAGAAAGGAATAGTCACATTTTACTCCAGCTAAATGACTATTACTGATAGTTTAATGGTCATTCTTTTAGAGATTTTTCTATGCAAGTTCTTAACCTATGCATTCTTTCTCTCAGACACATACACACACAGAAAATCATAATGATAGCTATGTTTACATTGTTATTATTGTGTATTCATTATCCCCTGGAGGAGGAAATGGCAAGCCACTCCATTATTCTTGCCTCATAGACAGAGGAGCCTAGCGGGCTACAGTCCATGGGGGTAGCAAAGAGTCGGACATGACCGAGCACACACACCTACACACAGTCAGTGTTGAACCAAGGACTGTGACTGGAGTCGTAGGAGAAAATAGAGCCCTGGGTCATAAAACCTGTGCTACTTCAGGAAGTCTCTTAATTTCTTTCACTATTTCTTCACTACTTAATTTCACCCTCAGCTACTGCGGCTTCTTGAGCCTTGCATCATTTTCTTCTTGGAAGTCTTCTGTGTTCTCCCCCTGGCCTCCCTCCTGCAGTAAACGTTTTGGTGCAGAGGACACAGGGTGAACTTTCCAGACGCTCACTTGGCCATTCTTGTGCATGGTGAGAGACTGGATTCCTCAGTAGCTGGTGTGGGTTTCCTCTTTGTGTGTGGGTTGGTCTTGGTCCCCAGGAGGCCCATACCTCTGCTGCCGGGCTGCCTGCAGGCCCTGTTCAGGTGTGCAGAGCTTGTGACTAGGCTGCAGAGGTGGGGAGCAGGAGGAAATCCCCGACTGCTGGCCTGCGGGCTGGCTGGGGGGCTCAGCCCTGTGTAACTCTCACTCTGAGTAAGGCTGCCCTTCCTCTTACCACCCACCCCCTCCCACTGATCTGCGTTCCCCAGGCTGGCACCTCCTGGGGGAGTCTGGAGATACCCGCGCTCTTTTCGAGTCCTTCTCAGCCCTTAGACACCTCAGCGTCCTCCCAAGTACATCGCCACTTTCTTCAGAGGGCACTTCTTGAATTTTATTTTGGGGGCCAGGCCTTTTCTCCTGCCAGGGAGAAAAATGCCAGATGAATGGCTGTGGGTGAGAAAATCCGAGTGTGCCTGGGGGTGGGGTTTTGTGGAAGGGCCACCCACCTGTCACGGCAAGGCAGGCATGTGTGCCGTTTATATGGGGATGGTTTTACACAGGATGTGGGCTCCACACCAAGGGCCATTGAGACAAACGTGAGATAATAATTCCCCTGTCAGTTCTTTCTCCTCTTGATTGTAACAGAGGGAGAGTCGCAGTCAGGTGCTAGTCTGACGTGCGTTGCTGTTAGCAGCCAGTCACCAGCTGTGACCTGGAGGAAAGAGGCAGGCCGCCATCTTTCTGTCAGCAGCAGTGTTAGAAGCTCGTAAAGCGTGTTCACTTTATAGTTATCACCTGCTGATGACAGTGTGGCACTCATTTTGTAATTATTATAGTGATGTAAAGTTTCTTTTAAAATACATTTATTTGACTAAATCATAGTAAGGTGAGTTGAAGTGTTAAATGCTAGAGTAGCGCTGGGATATAGCGAAACTTGTGGTGCCAAAATGGAAATGCTTGAAGTTTGAGGGATACTCTAGATTGTTCTGACGGGTAATTCTGTTTGCACATCGCTCCTTCCCAGGTCTTGGTCTTTACTGATTGTTCCCTGGACGACTTTGAAAGGAGATGTTTCTCTGGTGTTCTGAGGGCCCTCTTATTTCAGTATGACTTAGGAAGGGAAGAAACGTGGACAGGTATCGGAGTCTGTCATCTTGAACTGGAATTTTGTCTGGAGCTGTCTTTTTGGTTTCATTGCTTTTATCCAATTCTTGAATCCGCTTAGAATTCATTTTAGTGTTTTTAGAGTTTAAGTGGGTGTTTTGTGTTCCTACTGACCTGCCAGTCTTGGCACCAGTGGTTTAAGATGTTTAGTAGCGTCTCTGTACACAAATGGATTAGGTGCTAAAAGGCTGTGTGTACAAGTCCAGGCTTAAAAGACTTTCTGCTTGGTTCTCTATTTTTTTTTAATTAATTTATTTTATTTGGAGGCTAATTACTTTACAATATTGTAGTGGTTTTTGCCATACATTGACTTGAATCATAGACTTTCCCACCAGACAGGAGTGGAAGAGATTTCTTGGATCATCAAACTTGAAAATCAGACTTAGGTTTCTCTGCCTTGCAGATATGTTTGGTTTGTGTCTCCCGCACCCCACCCCACCCCGATAGAGCAGTTTTATGGATGTCTTTGTGGGGACAGTCACCAGAAGGCACTCGCTGTCCTCCACTTGATCACTGAGGGTATGTTTTCATCAGGTTTCCTTCCAGGAGACTCATAGTCCTGAACAGTAAAGCAAGGTGGATGCTGAAGGCATCCCTCCCAAGAGGCACAGGTTTCTGCCTTTTCATGGACTTCCACACATTAGCTTAACCCCTTTTCGATGAAAAAGCTTAAGTGACTTCATAAAGCACCAAGTCACCCCATTCTTGGGGGACCCCTGAGAAGTTTACCAAATAGTTAAGTATTCAGAAATAGGAAAACCAAACTGGTAGGATATGGCGGCCGCTCCTCCCAGGGGTGCGAACCACACCGGGGCTTTTGGCGAGTGTGCTGTGACATGGTGACTTGTGGGAACAGGCAGGGTTGCTGCCTTTTCGTTCCCCTCATCCCCACCCCCTGCAGCGCTCGTCAGCTACGATGCTCTGTAAGAGCCCACATGGCTACGCTTTGCAAGACCTGTGGTTAGTGTCTTCAGTACCTAAAAGATGCATATTTTTATTCAGGTAGGATTCACATAACATAAAACTCACCATTTTAACCGTTTGAAGGTGTACCGCTGTTTGCTTCCGGCCCATTTACAGTGTTGTGCAGTGGTCAGTCTCTTAATTTCGGACCATTTCTATCGCGCCCTAAAGAAGCACAGCTCCCACTAAGCAGCCCCTCGCATTCCACCCGCCCCCCCACGCCCCATAATCCACTTTGATCTGCTTTCTGTCTGCATTTTTGAATTCTGGGCACTTCATGTGTATGGAATCATCGTGTGTGGCTTTTTGTTCCTGGCTGCTTTCACTCAGCGTAATTTTTCAAGATTCTTCTATATTGTAGCCTCTGTCAGTAGCGTGTGTCCTTTTATGACTGAGTGATGGCCTGTTTCATGGGTGTACTTCATTCTGTTTATTCATCTGTTGATAAACATTTGGGTTCTTTCTACTCTTTTGGCTCTTAGGGTATGCTGTGATGAATATTCAGGTTTTTGTTTGAATATCTATTCTCAGTCCTCTTGAGTATATAACTAGGAGATGAATTGTTGGGTCATATGGCTACCCACTCTAGTATTCTTGCCTGGAGAACCCCATGGACAGAGAAGCCAGGTGACCTACAGTCCATGAGGTCACAGAGTTGGGCATGACTGAGTGACTAACACCAGGACACCATGGTAATTCTATGTTTAACTTTCTGAGGAACCAAAAAGGTACAGGTGAAGTATTAAAAATAGTAATAGTGAAAATCCCTTTGGACCATGGACTAGGATACAAAGATATCAGATTTTCTTGTTATATATTAGAAAACCTTTGCTTTGGGGTCAGGCAGAACAAGTTCAGATCTAAGCCCTTCTACTAACTAGCTGTGACCTTGAGGAAGTTATTTAACCTTTTTATCCTATTTTTTACCTAAGACATTCAGATAAGTAACTATTGCCTCAGGTACTGTAAGCATTCACTGAGTGCTTTTTTTAGCACAGTGCTTGGCATAAAGCACTCCACATGTACTGTAATAATTATTTTAGGGCAGTACACAGTCACCGTAGCCTGATGCTACTCATTGCCAAGGAGAGATGGCTGTGTGCCTCAGTCATGCCAAAGAGTTGAGGGACCCAAAAGGAGACACCCTAAACTTTGGTGTTTTATGTTGTCTTTCCCATAGATGCTTTGCATTTTTATTTTTAGATTAATGTATTGCCTGTCATTCTCAAAGTTTGTAACATCCCTGTTTTCAAAAGTGGAAGGACCCACTGCAAAGAAGTGACTTGTTTTTAACCTTCCATTTGATCCCTGCTTGGGTTCTCCATGGATGAACCACTTCCTGGTTCCACTTACAGAGGGGCCAGCAGATTGCTAGCGATTTGCCTTGTCTTGCTGCGTAAGGATTTAATGACACTTGTTACTGAATTAATAACTAGCTAAACCAAAATTATTTTTTCTAATTCTTAAAATATTTTCATAAAAAATTAAAACCTCCCATGAACAGATCACTCAGAGATTACCACTGTTAATACTTTGACAGATGCTTAAAAAAAAACCCATGTATGAACTGTTTTTTTAAAAGTGTTATATAATAATGCTACTAGAAATATTTTGCACTTACTTCTTAGGAACATGTCTCCAAAGCATGAAATATTTTTCTATACCTAGTTCTTAAAATTGAATATCATTCAATTTTATGGATAGGACAGTTTATTTTCCTATTGGATAGTCATGTTCCTAGTTTTTTCATGGTTACAAACAATGCTGTGATGAGTGTGTTTATAGCAAAAATCTTTTTGTATATTCATGATAATTACTTTGGGCTAAATTCCTAGATGTAGATTTTTTATTTTTTAACCAGAGATCTTATATATATTTTTAAAACCTTTGATCCGTTTAGCATTTAATAAAGTCAGGAAGCAAGAGTTACAACTGGACATGGAACAACAGACTGGTTCCAGATAGAGAAAGGAGTACGTCAAGGCTGTATATTGTCACCCTGCTTATTTAACTTCTATGCAGAGTACATTATGAGAAACGCTGGGCTGGAGGAAGCACAAGCTGGAGTCAAGATTGCTGGGAGAAATATCAATAACCTCAGATATGCAGATGACACCACCCTTATGGCAGAAAGCAAAGAAGAACTAAAGAGCCTCTTGATGAAAGTGAAAGAGGAGAGTGAAAAAGCTGGCTTGAAACTCAACATTCAGAAAACTGAGATCATGGCATCTGGTCCCATCACTTCATGGCAAATAGATGGGGAAACAATGGAAACAGTGACAGACTTTATTTTTGGGGGGCTCCAAAATCAGTGCAGATGGTGACTGCAGCCATGAAATTAAAAGACCCTTGCTCCTTGAAATAAAAGTTATGACCAACCTAGACAGCATATTCAAAAGCAGAGACATTACCTTGCCAACAAAGGTCCGTCTAGTCAAGGGTATGGTTTTTCCAGTTGTCATGTGCGGATATGAGAGTTGGGCTATAAAGAAAGCTGAGTGCCAAAGAATTGATGCTTTTGAACTGTGGTGTTGGAGAAGACTCTTTAAGAGTCTCTTGGACTGCAAGGAGATGCAACCAATCCATCCTAAAGTAAATCAGTCCTGAATATTCATTGGAAGGACTGATGCTGAAGCTGAAACTCCAATGCTTTGGCCACCTGATGTGAAGAACTGACTCATTGGAAAAGACCCTCATGCTGGGAAAGATTGAGGGCAGGAGGAGAAGGTGACGACAGAGGATGAGATGGTTAGATAGCATCACCGACTCGATGGGCATGAGTTCAAGTAAACTCAGGAGTTGGTGATGGACAGGGAGGCTTTGCATGCTGCAGTCCAGGAGGTTGCAGAGTCAGACACAACTGAGCGACTGAACTGACTGACTGACTGAACTGAAATACAGAGTCATGCGGGAAAGCCACTCTGAGGTGCTGTTTGAGATGAGGACTGGAGTGATGAGAACAGGCTGGACATGGGGAGAACGTTTTGAGTAGAGGCAGTAACGGGTGTAAAGGCCCTGAGGTATAGGACCTTCAGGAACAAGGTCATTCACATAAGGTGCTGTGGATGGGACTGTGTACTGCTGAGTAATCCATAAATGCTGGATAGTATTGGTAGTAAGATCAGAGCACAGGAATAGCCTGTCATTAACTGCCCAACAGTGAGTGTCCAGTTTTGTCTCGTGAGTGGACAAAAATTGGCGTAGTAGAATACACAGATAATTGTACAGTGAATTGTACATGCGAATAGAGTTGCACAGCACATTTTTCTTTATTGTTGTGAATTACATTGATTTGCTTTGCATTCCTGGTTTAACTTCACTTAGTTGTGACTATTATCTTTTTTGTGTATAGCTGGATTCAATTTGCTAGTATTTTGTTGAGAATTTTGCATCTGTGCTTCTAAGAGATAATTGGTATGTTATTTTCTTTGAGTGTCTTGGTCTTTTTTTGGTATGAGTGTAGCATTGACTTCATGAAATGAATTCAGAAGGGTTCTCTCCTTTTCTGCATGGTGGATGAGTTTGTGTAGGGTTGGTTTTCTTTTTCCTTTAAGTGATTGGTACCATTCATCAGTGAAACTGTCAGGCCTGGTGTTTTCTATGTTGGAAGACATTTAGCTGTGAATTGTTTCTTCATTTCTATAGGTCTGTTCAAGTTATTCATTTCTTTTTGAGTGAGCTTTGATAGATTGTATCTCTCAAGGAATTTGCCTGTTTTATCTTAAGTTGTCAAATTTGTGGGCAAAATGTTGTTTCTGATATTCCCATATTATCCTTTAAAAATTGTTTATGATAAAAGTACATACATAAGATTTAACCATTCTAACCATTTTTAAGTGTATGCTCCAGTGCATTAAGTGCATTTTGCAATGCTGCTGCTGCTGCTAAGTTGCTTCAGTCATGTCCGACTCTGTGCAGCCCCACAGACGGCAGCCCACCAGGCTCCCCCGTCCCTGGGATTCTCCAGGCAAGAACACTGGAATGGGTTGCCATTTCCTTCTCCAATGCATGAAAATGAAAAGGGAAAGTGAAGTCGCTCAGTCGTGTCCTACTCTTAGCGACTCCATGGACTGCAGCCTACCAGGCTCCTCCGCCCATGGGATTTTCCAGGCAAGAGTACTGGAGTGGGGCGCCATCGCCTTCTCCGTTTGCAATGCTATAAACCGCTTATTAGGCTCTTAATGTCTGTGGCATCTGTAGAGATGCCCCCCTCCTTTATTTCTCTTTTTTTTTTCCCCCGATCAGTCCTGCTAGAGGTGTATCCATTTTATTGATCTTGTCAAAGAGTTAGCTTTTAGGTTCATTGATTTTTTTTTTTCTGTATTATATTTTGGTTTTCTATTTCATTGATTTCTGCTTGTAATTCTTTTCATATGCCTGGTGAGGGTTTAGTTTGCTTGTCTTTTTCTAGGTTTATTAAAGCTTGTAGCCTTTGTCATTATTTGAGACCTTTTCTTTTCCTGTATAACTATTTAATGTTATAAATTTCCTTACTTTGCCGCCCACAGATTTTGCTTGTTTTTTTTTATTCTATTAACATATATTCTGTTTTACCTTGTGACTCCCTCTTTGACCCAGATATTATTTAGAAGTTTGTTGTTTAATTTTCAAGTCCAGTTGACCCTTGAACAACATGGGGGTTAGGAACACTGACCCCCATGAAGTTGAAAATCCAGGTTTAAGTCTATAGTCAGCCCTTCATATCCATGGTTCTGCATCTGTGGATTTAACCAACAATGGATCATGTAGTGCCATATTATGTATTTATTGGGGGGGGGAAAATCACATAGGTGAACCCTTGAAGTTCAGATCTGTGTTGTTCAAGGGTCAACTGTATTTGGGAGATTTTCCATCCATCTTTCTGTTGTTGATTTCTAGTTTTAATTTTGTGGTAGTCAGGGAATATACTTTGTATGATTTTAATTTCTTTAAATTTATTGAGGTGTGTTTTATGGCCCAGAATATGGTTGGTCTATCTTGAGGAATGTTCCATATGCATTTGAAAAAAAAATGTGTAATTTTCTATTGTTGGGTGGGTGTTCTATAAATGTCCATCAGGTCACATTGATTGATACTGTTTTTCAAGTCTTCTATATTCTTACTGATTGATATAATAGTGTATTGCAGTGTGGGTGTCTTAAACAACTGAAGTTTATTTGCTTTCAGGACAGGAGGCTGGAAGTCCAAGATGAAAGGGTTGGTGAGGCCTTTCTCCTTGACTTGTGATGGCTGTCTTCTCCCTGTGTGCTCACATGGTCTTTCCTCTGTATCTGTGCAGCCCTGGTGCTTCCTTCTCTTATAAGGACAGATTGGATTAGGACCCCACCTTAATGACCTCATTTAACCTTAAATTACCTCTTTAAAGACCCTTTCTCTTCAGTTCAGTTCAGTGCAGTCGCTCAGTCGTGTCTGACTCTTTTCGACCCCATGAATTGGAGCACGCCAGGCCTCCCTGTCCATCACCAACTCCCGGAGTTCACTCAAACTCAGGTCCATTGAGTCGGTGATGCCATCCAGCCATCTCATCTTCTGTCGTCCCCTTTTCCCCCTGTCCCCAATCCCTCCCAGCATCAGAGTCTTTTCCAGTGAGTCAACTCTTTGCATGAGGTGGCCAAAGTATTGGAGTTTCAGCTTTAGCATCAGTCCTTCCAAAGAAATCCCAGGGCTGATCTCCTTTAGAATGGACTGGTTGGCTCTCCTTGCAGTCCAAGGGACTCTCAAGAGTCTTCTCCAACACCACAGTTCAAAAGCATCAATTCTTCGGCGCTCAGCTTTCTTCACAGTCCAACTCTCACATCCATACATGACCACTGGAAAAACCGTAGCCTTGACTAGACGGACCTTTGTTGGCAAAGTAATGTCTGTGCTTTTGAATATGCTATGTAGGTTGGTCATAACTTTCCTTCCAAGGAGTAAGCATCTTTTAATTTCATTTAACCTTAAATTACCTCTTTAAAGACCCTTTCTCTTAATGCAGTGGAATTGGTGGTGAGAGCTTCAACACATGAATCTGGAGGAGAGCAGTGGACATTTCGGTCCATGACACTGATTTTCTGTCTACTTGTGTCACTGATTGCTGAGACAGGAGTGCTGAAGAGTCCTACTATAATTGTGGATTTATCTGTTTCTATAAGTTTTTGGTTCATGTATTTTGAAGTGTTTTCTCAGCTCTCAAGTTCTGTGATTCACTGTGTACCCCTCTCCATGTTTTATTATGAAAAATTTCAAACATGCTGAAAAGTTGAAGAATGGTTGTAATAAACACACATACCTACCACATAGATTCTCCAGGTAACATTTTGCACATTTGTTCTATTAAATATCTGTTTTCTGTTTCATCAGTTTGTCTTATTTTTTTGATGATTTCAAAATAAGTTGTAGTCACTTATTTCTAAACACTTAACGTGTACATGTTGTTAACTAGAATTTAATCATTGTTTCAAGTTCTTTTTTTTTCCTTAAAGTAAACTTCATATGGTGAAATGTACAGGTCTTGAGTAAATCTTGCTGTATACAGTAACACTGTATACTTTCCCTGTGATGTAGGACTTCTTGGACAATTGTATATTATCTTGTAGCTTTCCTCATTGGTTTTTTTGGGACCTCATTTTTGCTCACCTTAAGAGGAGAACTTAACGGTTCTCTGATTTAAGTACTCAGATCTGTATTTTTAGTGGTTTAGTCCTAGACAGAATGAAAATGGTTGAAAAAATAGGATCAGTTATTAAGTCAGTAAATAACTTATTTATTTTCAGTCTTTATTTTTAATTGTGGTAAAACATACGTAACATAAAATTTGCCATCTTAACCATTTTTTGGTGTATGGTTCTGTGGCATTAAGTACATTCACATTGTTGTGCATTTATCTCTAGAACTCTTTTCATCTTTGCAAAACTGAAACTCTATACCCATTAAACAGCTCCCTATTCTTCCCTCCCCCCAGCCCCTCGAAACCACCATTCTGCTTCCTGTCTCTGAATTTGACTACTTAGATAGCTCATATAAATGGAATCATACTTATCATTTTGTGTGTGGTTATCATATTGTGTGTGCTTATCATTTTGTATGTGACTTATTTCTCTCAGCATAATGTCCAAAAAGTTTATCCATGTTGTAGCATGTGAGGATTTCCTTCCTTTTAAAGACTGAATATAATTGAGTATATTCCATTATATGGATATACTGCATTTTATTTATCTACTTACCCATCATGGATGTTAGGTTGCTTTCACTGGTATTTAGTGAGCGTCTCTTAGACATTAGTCACCCTTCAACACACGAACATGTGTTGACTGCCTTTATGGACCTGATCCTGCTATAGGCAGGGATACTGAGGGATACTGCAGCAGTGAACATATAGACAAAACTTCTGCCTTCAGGAAGCTTATATTCGAGGTGGGAGGGAGGTTCAGGGTGGGGAACACATGTACACCCATGGCTGATACAGTCAGTGTATGGCAAAAACCACTACAATGTTGTAATTAGCCCCCAATTAAGATAAATAATTAAAAAAAGAGAAGCTTATATTCTAGTGGGGACTGAGGATGGGAGATGGGCAGTACCCAAAGAAATGTATTTCTTGATTCCAAATTGTAATTTTTCTCACATTTTAGTGTTTCTAGCCTTGGGTTGTATTTTACAATTGGTGCCATCTTAGAATTACATTTGACAGTGTTTCTTTTTTAGTAACACCTAAAATAATGATGTATCTTACAGTCAGTTTGAATCATAGATTTGATGAATCACTATTTAATAAGTCACTTGTTGATAAGTGCTATGAAAAAATAAACTAGAACAAAGGAGAGACAGAATCACATGGGGTGGCCACAGATAAGATGACATTTGAGCAGAGTGTGTGTTCAGTACAGATATTTTTTTCATAGCAGGACTTCCTACCTGAAGGACGTAGTGTGTTGGTTAATACTCTGTTCTCACTGTGGACCGGTAACAACTTGTGGACTGGTGACTTTGAGTGGCACTGGTGAGAGGCTAGAGCCTTGGTAGGTGGGGGTGGAAGTGGGCTTAGAGAGTGCTCTGCAAGATGGGTGTAGATCTTGTAGGCAAGGTAAGGGTGAAGGTGACAGAATTTCCCAGCCTAGGAACTGGCAACATTTCTCCTACCGCTCACAACAAAAACTTTGGCGGCATCTTTGATTTCTCCATTTGCCCATGCTTTACACCCCATTAACCAGCAAATCCTGCTTGCTGTACCTTCAAAACATACTCCAGTTCTGACCAGTCTCACCTTCAAAACATACTTCAGTTCTGACCACTCTTACCTTCAAAACATACTTCAGTTCTGACCACTCTCATCTTCAAAACATACACCAGTACTGACCACTTTCACCACCCCAACCCAAATCACCCTGGTCCAGGCTGTGATCATCTCTTGTCTGGATTATCATGGTGGCCTCCTTCCTGGTCTCGCTTCTTGTCCATTTGCCTTCCTATGGGGTATAGCAGCCAAAGCGATCTTGTGAAAACACGTCTGATCGTGTTAATCATCTCCTTAGCCTCCCCCAGAGCATCCTGCCACCCTCTGAGGAAAGGGTCGAGTCCTTGTGGCCTTTAAGCACGCTCCACTGTTTGCTCCTCAACTTCTCTGACCTTATATCCTGCCTGTCAGCTCTGCACGCATTCTCCTCTTGGCCATCCTGGCAGCCTTACTTCATCGTGTGGAGCGTGTTTCTGTCTCACCCCTTGGACTTGCTCTTCCATCTGCCAGAAACACTGCTCCCCAGGCACCTCCCTGGGCGTCTGCTCATACCTCACCTTGTCAGAAGGGCCTTCTAAGCTCCCTGTTCCCTCCCCACCAGCACTGTTTCCCCCTACACCAGGGCAGGCTAGTTAGTTAGGCTGCAGCAGCCAACAGCTTTAAAACGTCAGGGGTCTGCAGCGACAAGCTTTGTTTCTCACTGATGGCCTCCCTCTCTGTGAGTCACCCAGGAGGATCTCTCCCACTCTGTCTTCCATGCTGGGATCTGACTCATAGCCGAGCCTCCATCTTGAGCACTGGCCCAGGTTAAGGACAGTCACTGGCTGTCCGGTGTTTGCCTGGGAGTGACGTCATGTTGAGTTGGCCACATCATGTTGAGTTGGCCACATGATGTTGAGTTGGCCAAAGCAGGTCACATCGCCATGTCCCACTTCAGTCAGGGGCAGGTGTGGGTGGGCAGCAGTCCTGTCTCTTACCTGGAAAGAGAGCAGGAAGTCCATGGTAGGTCACACAGCCTCGCTCTTTACCCTGCTTAATTTTCCCGTAGTATTTATTTCTATCTGTCATGATACGTATTTAGCTCACTTTGTGTATTTTCTTTTCTCCACTGTCTAGACTGTAAGCACCACAGGGGAGGAGCTTTGTCCATCATCTGTTGCTGTATCTTAGGGCCTTGGGATGATGCGTGGTCCCCAGCAGCAGGAGCTTGTTCATTGTAGAGATATGAGTGAGGACACCAGAGCGCACTGTCCCTTTATTCATATGGTGACATGTAAGCCACCGAGAATGTGGAGCAGGAAGGTTAGTGGAGAAAAGCAGTAGCGTTGCTGCTCAGTGGAAGTGTCCATTTGAGATCTGAGACCATGAACCTACAGTGGTTCCTACAGGCTGCAAGGAAGAGGCAGGAATAAACGATGGGGCCCATTTCACAAGCATAGATGAAGTCCAGGGTCAAGAAGGAAATTTTCAAGGCGCACCTTCATCACCCATGCGCGACCCTCAGTTCTGTCTGAACGGTAAGGGAGGAGCTTGCCGCAGTCATCACCTGGGATGGTGATTGCGGTGGTTGGAGGAGTTTTCCCTGCCTTCATTCTTTAATAGGATTTCTGAGGGAGCTTCTCTTCTCTTCTCTTCATTTCACAGGTTAGGAGAACTGTGGGTGAAATAGCGCTCGATAGAACTGCTCAGGCTCACAGCTGTAGTGCTTCCCTGTATATTTGAGTTCCTGGGCGGAGGGGGCTCCGTTTTCTAGAGGGTGGGGAGCTCTGTTAGCTTTTCGATTCCCTGGAGCCTTGATTGCATCTTAGTGGTGGAGGCAGTATGCAGCGACTTTACCCGTGGTTTGAGTTTAGCTGTTGGTAAGACCTTACCAGAGAGGAAATAGTTGGGCTATTTTTATATGCATAAACAAGTGCGGTAACCACACCACCAGCTGTGACCAGTGGATTCTTTCCCAGGGAATTTATTATGAATACCATTGAAGTGCGCTTCACATGATCTGAGAGTGTCCCTTTTGGTGACACTTTCCTGTGGTCTTGAGTGTTGATGATCTGTATATTTCATTCCCTCAAGGAGCTGTGCTAGGCTTTATAGCCAGCATTCAGAAGCATATAGAAGAGAATCATATTGAAGATTCTTCCTTGGGAATCTTTAATGTAGTCAGGAAGGCAAAGTTCCAGACCCTGACTGGTAAAGTAGTATCTGGAGACAGGGGTGCGGGGTTGGGGAAAAGCCCCCCCTAAAATGGAAGAGACTGATTGGAAGGAAGTGGAAACCAAGCTGTCATTTGAAGGCTGCGTGAGATTCAGACAAGGCTCTGGGGGTGCCCGTTGTGGAAAATCTCAGCAGGCCACTGCAGTCAGCCATGTTAGCACTTTTAACCGTTTCTTAAATTTCCCTGGTGGCTCAGATGGTAAAGAATCCGCCTACAATGCAGGAGTCCCGGGTTCAATTCCTAGGTCAGGAAGATCCCCTGGAGAAGGGAATGGCAACCCACTCCAGTATTGTTGCCTGGAGAATCCCATGGACAGAGGAGCCGTGCAGTCCATGGGATTGCAGAATCGGACACAACTGAGCAACTTAAATTTCTTAAAATAAATGTTTATGTACGTGAATCCCAGTCATGCTCAAGAGCTGACTGGTCAGTTTGATGGAAAGCATGCTTGTCTGTTTCTTTACACTTCAGTGGCTGCTTTTCTGAAAGGTAGTCTATGAAAGTAAACTTGGTTTGGTTTCATATAAAAACCAGATGACAACGAAGCCCCTGTCAGCAGATTCCATGCGTTTCCCGGTGCCCTTTGATCACTTACCTCTGCAGGACGATATTTTGAAAATGTATGTAAATAAGAATTAAATTCCAGAGCATGTGAACTTTGTCTTTATCCTAATTCAAAAGAAGTGAATTCTCTTGCTCTTCACTCGTATAGTCTTTAGAATCTTAGGGACAGGCGTTCTGAAAGCCATGTTGTTTTCCCCCCAGACAAGGCACCTGTGTCCAAGTGTCTTCTACTGGTCCCCAGCGCCCTGTCCCTCCTGCTGGCCCTCGTCCTGCCGCACTGTCAGAGGTTCTTCGTGTACGACCTCCAGGCTGTCAAGGACGACTTCCAGGTGAGCGCCGCCCCACTGGCTCTGGGAGAAGAGAAAGCAAGCCTCTTGTCTCCGATTTGCCCTCCTTTCTGCCAGTCTCAGTGTCTCATAGCCTCTCAGTTTGTAAGAAATATTTATTATTATTATCCCATTAACAAGTCATTTTTCCAGTTGTATTTATTGATAATTTTCAGCAAAGCAGATTATAATGAAGCAGTTGCAGTATTTCCAGTTTCCTTTTGCACATTTCTTTTCAACTTCACCTTTTACTATGGAAATGTGATTTTTCATTTCAAGAGATTTAAACAGTGTTATATCTGTTTTGTTGGTATGATTAGTTTGCATACTTAACATTTGCAGAAACTTGCCTCAGTTTGAGCATCTGTTAGATGTGCTAAGCTCTCTCAGCTCTAGCAGATTGTGAGTATGTGAATTTCTTTTATGGTGGTGGTTAAATCAATAAGAAGTTTCTCTTGGATTTTTGCCCCACTCTCCCCAAATCTCTATGTATTCATCACCCGGGAAGCTCTCAGAGGCCTGTCCTTTTAAGGCTTTTATGGAGATTTATTACACAGGCATGCAGGTGTGCTAAGTTGCTTCAGTCATGTCTGACTCCTTGCGATCCCGTGGACTGTAGCCTGCTGGGCTCTTCTGTCCATGGGGATTCTCCAGGCAAGAATACTGGAGTGGGTTGCCCTGCCCTCCTCCAGGGCATTACACAGGCAGGATTGATTACATCACAGGCCATCTGTAAGTTGACCCACCTTCCAGCTCCTCTACTCCTGAGGTCAGGGCGTGGGACTGAAGGTTCCAACCTTCTAATCACAGGGTTGGTTTCCTGGAAGCCAGTCCCCATTTTTAAGTGCTTCCAAAAGTCACCTCATTAATCTGACAAAAGACACCGTGATGGCTTTCTTCACTTTGGCAATTCTAAGGGCTTTAAGAGTTCTGTGCTAGAAATGGGCAAAAACCAAACATATATTTTTAAATGTGTGTGTGTGTGTGTGTGTGTGTGTGCGCGCGCGCTCAGTCATATCCAACGCTTTGCGACCCCATGGCCTGTATTGTAGCCCCCCAGTCTCCTGCAGAGCTGGTTGCTGTTTGCTTCTCCAGGGGATCTTCCTGACCCAGGGATCAAACTTTGGTCTCTTGCATCTCCTGCACTGGCATGTGGTTTCTTTACCAGCTGGGCCACCAGGGAAGCCCCATTTCTAATTTATAAATCACAGTATCACAGAATGTTAGTGCAAATTATGGTTATAATTGCCACCTTTCCTTTGTTAAATTCTTGATTAGCCATTTTAAGCATGATAGTCCATTCTTTTCTTAAAAACATTTTAATTTTTCATTTATTTGTCTTTTAGGGGCATTTCTCTAGTTGCGGCGAGTGGGGGCTGCTCTCCAGCTGCAGTTCTCGGGCTGCGCGTTTCAGTGGCTTCTCTTGTTGGGGAGCAGGGGCTCTGGGGCGGGGGCTTTAGTCGTCGACTTGCAGTCTCAGTCGTTGTGCACTGGCTTAGTTGCTTCAAGGCATGTGGGGTCTTCCTGGATTAGAAATTGAACCCACCTCTCCTGCATTGGCAGGTGTGTTAATCCATTCTTGAGCATGACGCTTTTTCTTCATAAGGATGTCATTAATGCCATTGCTCAGGTGGGCTTCACCAGGTTCCTATGACTGAGTTATTTATCTATACTACTGCTTTCTGTGGGAATATCGTAGAGCTTCCGTTATGATTTCAGTTGCTGTAATAGAATGGTTCTTAACCCTGTCCATGCAGTAGAATCACCTACATAACCATTTTTCTTTCTTGATGCCCAGACCTTGCCCTAGACCAGCTGAGTCAGAGAGCCTAAGAGTTGGTGTACTTTTTAGAAAGATCCCCAGGGGATTCTAGCATCTGGCCAGCCCTGAGAAACATTGCTCATAAGGGAGTGTCAGGGCCCTGAGGCCCCGAGTTGGCGCCTTTCCGATCACGGGGTGGTGTTACTTTGGTTCATCTGGCTAAGTTGGCACCAGTCCCATTTTCCTGGACCACTCTGTGGGCATCTGTGCTCTAGGGCTGGGACCTGCCTGGGTAGAGGACAACCATCCTCTGTCCAGGAGTGAGAATAGCCCCACTCTCCTGCCAGAACCTCCTAGGATTCCCTCAGTATGCGTCTCTTAAGAGCTGCTACAGAGATGGAGAGTTTCAGTTCTGCCTTGGGAGATCTGAGCTTAGAGTGTTAAAAATAAGCAGTCTGAAGTAAACATGATAAATTTGCTAACGAAGAGACCCCCCAACAGAGCTTACTCATATTTGTTATTCTTTTTTAATTCCCCATCTATAGATCTGGAGGTTGATTTCTGGAAGAATAATTTGCCTTGATCTGAAAGATACTTTCTGCAGTAGTCTGCTTATTTATAATTTTAGGATATTTGAAAGAAGATATGGAAGCAGAAAATTTGCAGTAAGTTTTTATGTATTTTCCCATTGTTACTTCGGTTACGGGGAAAAGATATTTGTTTTCTTATTTTTAAGTAGTTTTGTTCGCTTGGTGTTATTTTTAACAGTTGTCTTTTTATTACATAATCCTCTGTCTGACTTAGAGCATGGACATTAACCAAAGAAATATTTGAAATTGAAGCTTTTAGCGTAATAAAATAATAATAATGGTGAAAATAGATAATAATATCAGTGCCAGTGGGCAATAACCACTTTAATTAGGACTTTTAATATAGTTCTAATCACTTAATTTGCTTAATGGTTTGTGCATTACTTGTAAAAATGAATCATGCTATAAATATCTTTTCTTCAGCATACTTAGAAATTATGGAAGTTAATAACATTTGATCAATATGGTTTTAATCCCTCATTTTGAAAAGTCTTTTGGAACAAAAAGAAACTTTAAAAAAATATGTGTAAACCTGAGTTGGTTTTAATTGAATAAAGGTTATTTTTAGAAGTCTCTTCCCTCTAATGTTCTTCCTGTTTTGTTTTTAGTCCTTTTTGCTGGGCTCCTGGGTTTTGTCAGTGGTGGGTGACTTCATCCTTGTTGAAGCTGTGCGGTATTCCTTTGGTGTCACTATGGCCAGGAATTTGCCTTCTGGATTGTAAGTAGCTCCTAAAGATTAGCTTAATTCATAACTATGTAAATCTGATTAAAGCATTATTGTACTTGAAAGTCAGTAAAAGAATATTTTAAACTTTTAGATGTAGTAAAAATTGATTTTATATGTAAAAAATCCAGTGTATACATACAGTTTCATTATGTTCTTGAAGCAGATAAAATAGATCTGAAAAATAGATTTTATTCTCAGTCTTTTTCAAGTCTCATATTTTAGAGAATTTTAAATGAATTTTTTGTTCTGGTCCTGAAGATAGAATTGTGTTTTCATAGTTAAATTTCGTCTTTGTAACTTTAACTACTTAAACACAAAAATATAACATTTAATTAGATTCAGTTAGGAAACAAAATTAATTTGTGTGAAGTTAGGCTTCTGAAGAATGATGCTTTTGTAAAATGGTATTGTTGATAAATTTCCGCCAAATATAAAAGAAAATAAATAGGTTATGACTTTGTGCCCAATCTGCAGCGGGCAGCCTAACTTGTAGAGTGTTTGTGCTTTCATATTGTGTTGGTCTTCTTTAAAAACAAAATGAAAAAACATGTATTAGTTTGTGAAATAACTAGCAGCAAGGAGCAGAGTTGTTAACACATACAAATGATACTGAAACATCTCTGAATGAAGTTTCTGAGGCTGTATTTAAGAGATGAGATACTGTGAAATAAAGACAGCGTATATTAAAAATTCATGTGTATTAATTTAAGCCTTATTTTAATTTTCAGTATGCGTTTTTGAGAACTATTAGGCTATGCAAGTATCTTGATCCAGCTTCACTTTGGATCTGTATTTTTGAAATACGGCTAGTGATCTAATAGCTCTCACACTTACATCATTAATACTTAACAGTTGTAGTGGACTTACTGAATTATTGGCATGAGTGTCGATTTTTAGTTGTCTTATGAATGTTTAATTCTGAATAATCTTTTAGTGGAGACAGATAAAGTTCTGTGTCATAATTATGCAGTTTTTGAGCTTCATGGGTTGTGATTGCAGTTAGATTAAGAAGTTCAGCTATTCTGCTATTGTGGAAGATGGTGTAGTCATTAGGAATGATGCTGTATTGATTCAGAAAATAAGCAGCATTACTGAATCATTAGTTTTTCCCACACATTTCTCATCGAGACCAATTCTTTTGGTTCTTTCTAAGACCTGTTGAGTTGTGGAAAGGTTATGCATATCAGGTATGTTTGTGTTAGAATGAATTTAGGGGGTAGGTAGTGACATAGCTTTTGATTATTATTTACGTTATCTTCTTGTGAGGACTTTCTTTTCTATTGTACATAGAGTGGAGTGACAGTTATTTCTTTGTAATGAATGACATTTCTTTATGGAATCCTAACTGGTACATATAAGGAATATTGATTCAGTTTTGAAATAGGTGGTAATGTGTGTGTGTGTGTGTTTAACCAATTCTTAAGGCAAGAAGGCATTTGCCTATTTATATCTTAACTGTAGCAAGAATTGCAAATTTGGGTAAATTCAAAAGTTATAGGATCCCCTTTGGAAGACTGGATGTTAATTCAGACATTACCTAAATGAAACAATATTTCCCTTTCTGTTTTTATATGGCTTATTTGAATCTTGAAGCATTCTCAAACATAGACTTCTTGGAATATAAATCTTTACTTCAGTAAGTAAACTTTGCATTTTATAAATGTATCTTTTACGTGATGGTAGCAAAGCTTCAAAAACTCAGGAAACTTTTTGGTCAGTGTGGTGTATGTGCATTATGTGCCATATTTTCCATATAATATTTTTTTCTTTCTCATCAGTGCCAAATTTATCTGCACTCCCAACAGTTCTTCACTTCTTATTTAATTGTGTCTCTCTTTTTAAAGCTCACCACTATTAAAACTATAAAGGTCATCAGTGACCAACTGATTTCTGAAGCCAGTGGCTCGTTTTCACTTGTCTTATTTGACCTTCCAATAGCACACTGTATGCTTTTGGCATCCCATTATTTCATGAAATAACCTGCCCTCCTGAGTGCTAGCATGCTACTGTCTCCTGGTCCTTTCTGAGCTTATTTATTAACTCTTGGCAGCTTCTTTCTCACACTTACGCCAAAAGCTTCCTCTACGCCATCTTGTCCACTCTCATGACTTCAGCTATCGTTAACATCTGTTGTTCGTGTCCCAGTTCTCCATTTCCAGTTCATATTACTTTCCTGATCTTTACTCGTATTTCCTAATGACTTCTAAGACTCCGAGAAAATTCGTCGTGTTCAGAAGCTCTCACCTCCTCTGATCACCTCTCTTTCTGTGCTCTCATCTCCTCCTCCTTCTGTACTCTTTAATTAAAGGCATTTCCATCTACACAGTCATCCAAGCTGGAACTCTTTCCCTTTTGTCGTCGTTGGAGTGGGTCACTGAGCCTTATTCATTCGAAGTGCTTGTGAATCACCCCCTCATTATATATTGTCGTAATCTCAGTCTTAACTAGTCTTTAACTTTTCTTGCCTAGAATTTTATAATAATTCTCTAACTAGTCTACCTGTCACCTCCAAAGCATTTCATGCATTGTTTTCAGAAGTTGTCTTTCTAAAATAGAAGTTTGACCATACTAATCTTCCTTTTAAAAACCTTTAGCTCTTTATTTTCTTCAGAATGATAATCAAACTCCAAGATGGCATCAAGGCTGTCTGGAATAGTGTGAATGGCTTAGGCTTTGCCATCACGTAGACCAGATATAATTGAGGTTTCCTCGCTCTGCCGTGTGTTGTGTGTCGTCATGAGCAAGTTACTTCTCGAGTTCTATTTCCTGAGCTCAGTTTGTAGAAAATCCTCATATGTAAACTGGGGGGTCTGTACTTGACAGGGAACTAAATAACCTATGCAAACATCCTAGCAGTAGTAACTTCCCCATCCCGTATGTGTGTGTGTATATGTATATATATTTTTTCTTTTCCTTCAAAGCCCTTATAATCTGACCCCAATCCAGAGTTTCCCATTGTCATTCTTGACCTGCTGTGTATTTATATTCTTGTATCTGCTTGGTTTTCTTTCTGCACCCTGTTGTCCTTCAGCAGGATTATTCGTCCTTTTATGTATAGTCCAACACATTTATTAAAATCCCTGTTAGCGTTGATTGCTTCGCATCATCACAGTCATTATCTGGGCCTCCTTGTGCCGCCCTCCTAGCCCACTGAGGGCAGACCAGCTTTCTGTTATGTACTCGCTGCCTCACCCTCACGAATGTTGAAGGGGTAGCCTTGGTTGTAGTGTAGCCCCTTAAGACTGTAAGGTGAGGTCTTTGAACCACAGACATGTTCATCTCTTTTTCTTTACAAAGAAACTATACCTGGCATGTAATAGATTCTCATGACTGTTACTTGATAATTGGACAACGCAACCATTAGGTTGTGAAAGTAGCTATATATTAGTTTCTTCCAGTAACCCATGCTTATCACACACCTGTCCTTACATACCTATTATTTTTTTTCATTGTTAGTATTTATATGTGGATGTTATATAGTTTCCCAGAATCAAATCACTCCAGAATAAGTAGAATTTGAAGTTTTACATATCATATTAAAGTGTATCTGATTACAATGCTGAATAAAATTATTTTTAATTAACTGTGTTTTTGTTTTATTGTGAGAACCGTGACATACATTTTCGCTTTTTTGAATTTGTGTTGATAAAGACTTTAGTTGTATCATGTGCTCTCAAATTCTTCTCATCAAGAAAAGTCATTGCAGAGAAGTTGCATTTAATAAATTATGTAAGAGCAGATTAATCTGTATAGGTGAGAGTAGGCTGTGATTGTATAGCACATATTGAATAGAGGTTTCTCTTGTTTTAGCAATATTCACTTAATGATATTTAAGTGTCTTGCTCACTTGACTAATAAAGCTAAAAAATTCAAGTGGTTTTCTCTCAGTACCATCTTGACTCCTTTTCGTTATGTAGCTATGAGAATGTTTACATTCTGTGAGCTTGTTTGCTTTTTACTATTGAAAAATTGGTTCTTGACATGAAAGGAGAGCTAAACTTGGTTTCTAATGCTTGTGCTTTAGCTGAGCAAGTCACATAACCTCTGTGGACCTCATTTTCTTTATATTTAAAGCAGAAGGACTAGACTGGAAGACCATCTAAGAGATCTTCTGGTATGAAAATGCTATTTTATGATTGGGTTCCTTTGTGTTTATCTCTTTTTTTTTAAGAATATTTATTTTCCCATGTTATAGAAATATATTTATAGCCAGTGCATTTATCTGATTCTTAGTCCCATTAGGAGATGATCATGCTAAGAGTCATGCAGGCTATTCGGCAAAGAGGAAGTTACTGCTGACTCATTTATGTGCTTTCATAATATTTAGAATAATATGTTTACAGATTATAGTTGACTTCCTTTCCTTTTTAAATGGAGAAGTCACTTGGTTACTTCGTTAGGAGGAATTAAATGATAAGGCTTGGATATGAATCCAAGGCTAAGTTTTACTAGTCTCTGACTAGTAAAACGGTCAATCCTAAAGGAAATCAACCCTGAATACTCATCAGAAGGACTGATGCTGAAGCATCAATACTTTGGCCACCTGATATGAAGAGCCCACTCGTTGGAAAAGACCCTGATGCTAGGAAAGATTGAGGGCAAAAGGAAAAGGGGGCAGCTGAGGTTGGGATGGTTAGAATAGCATCACTGACTCAACGGACATGAATTTGAGCAAAGTCTAGGAGATGATGGAGGACAGAGGAGCCTGGTGTGTTGTAGTCCATGGGGTCACAAAGAATAGGACGTGACTTAGCTACTGAACAACATATTTCACCATATAGCAGAAACCTCATGTCATGGGAATGAACTTAGATTATTGGGCAGAAATAGGGTCTCAGGTTCGGTTTCCCCCACTAGTCTGAAGTAGAGTCTGGTGCATACTAGGCTCTCAGTAAGTATTTATTGAGTGGCTGTAGTCTGTTTCCGAAGGAAAATGAATTCAGTGGAGGGGAGGGCTGATGGCGATGACCTGTATCACCCCTTGGGTGTTTGCTTCTGCAGATTTTGCTGTACATCAGTAACAGTGATGTGTTGAATACAGTTGTTTTTATAGGAATCCCAGAAGTTTTATGTTTAGAACACAAAGAACTGGACTTAGACCACCATTTCTGAGTGTAAATCAAACCAAAAGGAGCTGCATCTAGTTGGAAAATAATTCAAATTATTTCAAACAGTAGCTCAATTATTTGAGATCAGGTAATTCTCATTTGCACATAGGGTTAAATCCAAACACTCAATGATGTATTTAGATAAGGCTTGAATCTGAAACAGGAATTGGATGCTTTTCTCCCAATCATTCATGCAAGTGTTTTATGTAAGTTTTTAATATAAAAATAATGAACTAGAATGTTTCAATATATTTAATTATGCTACCACAATAATAAGATCCCACAAAAGAGGAAGGGTTTTTTAAGTTTATTTTATTGTTTTTTCCAGGAGAGAAGGGACTTGGTGATATCCTAGAGAATATCCACTGACCCTAACTAAGATAGATAGTAAAGTGTATTTAAAGAGCTTGAAGGCAAAACAGTGACGATTCATAACATTTCACTGTTTATGTTGCTTAGTGACCGTAAGCTACCTGAGCGGAAGCTCTTTCTGCGCACGCTCCGAAGGTAATTACGGTAGAGCATGACGCTAATGACTCGAGCCTGAAATTGTTTTGAAACGATGTAGTAGAGAATCACGTCCAGACAAGTGCTGAGGTTCATGAGGAAGGTGGTGAAGGCTCCCCAGGGGTTGTAGCTGTTCTCATCCCCTCCCAGCATCAGGAAAGCAAAGCAAATGTGGAAGGGCATGAAGCAGACCAGCACCTGCACCATCAGCGTGATGATGATCCGGATCGACTTCTCCTTGACCTTTGGCTTCAGCTTAGAGGTCTTACCGTGAAGGAGACTATGGATAATGACTAAGTAGCACCCAATCATGATGAACAGAGGAATCAAGAAAAAAAATATCAGTCGAGTGAAGTTCAGCGCGTTAATAGCTTTTAAGTAAATGATGTCAGAAATCTTGAGGCAGGTGGGGGGCGTGGAGGAGGCTGTGTCTGGGTCTTCATAGAGCAGCAGGAGGGGGATGGTGGTGGTCAGGGTCATTATCCAGACGCCCACACACGCCATCACGGCCTTGCACGTGTTTTTAAGTTCCTTGGCATATTTTGGCTGTACGATGGCCATGTATCTGTCAGCACTAATAAAGGCGAGAAGCCACAGAGCAATACTTGGGTAAAACACTGTGAGAGCCCCAAGAATCTGGCAAAAGTACTCTCCAAAAGGCCATTCACCTTTTGCGTAATAAAACATCCGAAAGGGTAAGCTCATTATAAATATCAAGTCCAGTAGTGCCACGTTCATCATATAGATGGTCACAGTGGTTCTCTTCTTGGTGGTACAACTGAAAACCCATAAGGCAGTGACATTAACAAATAATCCAATGATGAAGATGCAGCTGTAGAAGACGAGGGCTGCAATCTTGTATTCATCTGGATGTGGGTCTGGATGTGGGACGATAGGATGGCCAGGTTGAGCTTGACTGTGAAGGGTGGTCATCTTACAGCTCGTTGGTGGGCATGACACTTAGAAACTGTAAAAGAGAAATAGGAATGAAACCTTGGTTGAAAAACAAATGCTTAACATTCTTACATTCAGCTTGGCATGTCAGTGGATTTTGAGAGTACTTTATGTCATAGAGTCAATATACGTGTCTTAGTATTTGTTAAGAAATACACTCCCTGGGTGTTACTGCTAATATGTACTAGCCCATTAAGATGGTCTGGTGTGTCACAATGCACCGGCCAGTGTATTCATTTTCTGTCTCCCTATAGTATGGGACTGGGTAGCAGTTGTTCCTGTATTAGGTATCCTTTGTTTGGAACTACTTGGGGAAAGGCCATTCTGAATTTTGACTCTTAAGCTTGTCACTTTTTATCATCTTTATTCTGTTTAAATATTTGGTAACTCAGTAATGTCTGATTTTTATTCATTAAGTATAATTTTAATATATAATGGATTATTACTCATTAAATATAAGACATTAATGTATAAATTATGTATTAGAAAGTAAAGAAACCATACAGCTGGTTGACTACCGAATATTGAGTTCTCAAATGTCCTCATTTGAGAGCTGGAGGCTTTCCTTCTTACCGCTGTGTTGTCTGCACTGCCTGCTGCGTACACAGTAGGTGCTCAGTTTGCTGGATTGATGGCTGAGTGCAGGAAGGAACCTTTGGCAGGGTGACCCACAGTAGCTACTCTCTAGTTTGTCAAGGAAACATTGCTTAATTGGCCATTAAATCTACTTTTTTTTTTTAAGTGGCAAACAGTTCTTAATAGCATCATGTTCTAAGCTATCGTAGGTTAGAAACAGCAGTTCTTGTGCCATGGTGTGCAGATTAAGAGCTTGACTCTTAAAAACAATAGACAGGCTAGTTTTTAACGTGCAGTTGGGACTGCCTAATGCTGAATCCTCCAGATGGTGTTTACCAGTGTCCCAGAAGGAGATGTCACGGCTACAGAGGAGCACAGAGCGCACCACCTTGAGAATAAGCTGTTTCTAGGATAGTAGCTTTCACCTCCTCACTCTGCCTAGATACAGAAGGGTAAGTATTGTCTGTCAATTTTAATTTTTTAAAAAAGGAGTGTCTGAGACAAGTAGTTATTAACAAGAAGTCACTCAGTGACTTTATGTGTTTGCAGAAACTGTATAATTTCTACTCTTCACCCCACCGGCAATGCCCATTTCTACTGGAAAGGAGTTGTGATTGTAAATATCATTGACCTGCTACCCCCCTGTGTGATACTTCCATCACCCACGATATAACATCAGCAGCAGTGATTTTAAAAATAGACTTGCTACACACAGATGGAACCTTGTGGCATCCCCCTTGAAATAAGGAGGTGTAAGAAAGTTTCCTTCAAAAATGTCATTTTGCAGAGTGGGCTTCCTCTCGTTCAGCCCTGAGGCTCTTTAGTAAAAACTGTGGGGGAGATGGGCCATCTGCTCAGTGACATCGTGGGCAGTAATTTAAAATTAATTAGAGCAGTTGCTGTGGACAAAGACAAGATAGGACTTTGCTTTCTTCCTTCCTGCCTCCCTCCTTCCTACCTTTCCAAGTTTGCCGAATATTTAGGTTAAATACGATTTTTGAAGTAGAATTCTATATATTTAAAAGCCTGTGTTAATTAAAATTTCCACATATTGGGGTGACTGGAATATTAATTTCTATAAAATGAGAAAAATACTACATAGAGAAGTTAAATCTCTAGTATCATACAAAAAAAAATCATTTTAGAGACTTGGCTCTTATTTTTAACTTTCAATGAATTTTTCCACAGTAGAAATTGTAATATAAATGACATTTTGTATCCTTCTTTTCTCAGAACTCCCTCCACCCATCCTCATCCCTGATTTTTGTCCCAGAAATTCCTTACTTACAAACTTCTTCTGAAAGAATCTTTTCCTCCTCATTGGGCTCAAGCTGACTTTATTATGTCATGAACAGTTGTGCTCATTTGCTTAAGGTTGACTAAAATCTGTGTGATACATGTGTTGTAAAGGCATTACCATACAGGTTGTACTCCATACACACACATACATTTTTGGATAAATATTGAAAAACGATTAGCTTGTAAGTCAGCATTTTAAAAGCTTTCTACATTCTTTGAAACAGTGTAATTGAAAACCAAGTGATAAAGACTCCTGAAGATACAATTTATTATATCAACATTCTCTGTAAGTTGAAAAAAACGTTTACTATTAATGTAAAAAATACTGAAAATAAATGAAAATCATATTAATAACATAGGAAGATGACAGTATAACCCATTTGAAGGTCCTTCACCAACATAATTTCAGCAACATATTACTAAAATAAAACAAAGATCTTAAGAGTTAACAAATAAGTACATTACCTCTGATAATTTGTGATAAAAGTGATTAAATGCTACTTACCTCCTGACCATCAAAAGGCTGTGTTTGAGAAGAACATTTTTCGGTAAACACAGTTCTGTAAAAGAGATATCTTTGAGTTGCTTGTGTTAAAATAGCTCTTTCTAGAAACCGTGTATTTAAGAAACGCTATATTTCTTTTGTTTTAGGCTCTTCCGTTGCTTTAAAAAGTTGTTTCAAATATAATACTCGGTATAGGACTTGGTACTCGCTCAGCTGCAATTGCTGCTTTGTCTCTTTCAGGAAGTGCTCGCTGAAATAAGACTTTTTCAACTTATGACTTTGCCCTGGATGTGGTTTTTCTCTTTCACAAATGATTTGTTTATGAGGTCATGCTTAGCATAAGCTCCCTTTGAAATGATGGCACGTATTTAAGAGAATCACAGAAAAATGTCTTCACTTTGTTTACTTTGGTGCTTAAAGCCTGCATCATCTGTTGAAAGAGAATGGGATTTGATATTGACTAGAATACAATTCATAGTATAATTTATTCACTTTCTAAGCTGTGTGACTTTGTTTAGTTACTTAAACACCATGAACCTCTGTTCCTACTTAGTTTCTGTAGAGCTAAAATAGAGATAATACCCATCTGGCAGGGTTGTGAGGATTCTAAACCAGGAAAGTCCAAGTGCTAAGGTGGCACTTGGTGGGAGCCCTTTACTACAAGTTCCTAAAATCGTCGAATATCTACTTTTTGCTACTAAAATATCTCTAAATGGTAGAAATTTGGGCACCCTCAGTTACTTGGTTCAGCTTTGCACATACCTTTCCCTACTCTGGTTTGCTTTATTTTTTAAGTACCCAGTGTTTCATATCCCTTGTCTATCACATGGAAGACTGGAAGTAATTCCTTTGGCAAAAACATCCCTATGAACTGCTAAGAAAGGACTCTGGGAAGCAGCAATGGAAACACAGACATCGAGAATAGACTTATTGTCACGGCTGGGGGGTTGGGGAGAAGGAGAGGGTGGGAGTTATGGAGAAAGTAACACAGAAACATACATTAACATGTGTGAAATAGATAGCCAATGGCAAGTATGACTCAGGGAACTCAAAATGGGGCTCCATAACAACCTAGAGGGGTGGGATGGGGAGGGAGGTGGGAGGGATGTTCAAGTGGGAGGGGACATGGTAAATCTGTCTGATTCATGTAGATGTTTGATAGAAACCAGTGCAATACTGTAAAGCAATTATCCTTCAATTAAAAATAAATACTGCCCCCCCCCAAAAAAAGGACTCTGGGAGTCTTGAGTGGAATAATTTACATATTAGGAGTATTTTAACCTAAGAAGGGAAGTGAAAGCAAAGAAAAGAGAAGTGAGCAACTCCAATCATTGCCTGCTTGGCTATATTAACTGTTTTTTCTTTTTCTTTAAAAAAAAAAAAAAATCATAATTTCATTTGCTTGTCCTAAAATTTTAATTATCTTTATACTTTGTTATGCATGATTTGTCAGCTTTTAAAAGGTATGTGAACTTAACGGTTTGGTTTTTTGATTTAAGACAACTTGTGGGCACATGCTCTTTTTTTTCCTCTGACAAAACTGTAGTAAATCTGTGACTTACAAATTATTTAGACCCTTTCCTGTGGTGATTAAAATACTTTTGATTGTGATAATGCCAGGTGAATGGGTTTTAGAAGCACAAGCAGCAACCCTGAGCTACAATTTCTTGTGTAGATGGAGATTCAAGGCCTAGTGAGGGCCAGTGACTTGCTGAGAACTCAGATACCCAGGCCTAGTCTCTTCTGGTACCAAGTTCCTTACCCTCCCCTTTCTGCCCTGGCTGCTGTAAAGACTTTCCATTGGGAGGTGATTACATTGATTTATTCACTAGATGTGATAGGCTCATTGCCTCGTTACATTATAGTCAGTTTTTTACACACAGAGTTATGTTTCATATGCAGGATAGGAGTTTGCTGTTTTACCTGAAGATAGGAGCCTCTTACCTGCAGATCCAATCTTTTCATTGCCCTGCTTTCCTATAGCCTGTGACAGGTCTTCTAAAATTCACTGCTGGTTAGTGTTCTCCTGCTGCTGAAGTCAGCAGGTATGGGAAGGCATAGATCTCATTAAGAAAAGGTCCCTTGTCTGCGCAGGGAGAATCCTTTCTCTGACTCGGCAGTCTCTGGGGGAAGGCACCAAGGGACACAGCTTGAGGGTGGGCCCTGTCTTTCTCTTCATCCCAGCCTAGGCTGTTACACCAACCTGTGATATCCCTTCCCACCACACTCCCATCTCTTGGTATGGCTGGCTGTTATTTATCCTTAAAGCTTTAGGTTAGATGTTGCCTTTCCCACGAAATTTTCTCTGACCCCTGAAGCTGGTTGGTTATTTGTGCCTGTAAGGTTCTTTAGCACTGGCTTCTTACCTCTGTAGTGGCATGTATTTGTATTGTTATTGGGTCTTTACTTGCCTTTTATCCTCTTCTAAATTGAGGTCCTTGAGGGCTTGCATGTGTTGTGTATGTATGTGTTTAACTGCCATTTAGTGAATACTGGTTGAACGTATGATTGAAAACATAGGTGAAGAAATCGAGGGTTGAGGGAGTCATGGATGAAATATTGAGCCCAGTGTCAGCATCAGGGACATTCTGACTTGCTAATGTGAAGGGAACTTGCCAATCGCAAGGAACAATATAGACAAGACCACCCCCCCCCCGCCCCTGACACTGCAGCACTTAGCATTGCTCTCTGGGTTTCCAGGCTTCTCACAATAATTTTATGTTGGAAAAGAATTTCAGTTTAAAAAAAAAGAATTCCCCCAAACCATTTGGCAGCAAGTGAGTAAACAGTGGATCAAGAATTAAACTTTTATGTCTAGATTGCTTCTTTAATACTTGAACCTAATGAATTTTTTATTCAGATGGAAGAACTTGTCTCATTCGGGGATCATTCTTGCAGCTTTAATTTCCTGACTTAGGTTGGGATATGAGTGAAAGAAAATTGTCACCTTGCAAAAGAGGGATTTCACAAGAGTTCCCTTCACCTTATGGAACCATCCATTTCAGCTCCATTTTTGAATTCTGGTTTTAAGTACTAAGAGCCCCAAATGAATTTTTATTTTAGCCCTCGAGGCCAGTTTTAGAGCAAATATAATTTAGTTAAGCCAATTTTACAATTATCGGAAAGGATGTAGTTAATAGACTTACACAGTAAATCCCCATTATAAAAGCATGCTCTTATATCATGAGATTTTGTCTGTGCCACAGATAAAACTATATTTCTTATTCTTAACACATTTCTCTTTTCCTCAGCAGGCATGAGGCTTATCCTGGTTCCTCAGTATTATGAGGGACCCTGCTGTTGTCACTGTTCATCTTGCCCAGCGCAGGTGGCCGTCAGCAGACAAAGGCTCTAGAGCAGTGGGTAGACAGCCAGTCCCCACAAAGAAGAGGTGGGGGGCAAACAAGAGTGAGACTCCTGCCTGGCCCGGCAGCCTCCCGCCTAGATGTTAGGGATCTCTGCGCCCTGCCCCTTTTCTGTTCAAGTTCGCTTCTGAAGTCACTGCTCCTTTTTTTTTTGGAGGGGGCCAGATATGTCGCATAGTGGTTTCTGGATGAAAACGACTGAGATACTGTTTGTCTCCGTCTATGTTACTGTAACTCCAACAACTTAACAGCTGTAGTCTTATAGCCAAACTGGTATCTACCTCCTTTCCATTTGATTTTCTAAACAGTATTGTAAATCGAGCATTTCCCAAATTCCTCTTCCTTGGCAATTTTTGTTCAGTTTCACAATTTTACAGACACATAGACAATCAGATGATTTACTTACCTCACAGCAAAGAAGTTGAGTCCAGATAACCAAAGTGATAAATAATTCTAGTTAGAATAGATCTTAACTGGCAATGAAAGAGTTGCCTAAAGATATTAAAGATTCTTTCACATAGAGGATCTTAGGATAAGGCTTCTTATGGCAGTGAAAGCACTCCTAGACCCCCTAAAATCCCAGGTCAGGAGTTTGTGGGGTGACGTTTCACTCACTGCCTGGAGAGTCATTCAGGGTCCCTGGGCACAACTGGTTGAGTGGAACTCTGGTTATTGTGATGTACTGGGCTGCCCCCTACAGAGTCTGGTCTCACAGTTAAAGGAGATAGTATGTGTAGAGAGAGATGAATTTCTAGGGGAAGATGTCTAGTAATATGGTGAAATAGCAGTTTAGAAGAAAAAGGTAGTGTGGAGAGTCAAGACTGGTAAAGAAATGAGAGGTGTGTTATCGAGTTACTTAAATATCCAACCTCGTGTACTAGTGTGTGTGATGGAGGCTTTTAGTATCTGTATTCTAAAAAGTAACTACGTGTCTATAGGTTGAACGTTATTGGTTTTAAAAGAGTTACTTAGGATTTTAAAGAAAAAAATTATCTCTGTCATTACTCTTATCTATATTACGAGGTAAAGAGTCATCAGGCAGAGGTCTAAGTGCTTTCCATGGGATCATAGAATTTAATCATCATGCCAACAGCAAAGTATGTTGACACAATAGTAGTTTCGATGGTGTAACCCAGGGATATTTACTCAGATTCTCAGATTGTGAGATTGTGTTGTGCTTTTTCTCTACTATGGTATTGTCCTTTCTTTCAGTAAGTTTTGCTGAGGTTGGTCCTACTTAGTAGAGAATAGTCAAAGTAGTCATTCAATCTGTAGCAAAAAAAATCTTCTGAGGAAATAGAACTTCCTGTCCTATCCCTGTTTCTCACCAATGAGTTGGTATTCCCCAGGAAAGGTTTTGTAGCTGGATTCTGTCAGCCTGTAAATTTAATTTTGCAAGGGAGATTGCTGCCATTCAATGAGCCAAAGACTTTGAAGCACTCAAGAATGGGTGTATCCAAACGGTCAGAAAACGTGTGTGAGTATGCCCAACCTCATAAGTAATCAGGGAACTAAAAATTGAAACTGTCATAAGGATGTTACTACCCACACACCAAAGTGGCCGCAGTGAATAAGACTAATAAGAAGTGTTGGCGAGGGTATGGAGCAACCAGGAACTCTTGGGCATGGCCAGTGGGAACTTAAATTTGGCAGACAGCTGGATATTAAGTACTAAGATGAAGATGCATACACCTGTGACTCAGATTCCACTCCTTGGTAGAAATGCATGTTCCCGTGTACCAGGAGATGATAGAAAAGAGTGTTCATAGGAGCGTTATTTCTAATCGCTCCAAATTAGGAACCACCCACATGTTCAGCAACTGTAGAGTTGATAAATCAGTTGTGTAAACAGTTTTCTGCCTTTCACAATCAAAATGGATCATACAGGAGATGCATGTAACAGAATGGACAAATGTAGTGTACATGGTGTGAAGCGAGAAAAGCCAGACACAAAGGAATTCATACTGTACGATTTTATTTGTATGAATTTCAGAAAGTAGGCCCGGAGAAGGCAATGGCAAAGCCTGGTGGGCTGCAGTCCATGGGGTCGCTAAGAGTTGGACAGGACTGAGTGACTTCACTTTCACTTTTCACTTTCATGCATTGGAGAAGGAAATGGCAACCCACTCCAGCGTTCTTGCCTGGAGAATACCAGGGACGGGGGAGCCTGGTGGGCTGCCGTCTATGGGGTCGCCCAGAGTCGGACATGACTGAAGTGACTTAGCAGCAGCAGCAGCAGCAGCAGAAAATAGGCCAAACTGAAATAAAGCATTTAGGGATTCACACATAGGCAGTAAAACTCACCAAAAGGTTTGTGGGTTGTGGGAGCCTGTTTTTAGAGGTGGGAGTTGGAGGTGTCTCTGGTTCTCTCTCTCTTTCACAAGTGTGTTGTTATTCACCCCTTGATTGGATGCTCATCTCTATTATTCACATTTTGGGTCTGTCTTGTTGACAAGGACCTGATCCATCTATCTTCACATGTCTCAGAGCACCTAGCACCATGCTTAGCACAAAACAGATCTCAATAAATAGGCTTTCTGACTTCACTAGCATGCGTGTATTTCTTTTTCTGTAAGAAAGAAAACCATGTCCCTCCAAAATGAATGTATAATATTTCTAAATAGATATGATCACAAAAACATATCAAGCAAAAAAAATGAGGCAAGAGATAGAGTTGGTTGAGAAAAGGCCCTGGGGTGGATGTGTTTTCGCAAGATAAGCACTCACAGTGTATCAGAGAACTTATTACAGTTTATTTAATGTAGCAGAACTTGAATTGCCTGTGTTCTGCTGCTGCCCCATACTGGTTGACCTTGAAGGCTGCTTTGACACGAATACTTTGCCTCTACTGCCACCTACAGGTGACAGCCAGCCATGGCGCTCTTCTTCCCATGATTTGAAGCCTCAGGGAGATTGAAATCAGTGTTTTCAAAAGCTTTTATTTGGTACAAGATAATTCTGATCTTTGTGTGCTATGTTAATTTATCAGTATTTCTACATTATTCAGTATTATGTAGGAGACATATCCTCATTTCTCTAAAATGTTTTGGCTTAGAGATCTTTCCTGGGAAGCATCCTGTTGTTTTTAGGAAACTGTTTTCCTCTATAGGACTTTGCGTTCCTGGGCTAGGACTTGGAGAAGATTCCGCTTTAAATGTTGTTTGTGCCCGATATGCTAGTAAGAGTCAGGCATAAAGGCGACCTTGGAACAAATTTGATATGGCTTAAAAATTTTAAATGGTGGTATAATGTACACAACATAAAATTTACTGTCTAAACCGTTTTTAAGGTACAGTCAGTAGTGTTATGTACATTCACATTGTTGCCCAGCCAATCTCCAGAACTTCTTTCCTCTTCCCAAACTGAAACTCTGTGCTCGTTAAACGGCTTCCTTACCCGCTCCCCCAGCCCCTGGCCGCTTCCGTTCTGCTCTGTCTCTGTGAATTCGCCTCCTCTTGTGCCTCGTGTAAGTGAATATCCTTTGTGATTGGCTTAATTCACTTCGCATAATGTTCTCAAGGTCTGTTCGAGTTGGAACATGTGTCACAGTGTTCTTCTTTTTTAAGGATGAGTAATATTCAGTTGACATACTCCTTTTCCTATTTGGAACCAGCCTGTTGTTCCATGTCCAGTTCTAACTGTTGCTTCCTGACCTGCATACAGATTTCTCAAGAGGCAGGTCAGGTGGTCTGGTATTCCCATCTCTTTCAGAATTTTCCACAGTTTATTGTGATCCACACAGTCAAAGGCTTTGGCATAGTCAATAAAGCAGAAATAGATGTTTTTCTGGAACTCTCTTGCTCTTTCCATGATCCAGCAGATGTTGGCAATTTGATCTCTGGTTCCTCTGCCTTTTCTAAAACACAAGCTGGAATCAAGATTTCCGGGAGAAATATTAATAACCTCAGATATGCAGATGACACCACCCTTATGGCAGAAAGTGAAGAGGAACTAAAAAGCCTCTTGATGAAAGTGAAAGTGGAGGGTGAAAAAGTTGGCTTAAAGCTCAACATTCAGAAAATGAAGATCATGGTATCCGGTCCCATCACTTCATGGGAAATAGATGGGGAAACAGTGGAAACAGTGTCAGACTTTATTTTTTGGGGCTCCAAAATCACTGCAGATGGTGACTGTAGCCATGAAATTAAAAGACGCTTACTCCTTGGAAGGAAAGTTATGACCAACCTAGATAGCATATTCAAAAGCAGAGACATTACTTTGCCAACAAAGGTCCGTCTAGTCAAGGCTATGGTTTTTCCTGTGGTCATGTATGGATGTGAGAGTTGGACTGTGAAGAAGGCTGAGCGCCGAAGAATTGATGCTTTTGAACTGTGGTGTTGGAGAAGACTCTTCAGAGTCCCTTGGACTGCAAGGAGATCCAACCAGTCCATTCTGAAGGAGATCAGCCCTGGGGTTTCTTCGGAAGGAATGATGCTAAAGCTGAAACTCCAGTACTTTGGCCACCTCATGCGAAGAGATGACTCATTGGAAAAGACTCTGATGCTGGGAGGGATTGGGGGCAGGAGGAGAAGGGGACGACAGAGGATGAGATGGCTGGATGGCATCCCCGACTCAATGGATGTGAGTCTGAGTGAACTCCGGGAGTTGGTGATGGACAGGGAGGCCTGGTATGCTGCGATTCATGGGCTCGAAAAGAGTCGGACACGACTGAGCGACTGAACTGAACTGAATATTCAGTTATATGGATGTATTTCTTTTCCTGGAGAAAGGAAAGGCTACCTATTCCAGTATTCTGACCTGGAGAATTCCATGGACTGTATAGTCCATAGGGGTTGCAAAGGGTCGGACATGACTGAGCAACTTTCACTTTCACTTTATTCATTGAAAGGACTGATGCTGAAGCTCGAATACTTTGGCCACCTGATGCGAAGAGCCAACACATTGGAAAAGACCCTGATCCTGGGAAAGATTGAAAGCAAAAGAAGAGGGTGGCAGAGGATGAGATGATTAGATAGCATCACTAACTCAGTACATGAATTTGAGCTAACCTTGGGAGATAGTGGAGGACAGAGGATCCTGACGTGCTGCAGTCCATGGAGTCAGAAAGAGTTGGACATGACTTAGCAAGTGAATGGCAACAGAGTTTTATTTGTCCCTAAAGCTCAGCATCTGGCTGTCTGTGGACTATTTTAAGGGCTCAGTAATATGAGATTATCTACCATTATTAAGTCTTTACCTGCCAGGCAGATATTATAAACATATATAAAGAAATGAGGCCCCAATGAGATGAGTGTAAGAAAATCAGAGTTTTAAAAAATAAATTTAATTTCTTTAATTATTTTAATTGATAAACTATTGTGACAAAGTTCTGACTTGTTTTATTCCACGATAATTACTTTGATTGTGTGTGTATGTTTGCCATAAATTCTGGGTCATTCTGCCTACTGGGTAATGCAGCACTGATAAAGAATAAATTAAATGAGTGAATGTGGCTGTTGGGTTTTTGTCTCAGTTTGCTGTATCCTTTTGTTTTCCTGTGAGTATTGCCCTCTTGTTAGACTCTGTGTCCTGACAACCTCTCCGAGGCACCCCCTTCCCCTCCTGCCCCTCTTCTGACTAGTGCTTTGCTTTTTTCTTGGTGTGTAGTAAGCACTGTTGGAGAAGGCAATGGCACCCCACTCCAGTACTCTTGCCTGGAAAATCCCATGGGCAGAGGTGCCTGGTGGGCTGCAGTCCATGGGGTCGCGAAGAGTCGGACACGACTGAGCGACTTCACTTTCACTTTTCAAAGCTTTCATGCATTGGAGAAGGAAATGGCAACCTACTCCAGTGTTCTTGCCTGGAGAATCCCAGGGACGTTGGGCTGCCGTCCATGGGGTCGCACAGAGTCGGACACGACTGAAGTGACTTAGCAGTAGCAGTATGGATGTATTACGTGTTATGTATCCACTCATCTGGTAATGGATACTTGGTGTGCTTCCATGTTTTGGCTCTTGTGACTAATGGGAGTACAGATGTCTCTTTGAGACCCTGCTTCAGTTCTTTTGGGTATACAATTGGAAGTGAAATTGCTGGATCATGTGGCAATGCTATTTTTAATTTTTTAAGGAACCACCATACTATTTTCCATAGCAGCCATTCCATTTTACATTCCCAGCCACAAGGCACAAGGGTTCCAGTTTCTCCGCGTCTTTGCCAACATTTATTTTCTGTTTTTTTTTGTTTTGATAGTAGCCATCCTGATGGGTTTGAGGTGGTATCTCATTGAGGTTTTGATTCTGTTTCCTGATGATATTGAGCATCTTTTCATGTGCTTATTGCTCATTTGTATACCTTCTTTGCAGAAATTCAAGTCCTATGTCCATTTTTAATCAGTTTTTTTGTTGTTATTAACTTCTAGGAGTTCTTTATATTTTCTGGGTATAATCCTTTATCAGATACTATGATTTGCAAATATTTTCTTTTATTCCATAGACTGCCTTAACTCTGCTTGCGTCCTTTGATGTAAGACAGTGTTTTTGGCATAGTTTTAGGTCCATCCAGTTATATTCTCATGATAAGGATGAATTGAAAAGCTTTAAAAATTTTAATGTTAAGCTAGGGTAGGGTAGATTTTCCTCCATTTGTCCTTTAGAGACTTTCCCCAGTGACTTAATCTGACGAGTATTTGTCTCCAGTCCTCAATGCCTTTCCTTCATCTAGCAGGGTGTAAAAGCTGGGTGAGCAGAAGCAAGCCGTATCCCAGAGTTGGCTCACACAGAGCCTTCCACTTGCAAGTGCTTCTCTCTTACACTCTGGAAATTGCCTGTATTATTGTAATAATATGAAAATGAAAGAACAGCATTTACCTTTCTGTAATGTTCTCATTCCCTGCTTAGCCTGATAAATATGTATCAATGATTGCTTTGAAAATAAGAGCATGTTTGCTCATGAAATTTGCAAATTACAAAAGCTTCGGGAGATACGTTAGGAATAGCAGAGCAGAGAAAATCCAGTGGTGGCTCCGTGGTAAAGAACCCGCCTGCAGTGCAGGAGATGCAGGTTCAATCCCTGGGTCAGAAAGAACCCCTGCAGGAGGAAATGGCAACCCACCCCAGTCTGCTTGCCTGGGAAATCCCACGGAAGAGGAGCCTGGCAGGCTACAGTCCATGGGGTCACAAAGCCCGTGAGACGGTGCTGCGATGTGCCTGCCGGCGGACCTGGACATGCTTGTGGATGGTGTAGGTAGTCGGACAACATGCGCAGCCCTGGCGGTCCCTGTCTGCGTCAGGACGGGAGGGGCAACTGTGGACGCAGGCCGTGCTGATCCTGGAGAGGAGAAGGGCAGAACAGGCTTCAGCTGTCAGAGAGGCTGCTCGAGGAAAGAGGAGTTAAATGGGACACGTAGGGCACAGGCAGGGGTGGGTGATGATGAGCCTACAGCAATGCTGCCGGAAGTTACTGAACTTGGTAAGGGCTAGCTCGGAGGCACCGTCTGTCTCCAGGCAAAGTGACTCCCATGGGAGGTGCTGACTTGCTGACACGAAGACTCTCAAGCAGAGGCTGGAAAAGCAGCAGGCAGGGATGTCCAGGAAACCCACAGGTTGGGTAGGTGGCAGGAGTGAAATTCCCATGAAAGCCCTTGAAACTCTGAGCATCTCTGCTCCTGTATCTTCTTTGCGGTGGGATCCACTGGTCGGCTTGGAGACCTGGAGACGTTAATAGGAGTCCAGCAGAGGGACAGGCGTTTCCCACGAGGATCTCTGCAGCCCAGCGGTGTCCAGCGACCTTGTCCTCCTGTCCTCTCAGTAACAGTATATGCATCCGTGAGGGGTGAATGGATAAAGAAAGCATGCTGTGTACGCATACACACACACACACACAACACACACAGTGACGTTGTCCTCCTTTCCTCTCAGCAACAAAGATATACGTGTCCATCAGTGGGTGAATGGATAAAGAAAGTGTGGTGTGTACACACACACACACACACCCACCCCCTGGAATATTTACCCAGCTTTATAAAAAGAAGGAAGTGCTGTCCTTTGCAGCAGACTTGGAGGGTGTTACATCAAGTGAAGTAAGTCAGACAGAGAAAGACAAGCAGTGCACGGTCTCACTTATATGTGAAATCTTAAAAACATAGCTCATAGATACAGAGAACAGACTGCTAGAGGTGGGGGTGGGGGCGGTTGGCAAAATGGGTGAAGGGGATCAAAAGGTATAGAATAATTCCTGGGGATTCAGTGTGCAGCATAGTGGCCACAGTTCATACTCCTGTGTTGCGTATTTGAAAGATACTAAAGGAGTAGATCTTCAAAGTTCTCATCAGGCATCCAGGATTGGTGGCCACACAGAGACTGAGGGAGAGTGCGGAGTGGCTGGCCGGCTTGGAGACAGCGCGGAGCTCCGCATCCTTTCGCTGTGTCTTGCCCCGCGCATCTCTTCCATCTGACTGGTCTTCAGTGGGTGAACGGATAAAGAATGTGTGCACACACACAGAGCAACCTTGTCCTCCTGTCCTATCAGTAACAAATACATGCGCATCATCAGTGTGTGAATGGATAAAGCAAGCATGGTGTGTACACACACACACACACACACAGCAACCTTGTCCTCCTGTCCTCTCAATAACAAAGATACATGCGTCCATCAGTGGGTGAGGGGATAAAGAAAACGTGCTGTGTACACACGTGCAGAGTGACCTCATCTTCCTGTCTTCTCAGTAACAACGAGTTATGTCCTCTTACAATATGTCCTCTTATAATAAACTGGTAATCTAGCTAGAGAAAAAAACAACACAAACGACCTCATCACAAGCAAAAAGTTTTGTGACTTTGTAAACAGTGAAGGATGTTAACTAGACTTACTGTGAGCATCATTTTGCAATATATACACATCCTGAATCATTATGTTGTACACCTGAAACTAATCTTTTATGTCAATTTTACTCAATAAATATAACAAGGACATAATTCCCTGCAGTAGGTTCTTATACTAGTGAAATAAGCTATTTGTAAAATGAGTTTTTCTGTATCATCTAAATGATTGATTTTGCTCATGAACAAAGAATATTTTTATATTTTTGAAGTATTTCCAGAAAATACTTTATAAATACTTAAGGAGAACCAGAGTGAAAAAGAATCTTAATAATTATTTTTAATCAATTTTAATCAAGTTAAATGTCAGATGACAAGACCTAAATAGTGAGTTGGTCGGGTGACATCTTTGAAACATTTGCAAAATAAAATATTCAGAGTGATTTATATTTTTCACATATTACTAACAGTTCTTATAGAACTTTAGTATGAACGATTTAAGCTTCCTTGTGAGGGATATTTTCCCCTTTCTGAGAGCGAGCAGCACATCGGCAGTTTGATTGGCTTTGCCTGCAGTCACATTGTGAACCATTAGATGGCAGTGTTAGGCAGAACCTGATGCATCTACTCTGCTGCTGCCAAGTCGCATCAGTCGTGTCCGGCTCTGTGCGACCCCATAGACGGCAGCCCACCAGGCTCCCCCGTCCCCGGGATTCTCCAGGCAAGAACACTGGAGTGGGTTGCCATTTCCTTCTCCAATGCATGAAAGTGAAAAGTGAAAGTGAAGTCGCTCAGTCGTGTCCAACTCTTCGTGACCCCATGGACTGCAGCCTACCAGGCTCCTCCATCCATGGGATTTTCTAGGCAAGAGTACTGGAAGGCGATGGGGTGCCATCGCCTTCTCCAAAGGTGTGAAATGGGGCTCAAATTGTGAAATCGTTTTGTAATCAAAAGATACGAGAGATTTTATAGTTTATACAAACAACTTGAGCAGTTTGGATAACCTTTGACTATCTTCAGAGCCTATATACTGTAGTCAGAATTTTAAAATGGTATTATGTATATGTGTTTTATTTATTACTAAATTACATGGCACGTAATTTCAGACACTGTTGGTATAACAATTGTGAAAGTCCTGTGATAAAAACATAAGAATAATTTTAGGTTCTGATTATGAGTGGGCTCAAAATTGCACAATTCCAAGTTTATAACTATTCAAGGTGAAGTAATACCCTTCTTGGCCCCAATACTTATCTTAAGGAAAAAAACATACTGTCATCTGGGATAAACAAAGCGAATTATAAGGAGAGATTTTTGTCAAAAGGATATAGTCATACTATTTTATGTTTTGTATCTCTGAAGTCTTTTATGAGCCACAAACTATATTTTTATCAGAACGCACATGTGTGTAAATACTAATAAGAAGACACTTGGAATTTAGCAGAGGTGATAATATGATGCCATGTTATAGTCATTGGCTTCCCAGGTGGCTCAGTGGTAAAGAATCCGCCTGCCAATGCAGGAGACACTGGAGATGTGATTTCAGTCTCTGGGTCAGAAAGCTCCCCTGGAGGAGGAAGTGATAACCCGCTCCAGTATTCTTGCCTGGAGAATCCCATGGACAGAGGAACCTGGTGGGCTGCAGTCCATAGGGTTGCAAAGAGTCAGACCCGACTGAGCACGCATGCAATTGTTACAGTAATCAGCTTTTGTCTTCCCAAAGAGTGGATCTTAGCTGATTCTTGGGCACAGAATGGAGTGATGGATGCTAGCATTTCTGTATTAATATCCAACGGTATAGGTATCAACAACAAGTAGAATATTCTCAAAGCTCATGAACTTAAGAAGTAGGAGGTAAGAGTTTGTACTTAAGAAGAACTATATAGTTTCTGTATATGTAGAAATTGATGGTGTGGACATACATATGACTTCTCAGGAAAGATAAAAATAAGGAACAGGAAGCTGAACTATGAAGGGTGCTTTTTACTATACTGTGTACTTTTAATACCTTAGAAAGTGTACTGATGTTTTATGTAAGTTATTTTTTGAAAAGTCAGTTGTAGTCATTTTTTAGGATGTGAAGGAGGAATTTGCACAGTAAGGAAAAGAATACCTTGACACTCCCTTGTATAAGGTAACGACCAAGTCGTGTTTGAGGGTGCATTTGCGCATGCATGAGTGAATGAGAATTCTGCCTCATGTCTTACAAGAACGGTCCACTTCCTCTGATTTCCCCATCTCTTCGTTCAACACATATTTATTGAGAACCTGCTTTGTGGTACATAGTATATGTTTTGGGCTCTGACGATCCTGCACTGATCAAAACAGATACAAGTCTTTCTCATTGACTTTATGTTGTAATCTGGGATAGAAGGCAGTAAGCAAGATAATAGAATACATCATATGACAGATGCTGATATATGCTGTGTAAAAACAAATCAGCCAGCCGGCCGGCAGGAAAAGAAACACCAGGGTATAAGCAGGGTTGCCGTTTTCAGCAGTATGGTCAGTAAAGGCCTCAGTGGATGGGTGGCAGTTGAACGGGGGTCCAGGGGAGAGCCACGTGGTGATGTGGGGGGGATGGGAGGGCTTGTATCCAGGTGCAGGGAACTGCCAGCACGAGGGTCCTCAGGTGGACGCCTGACTTGGGCATCTCTGTAGCCAGAGCAGAGGGAGCCGAGGGCAGGGAATTGTAGGAGGTGAAGTCAGGGAGGTAAGAGAGGTCACCAGGCTTTACAGGTCTTTGTACCAACTTCAGCTTTTACTTAGAGGGTGATGGGAGCCATTCATGAGTTTTTGGAAGATGGAGGCATATTGGCCTATAGTGTTGGGTTTGTTTGTTTGTTTGTTTGTTTTGTAAAAAATGGTTCCTGTTCCTTTAAAAGCACGTGTAATAGTTTTGCATGTTTGCACATTGTTCTGTTGCTTCTAGTTCTCATCTTATCAAATTCTCCCTTCGGGCAGTCTGTTGCTGTTTTGCGGTTTGTGATTTTTCATTGTGAACTCATTTTCTGTGGGTTTTGTTTGCTGCTGGAGCCCCCATGTGCCCTAGCTCATGAAAGCATTTCTGCAGGAGGACTTTGTGCTTCCTTTTGCTGGATCCCCAGGGGTTTTTGTTGTCTTGGAATAGCTTTTATGTTATTTTCTTACGTTGGAGTTCCCAAGCCGTTCAAGCAGGGTAAATCTAGACCACAAATTCAGGTGTGATATTGGCCTTGCATTGTGATTAGTTGTTGGGATTGTTTATTGGTTTTTTCCCAAGGCCTTTCGTGTAAGCTAAATGTCATAACCGCTTTCTCAGACTGAATGGAATATTTCTAGTCTTCTCTGTAAAAAGTACAGGTCTTTTAGCATCTGTGCTCAGTCCCAGGTCTTCTTGCCTGAGCAGCTTGAGGCCGTGTCGTCTGTCTTAGGCCTGAAAATTCAGCCCCCAACACCAGGGGCATGTATCTAGTACCTACCTTGGGGATCACTGAAGCAGCACATGCCGTGATTTCTATTTTTATTCAGATATTTGGGATTATTATATGGAAAGTTTTAAGCACATAAAAAAGTGTAGAAAGCACTATAAGGAACTCAGTTTCAACATCACCCAGCTCCAGTAATGGTCAACTCATGGTCATCTTGTTTTATCTGTATCTTCACTCACACTTATGTGAGTCCAGTGGACCTCTCTTTGGCGTGTTAATCCAGGAGCAGAAATGTGTGTGTGTGTTCTTATGTGTGCTCTATTGTATGCCATTGGTTTCTGTATATGTCCATGTGCCCCATACTCTAATATCTTTAAGTTATTTTGCTTTTTAGTGGAACAAGCAACTTTTTGTTCAGCTATTGCAAAATTACCCTAACTACACATGTACTTTTATTCTTCCATATAAATTTTAGAGTAAGTTAATCAGTTATCTTAAATTCAGCTGGAATTTGATACAGTATTGCTTTTATAGTTTGATTTGGGGGAGAACTGATACCTTTATCCAGTTTTCCAATCCAAGAGCGTAAAGGATCTCTCCATTTATTCGTAACATCCATGTTGTTTAATTGATTTAAAAATTTTTCTCTTATAGATCTTTTGTAGTCCTAGATTTTTGTTTTTGTTATGGTGAATGATGTTGTGTTTATGTATTATGTTTCCCAAGTGTAGCTATTTTATTGCTGGAGTAGACAACTGTCAGTGATTTTTATAAGTTGATCTTGGATTTGGCAACTATATTGAACTCTCTTATTTATTGATTGTTTATTTTTCTAGGTGGCATGGTAAGTATATGTTTTACTTTTTAAGGAACCGCCAAACTGTTTTGTTAAGTATCTGTAACATTTTGTGCTCTGATTAGCAATGTATGAAAATTCTAGTTAATACCCATCCTCGGGTCATTTAGTGTATTAATTTTTAAAGCAAGTTTTTAGTCATTCCAGTGGATGGAATCTGTTACAATTACTGTCATTTTAGTTTGCATTTCCCTGTGTTGAATATTTTTTCATGTGCTTGTGTGTTATTAATCCATCTTCTTTCAAATCTTGCCCCCTTCCTTTTTAAATTGGGTTGTTTTCTTATTACTGAGTTACGAGAGGCCTTTGGGTTTTGGATGCAGGTTCTTTATCAGATGTGTATTTTGCAATATTTTCTCCCAGTCTTGCTTGTTTTTTCATTTTCTGAATAGTGAACTTTGAGGAGCTTAGTTATAAATTTTGATAGTATCTAGACTGTCAGTTTTTTTTTAACAACTCATATTTATTGTGTTCTTTCTAAGAAATCTTTCTCTCATCCATGAGTATAGAGATGTTTTTCTTCCTTTTGTAGAAATTTTATAGTTTAAGGTTTCCCACTTAGAAATCTCTTTTAGTTTATCATTTGCCTAGAGTTTTTTTTTTTAATCATAAATAGACTGAATTTTGTCATAGTTTTTTTCTATTTATTGATGTGGTCTATGGTTTTCTTATTTAGACTGCTTTATGGTGAATTACATTTATTTTTGAATGTTGAATCAACCTTACATTCCTGTGATGAACTCCATTTGATGTACTATCCCTTTTATATATTTCTAGATTTGATTTGCTAATGTTTTGTTGAGAATTTTTATGTGTATATTCATGTGGGACATTGGTCTATAATTTTCTCTCCTTATAATGTCTTTGGTTTTTCGTATGAAGGTAATGCTGGTCTGGGACATGTCTTCTGCCCATTTGCTTGAAATGTTTGTGTAGAATTAGTATGTTTTTTCCCTAAATATTTGATAAATTTTGCCAGTGAAGCCATCTGGGCCTGGAACTTTCTGTATTGATAGGATTTTTAAAAATTCCTCTATGAACTCATTTTCTTTTACCTATTAACAACTCTAAAGATGGCAGAAAGCGAAGAAGAACTAAAGAACCTCTTGATGAAAGTGAAAGAGGAAAGTGAAAAAGCTGGCTTAAAACTCAACATTCAGAAAACTACTAAGATCGTGGCATCTGGTCCCATCACTTCATGGCAAATAGATGGGAAAACAGTGGAAACAGTGAGAGACTTTATATTTGGGGGCTCCAAAATCAGTGCAGATGGTGACTGCAGTTATGAAATTAAAAGACACTTGCTCCTTGAAAGGAAAGTTATGACCAACCTAAACAGCGTATTAAAAAGCAGAGACATTACTTTGCCAAGAAAGGTCCGTGTAGTCAAGGCTATGGTTTTTCCAGTGGCCATGTATGGATGTGAGAGTTGGACTATAAAGAAAGCTGAGCACTGAAGAACTGATGCTTTTGAATGTGGTGTTGGAGAAGACTCTTGAGAGTCCCTTGGACTGCAAGGAGATCCAACCAGTCCATCCTAAAGGAAATCAGTCCTGAATATTCATTGGAAGGACTGATGCTGAAGCTGAAACTCCAATACTTTGGTCACCTGATGCGAAGAACTGACCCGTTGGAAAAGACCCTGATGCTGGGAAAGATTGAGGGCAGGAGGAGAAGAGGACGATAGAGGATGAGATGCTTGGATGGCATCACCGGAGTTTGAGTAAACTCCAGGAGTTGGTGATGGACAGGGAGACGTGGTGTGCTGCAGTCCATGGGGTTCCAAAGAATCGGACATCGCTGAGGGACTGGACTGAACTGAGAAAGAATGAAGTCTTTACAAGAAAAAAAGTTTTGGTGATTTTTCTCTACTTTCTCTTTTTGGTGTCATAGATTTTTACTCCTATCATTTGTTACTGCCTTCCTTCTGCTTACCCTGGAGTTAATTTGATACTCATTATCTAGTTGCTTAAAATAGAAGCCTGGATCATTGAGTGAGACCTTGCTTTTCTAATATTTAGTATTACATGTGTTCAGTGCTATACGTTTCTCTTTACACACCGCTTTAGCTGCATCCCACAAGTTTTATGTTGTTTTTATTTTCGTTCAATTCCCAACATTCCCTGGGACTTCTTTGATTCATGGATTATTCAAAAAAAGTTTTTAATTTACAGGATTTTTCCAAATATTTTTCTGGTATTGAATGCTAATTTAATTCTGTGTAGTCAGAGAAACTACTTTGTACGATTCCAGTTCCTTTAAGTTTGTTGAAGCTTGTTTCTTGGTCCCCCTTGCTGAATACTCCAAATGCACTTTAAAAATGGGTGTATTCTGATGTTATATTGGGTGGTATCTTCTGTGAATGTCAATTTGGTCATTGGTTGATGTACGTTTTTATGTCTTCTGTATCCCAAGTGGTTCTCTGTTCTCTTGCTTTATCAGCTACAGAACGAGGAATGTTGAGTACTCTTGTTGTGAATTTGTCTCTCCTTTCTGATCGCCCTTAACTTCAGCGTTCTGTAGTTCCCCCTTAGTTCTTAGTGGAGTAATCTTTTCATAAGCATTTTCACAGTGTGTGGCAGAGCTTTGAGTCCTTATGTACATAAAGATATTTTTCATTTGCTCACTTTTTAATAATTTGGATATTTAAAAATTCCAGGTTGAAGTTTTTTTCTTCAATATTTAAAATTTTTTTAAATTATTTTTTTCCCCCCTGGCATGACATGTGGGATCTTAGTTCCCTGACCAGGAACTGAGCCCAACCCCCCTGCAGTGGAAGTGTGGAGTCTTAACCAGGGGACCACCAGGGAAGTCCCTTCTTCAATACTTTACTAGTATTACTGTATTATCTCATTGAATCCCTTGTATCTTTTGCAAATTTGAGGTTGATCTTATCCATTTGTCATTTGTTTATTCTTTGCCTTTGGAAGTTTCTAGAATTTCCCCTTGTCTTTCTTAAATACCACCATGGTGTGTCTGCATATAGGTTATCTTTATCTAAACTGTATGGCAAAGAGACCTTTAGTTGAAATATGTGTGCATTCTTTAAATGACTTACTGTTTCTTTAAACATGTTATCTCTATGTCTTTTTCGTGTTCAGCCTTTTATGCTGACCTCTGGGAGGATGCCTAAGTTTATTTTTCAAGCTTGGTTAATTTGTTCTTCAAGAGTATTTATCCCATCTGTTATGTTTTTTGTATTTAATGTTTCCACATAATCTGACTTCATATTTTTAATATTTTATCTTATGTATAGAGACTAGTACATATTATAACTTGAGGTTTGCCTGTTCTAAAAATTCCACTTTCATTAGTGATGTTGTTTGTTGTTTCTCTTTCATTGTGATTGTACTCCAAGGATGTCTAGTTCTTTGGGCCTCTGAACCCATGTTCCCCTGAGCCGTGTTCAATGTTTTGGCGATGTCAGAGCAGATCAGTGGGGGCAGTGAGCCCCCAGGATAGAAAACCCACGATCACCACAGAGACCATCTGTTACCTGCTCCTGTTTGCTGACATCCCAGCAGGCATGCAACCTAGTTGGGGATTCACCTTCAAACTCTTCGAAATAAACCTCATTGAGAAGAAGCATTTTTTTTTTTAATATGGCAATTTGTCTGAGGCGGAGGAGGGAGGATGAGAGGAAGAAGCAGGTGAGGGGATGCTCTCTCTTGTCACCAGTACCAGCCGTGCGCTGTTGCTGTGGACAGATTGTGTGAAGATCTGCTGATGAAAACCTTGAGACAGCTTAGATGAGGTGCTTCGTTGCCATGTGGCTTTCATCTCTTTTGGTTGTACAAATAGTAGACCCTTGATATCAGTCAGACAACTCAAGACATTGCTCTTCTTGAATTTTTCTTGAATTATTTTGATTATTTCTCTTCAATATTCTTGGTTCTCTGTTTCTGAAAAAATCCTGCTCTCTGGGTATTCAGCCTCCTGGACAGGTCCAGTTTTCATCTCTTTTCCGCCCTTCTCTTTTCTTCTTTTTTGTGTTCTTGCTCTCCTTGCGGGGAGATGTCTGGAGCTCTGTCTTCCGATTCTAATTACCATTTTAAAATAAACTTCTACTGAAGTGCAGCATGTACATGAAAAAGTGTATGTGTCCTAAGTGTGGAGCTCACTGAATTTTTATAAAGTGACTCCCATGTGGACACACAGATGGAGAAATAGAGCATCACCTGTACCTGAAAAACCCACTTGTGCTGCCCCCCAGTCACCACTTCCTTCCCCAAGTCTGTCCTGCCTTTTAACCCTGGTCGGATTTTGTTTGGGTTTGACCTCTATGTAAGTGAAAATGTGCTCTTCTATATCTAGTATCTTTATCTCAATATCACACTGTTGTTGCTGCACGTCACAGTAGTTCATGCTTGTTTATCGTTGTGCAGTATTCTCTTGTATGAATTACTGCTGTTTCTTCATTCTGTTGTTGATGGACATTGAGCTTGTTTCTGATTTGAGTGATATCGTGTCTTTTGTTGTGTATATGTATACATTTCTGTTGTCTGTGTACCTTGGAGTTAAAAGCTGGGTTCTAAGGAGTAGCTCTGTTTAGCTCTGATAGACACTGCCAGTTTTCCTGTGGGTCAGGAGTTTGGGAGCCGCTGAGCCGGGTGACCCCAGCCCTGAGTCCCTCATGTGGTTGCAGTCGGAATGCCAGCGGACACCATGGTTGTCTGGAGGCCTGACTCAACTGGAAGACCCTCTTCCAAAATAACTCACTCACATGACCATGGACAGGAAGCCTCAGTTCCTCACCATGAAGCTGCTTGAGCATCTTCATGATCTGACAGCTGACTTCCCCCAGAGCGCGCGCACCAAGACTTCGCAGTCCTTTTCATTTCAGTCATTCTAGTGGATTTGTAGTGATATGTTATTGTGGTTTTAGTTCATATTTCCTTGATGACTAATGATATTAAGTACCTTTTCACCTATTGAGTACCTTTACAATATTTTTGCTATCCTAGTTTCTAATTTCCAGTAGTTCTTTTTTACTTTTTGAATATTCAGTTTTGCTGGCATCCTGCTTTTTTGTTTCATGGATATAGTCTTTTTTTTCCCTTGTGTCTTTCATGATATTAAGGATAATCCTCTACCTCAAGATTTTAATTTCTATGCACAGTTTCTGTTTTGTCTGAGTTCCTTTTTTTTCTCCTTGTTTTCTGTTTTTGATATTAGAGGCTTTTCTTAAATATCTCTGAGCCTTTGGCTATCTGTTTATATGTAAGCGCCAGTTTCTAAAAAAGCCTGATTGAAGAAATAGATTGTGTGCTAGGGGCTGAATGACTTCATGGTGGGGTCCCCTCCTTGTGGTATTCCACTGTGAACGCCCAGTGTCCGAGTGCAAGGAGCAGGGACAGGCCTGCACAGTCTCAGGATCTGTCCACAGAAATTTATTGTTCTCATTTCTGCAAGTC